>NC_135963.1:43874273-44245014 GCF_053455715.1 Rhinoraja longicauda | reverse complement strand
TAACCACTCTGGAAAAGAGTCAACCATTCCTTCTCTCCGGAGATGCTGCCTGTCCCGCTGAGTTACTCCAGCTTTTTGTGTTTATTTTCATTTATTGATTTATGTGGTTGCACAGACTATGTGGTTTTGAACATGTCATTCTTGGACATTTCACGCATTTGTGCAAATATACTGTCGTTTATGGTAAGTTTGCTTTTCATTTCTTCCCTCTCTTTACTCCCTCCCTTCCTATTTCTTTTGACAAGCCTCTGATCTCCACTTGGCAAAAGTAAATCTTGGATATTTGTAAATGAAATGCTACTCACGAGTGCCTAACACTCCTGGTCTGCACACTGTTCAGTTCCAAAGAGTGACTGTTGTGTTTGCCTAACAAATCTGAAAACAATTTAAGGAGATTGTTCCTGTTGCCCCAGGAGGCACAGGTATTGAGCGCTCAGCCCATCCATCATAACCCTGTCCATACATTTCTCAGACATTAGATAAGATCCAGTGGCTAAAAATGAAAGCATAAATGATATCCTTGTGTATGAACTGTGACAGATTAGGCTACTGCTGTGGAAGTCTCTCCAAAACTATAGTTCGCTAGCCAATTTTGCTTACACCAGCCCGGGGGAGTTATGGCCAATTCCTCTTTTGGCATAGTTTCACTATGTTGGCACAGGCTGAACATTTAATCTTCCTGATCATTCAGTCTTGGAGATGAAAAGATTAACTCTGAGGTAATAGGGTGACTCCCAGTTTTTTTTCTGTAGTAAAGCATCTTCAGAGACATCTCTGGTTGAGAACTGATAATGAAGTTCATTGAAATCGTTTACAAATGAGATCATACACCAGCCCTCCCAAGGAAAAAATGGTAACATAACTGAAGTAGCTTCAGGAATAAAATATGTATGTCCGCTCTTCATCTTAAACAATGGTATGCTGGTCTCTATGGTCTAGTTCAAACAAAACACTGAACAAACAAACCCTTCACTATTAAATAGTAGTAACTAGTAGTATTGGTAACAACAGGTTTAACATATAGCAATAAATGAAGAATATGATCTGATCTCAAGCCAAAAATAATTCTATCTAATACTACTACGTCTATCATTTACAGAGCACCAGTGTCTTAGACAATTACTTCCTTCCCCAATTACAATGACTTCCTCCCACAGGACAGCACGGTGGCGCAGCAGTAGAGTTGCTGCCTTACAGCGCCAGAGATCCGGGTTCGATCCTGATTATGGGTGCTCTGAATCTGCATGGATTTTCTCCGGGTGCTCCGGTTTCCTCCCTTACTCCAAAGATGTACAGGTTTATAGGCTAATTGGCTTAGGTAAAATTGTAAATTGTCCCTAGAGTGTGTGGTGTGTTTGGGATATTGTTCGTGTGCGTGAATCGCTGGTCGGTGCGGACTTGGTGGGCCAAAGGACCTGTTTCCACGCTGTATCTCTAAGCTAAACTAAAGTTAACATTTCACTCTTCACCCCTTTAGCAGGTTTGTTTTAACCATTGATTTTAGTACTGTCAAGGGATGGTTGGGAGATATATTTTCTTCCATTCTGTGTCAGGAGTGTCATGAACTGTCAGCACATTTACAATCTGTTCTGGCTGAGGTTACTTTGACATGTTGCTAAATGTTTTATGTAAAATGTCTGCAGATATAAAAACTAAACTATTTCTTTCATCTCTTTGAGATTCGGAGTGAAATTTCAGCCTCACTGATAGTTCAACAATGAGCAGTTAATTCTCAGACACCAAGAAGATATGATTTAGGTTTCTGCTGAGTTCATTGATCACAGCAGAACTGTTGATAAGGGTGTTAAAACTTGGATGGTGTTAAAACTTGGATTTGGATGTCAATCATTATGATTTTTAAACACAGATGGTATAAAAGAAAATCCAGGGATAGAGAGAAAATCTTTTCTTTGCCCCTCCTGCTATTGCCCTCATAAGAGAGGATAAAATGTCTGAGGACTGGTGGGGAATAAGTGCAATATTAGCATTGGACCTGATCTCATCAAGGAGCTGGTTGGATTAAACTCAGAAGGCCACTATGGAACTAGATTAATTCTTCCTCATTAATTCTTCCTCATCATAAAGCCACACAACCTGGAACAACATGTCCATCTATACTAGTTCCACCTGCCTGCATTTGGCCCATATCCCTCAAAACCTATCCTATCCATGTACCTGTGATAGTACCTGCCCCAACCACCACCTCTGGCAGCTTGTTCCATATACCCACCACTGTGTAAAAAAAGCTGCCGCTTAGGTTTCTATTAAATCTTTCCCCCCTGCACCTAAACCTACGTCCTCTGGTTCTTGATTCCCGTACTCTGGGTAAAAGTCTGTGCATTTACCCTATCTAATCCTCATGATATTGTACACCTCTATAAGATCATCCTTATCCTCCTGAACTCCAAGGAATAGAGTCCTCGCCTGCTCAACCTCTCCCTATAGCTCAGGCCCTTGAGTCCTGGCAATATCCTCATAAATCTTGTCTACACCCGTTCCAGTTTAACAACATTAGTGCCTGTGTTTTCTCTCTTCCTCTGCAGAAGGCAATGGATCATGACAAAGCTCTAGTGGGAATTTAGAAGAAGGTTAAAATTGAACTGTATGAAATCAGAATTATAAAAGAGTGTATTTCATGAACTCGAAATAAAAGTAATTCAATCCTTTCACTCCTTTGGAAACACAGTGGCTGAAATATGTTAGAAAAGGAAGCAGGCCAAGTGGAAACGCGAGATAACAATGCGATGTGGAACATTGTGGAAACTGAATTAGTAGCTCCATTAATGTAACCCGACAGTGAATATCAACTAATGTGGTGTGTCTCGTGGTGTGTGCAAATTGTGCTTTATTTACAAGAGGCAAGAACAAGTTTAAAAAAACTTCATTAGATTAAGTACTGAGATGAAGTCCTTGTCAAGGGATCCTGAAGATCATGGGTTGAATGGCATTTTTTTTCATTTTGTTGGGAATGAACCTCAATGGAGCAGTATCAGTTACACTTAAACACTATGAACAAAAGTAATACAATTGAAGTATCAGACACAATGCTACATGCAATATTTTATGTGTAACACACATCTTAATGCCATGAGACTTGAAATGAATGGCAGTGACTTGGCAATGGTGTTGCTCCCTGGCAGATCCAGCCACATGGGTTCAATCCTGTCCTTGAGGAGTTTGTCTCTTTCTTCCTGTGACCATGCAGATGTCTATTTAACATGGTTCACAGACACCCAGGATCAGAGTGTAATCAGTTTGATCAATTTGTACAATTAAGCAATTGGCAGCAGAAGAAACCCCCATGACCTCCACAAACTCAGTGAGAGGCAAGACGAGGCTGTGAACAAAGAGGATAGAACAGTTTCCTCATGGTTCCCAGATTGGTAGGTTAAATGGCCACTGTAAATTGCTAATAGCATGGTGGGTCGTAGCAGAATTATGATGCCGTTAATGGGCTAATGTGGGAGAGAACAGGCTACAGGGAAACAAATGGGGATATTCATGGGAATGTTCTGAGCCAGTATAAATTTCATGGGCCAAATGGCCTCTTTTGTGACAAAATATGAGAAAACCTCTCTATTGTAAGTCAGTTGGATGTAATTTCTTGAAGAAATGTTTTACATACGCATGTAAGAAAAATCCTGCAATGCTTCACCCAAAAAAACTGTATGTATTGACAAGCCTTGGAATTAACGGCACCATTGGGTGGCACCTTGGCACCCTGGAATGGTAATCTGTGTCAGTGTTGACAGAGATTGGTGATCCTACATCTGCATACTTGTACCTGAAGAGCTCTCTCCCAGAGAGGTCCCAGTCAGTATCACTCTCAACCTGATTCCAGGTGATGATAGCTGATTGGTGCTATTTTCCCCAGCTTGCTGCATGTTAAGGAGTTCAAACGCATTCTCCTGGTGGCAAAGCGACTTTGTCACCTTTTCCTTAAGCTGGGGAGAATCAAACTGTGGCGGTGCACATGATGAGCTCCCAAAGCTATTGAGGAGGATAAATTGTACTCTGGGTAATTTGGCCTCTCCTCCGAACCCCCGAACTTTTCTTAACTCAGAAGGTCATTCATTTAGTGATAGTTCACTGGGCTTAGCCATGAAAATAAATCTCTCAGAGTCAATGCCCATGTATCTGGGAAGTTCACATGACACTTTCATACTTAGACAGTCTGGACTGTCCACCAGATTTCACCCATGGCTCCATATAGAGCGATGGGTCTTGAGGGATAGGTGCTGCTCCTTAACCCTGGTGTTGACTCTGCTCCATGCATCTTCTAGTACAGTTGAATAGCTTTATAGCAAGTGCCACAGGCCCACCTGGAGCCTAACGGAGAATACTGTGGGAGTTGTCAAGAAGGGATTCTGTTGTCTGCACATCTCCGGAACAGCTCTCTGGCACCTTCCAGTGTGGGTGGCATACTTTCTGTAGCCTGTGGAAACTGTCTAAGACTCTGCAGGAATCTGGGGTGGAAGAGCAAGGATATCGAGTTGCAGAGGATGAGAATCTTGGAGGGCAGTACAGAAGGGAAACCCTCCCTGGATGTGCTCAAATATTCTCATGAGGTCTCCAGTCCATTGGCCTCACATCACACCAGGAGATAATGGAATGTGAATAGATGTGCCACCAGGTTCCAGAAAGAGACAAAGGTCTAAACGTTTAGAAGAAAGATCTCATTGAAATGTACAAATTCTTGACAGAGTTGATGTTCTCCCCGCCAAGGAGTACAGAATAAAGTGTCAGTCTCAAATGGATACGTCAGGCATTCAGCTCAGTGATGAAAACATTTCTTTATTCAGAGGATGAAGAATCTTTGAATTTCTCCATGCAAAGAACTGTGGATGATTAGCTGTGTGTATTCAAGACAGAGATCGACAGTTTTTTAGATATTGAAGGAACTGGGTTAACAGGAGGTGAGCTCAAAGGTCAGCCATGATCTTGCTGAATTGTGGAGCAGGAATGAGGGGCTGAATGGCGTGCCCCTGCACCCATTTGTAACGTTTATGTTTTCACACCAGAGATGGAAATACCTCTGTGAATCTCATTGAGGGTAAATCCTGTTGAATTTCAAGTCTGTAACTGTCTTGGACAAATCACATCAGACTAACTAGCTGTCAGGGTGCAGCTGTGAGATGAAAGGAATCTCTCTCCGGAGCAGCCACTGTTGTTTCTTTTTAGCTCGGGAAGCCCCCGGAGACCCTGCTGTACACGGCTTAGTTCCTGCACTGCACCTCGTCAACCAAGGTATTTAGCTCTGCATCGGAGATGCGAGACACAGTCCGTCTCCTGCACAATCTCCCCTGTTGCCCGAATCACACTTGGGAACCCGCTTCCAGTAGTGCTGCAGCTTCAAGGAGCTTACCTTTTTAACCCTGCCTTGATGTTAGTGTGCTATGAATTGGGCTGGGAATGTAAAGCTTTGAGGTCCTCCAGACTTAGAGCATAGTACCCTATTGGGAACTCAAAAATACACTTAGACATATTTTAATGGAAAATGAAAACAAATACCATATCTGGCCTGACATGGGCCTTAGCGCTACATAGGTTAGAGCAGAGCCAATAAGTGAATATTGAGAGTGAGAAGTTTTGTGTAATAGTTGCACTTGTGCTTTATAAACAAAAGTTCATCCATCAGGTGCATTTTAAAGATGAGTCCTGAATTTCAGATTACCTCATCATCTTATTATATATCTCTTTTAGAAACCAAATTAGGAATAAACAAATTTCTAGGTGAATTTTTAGTTATTGTCTTTTGGATGGTGGTGTCTTTATTCTTTGGGAAGTTCTTATGCTTCAAGTGTAACCATATTAGCTGCAGATAAGTTTAGAAGCAAAGAGGTCCTGAGTTGAGTATAGAAGCAAAGAGGTCCTTTTGCAGTTGTACAGGGCCCTAGTGAGACCACACCTGGAGTACTGTGTGCAGTTTTGGTCTCCAAATTTGAGGAAGGACATTCTTGCCATTGAGGGAGTGCAGCGTAGGTTCACTAGGTTAATTCCCAGAATGAGGAGATTGTCATATGTTGAAAGACTGGAGCGACTGGGCTTGTATACACTGGAATTTAGAAGGGTGAGAGGGGATCTTATTGAAACATATAAGGTTATTAAGGGATTGGGCACGCTAGAGGCAGGAAATATGTTCCCAATGTTGGGGGAGTCCAGAACCAGGGGCCACAGTTTAAGAATAAGGGGAAGGCCATTTAGAACAGAGATGAAGAAAAACATTTTCACTCAGAGAGTTTTAAATCAGTGGAATTCTCTGCCTCTGAAGGCAGTGGAGGTCAATTCTCAGGATGCTTTCAAGAGAGAGTTAGATAGAGCTCTTAAGGATAGCAGTCAGGGGGCATGGGGAGAGGGCAGAAATGGGGTACTGATTGTGGATGATCAGCCATGATCACATTGAATGGTGGTGCTGGCTAGAAAAGCCGAATGGCCTACTCCTGCACCTATTGTCTATTGTCTATAATTTGGCTTCCAAAAAACTGATGAGGTCATCTGTAAACAAGGACTCATCTTTAAAATACTCCTGAAGGTTGAACTTTTGTTTATATTGCACATGAGCAATTGTTATATAAAACCTCTACCTCTACCTCTTAATATTCACATATTTGCTCTGCTCAGGATGGCTCTCATCCATGTATGTTTAAGTGAAACTAATACATGTCTTCCATTTAATACAATTTTTGTAAAATAGTATAGAATTTATTACGAAAAACAGTCAAATTCTGCTCTGTTGGGTCAGACACGGTAGAATCCTGTTGCATATTCTGACGGAGAGGGATGTCTCAAATGTTTGTGATGCATTAAGAAAATAAGCAGTGATACGTGGCAGTAGACAATGCTCAGCATTGCCCCGTCAACCACAATAACGGCAACCTTTTTATATAAAGATGATGTTTTGGGACTGTCCATTCCCTCCACAGATGCTGCATGACCCATTGAGTTTCACCAGCACCTTGTTTTTTTTTCCCAATGTTAGGGGAGCTCTTGACTGCAGTGTTCCTGTGTTTGGACAGCTTGAGTTTCAGTCAGGATAGGTTGGGACACTGCTTTACTTGGCAGCTCAGGTCGTGCTGCATTCAGTGCACAGTGGGGGCGGTGGCAGAAAATGTACAAAACCACCCAAAGCTCTGTAATGCTCAAAGTGAATTCATCAAGTCCCGTTCCAAATCACACAATCTTAAACGCAAGGCAAACAAAGAGAAGGAAAAAAATGTTATTTCTGAAAATTATATCATGATTCATTTCCCTCTGAAAAATAACAAGTTTCTGATGATGCATTCATTTTGTCCAGTGTTAATATGTGCAGTCATAATAACTTGACTTTGTTTCGCTGCCAGCCTTGAAGGCCTTAAGAGAGGGGAATAGCAAGATCAAACTAGCACATTGAGTTGAAGCTCGTTTACCACTTGGTTTCCTCTGATTTTTGGGCTGGCCTCGATTTTGGCAGCATGGGTACCTTCCTTTAAGCCTTGGGGCCCTCATTAACAAATCCACTCAAAAATAACAGAGTTATGGCTCTATGGCTATTTTTGGTCATTGTCCACATCGCTCTCCATGTTTCCTGCTCTCAAGCTCAACATTACTACAAATCGTGAGTTGGTCATTTCCAATTACACTTAAAGGCATCATCAATTGTTCCCAGGCAAAATCCCAGTGATTTCGAAGCGCTTGCTGTTGCAGTGAAATTCTGAACTCTGTCAGAGCTTCTGGCTTCATGCATGTTCCTTGCAGGAATGCCACTAAAGAAAATTGGAACCAAGAGATGATCAACCAAAGTACATCTAGGAGAACAAACAGGGACTACCAACCTCAGGGGGAAGTGCAGCTGCTGGAGGCTTTTCTAGAGAAACTGTGATAATGTTTTCTCATTTCTTGTATCAAGGTCCTGTCGCCTGTTGACTATTGCAATCAAAGTCATTGCCCTCTGAACTTCGCCACTCATCTTTCCAGGTTATCTCAAGCAGTACCAGATTATCTGCTGAGCCCCCCTACATTAAACAGATGGCTCGTACTGTGTTTGCACAAGCTAGGGGGCGGTCCATCACCTTCACCATGGTTATCTGATAGCAGCAACAAGACCAACTCACACAGACCCCCTGCTAAGTAGGGTGACAAGTGGCTGCAGTAGAGAAAGCAAGTTTGCTCAACCAAGGCCTTGAAAGACATCTGTGGTCAGTGGCCAGTAGGAGTTGGGTGTGTATTAACGGTGCGTGGTGCCCTTGCTATCCACTGCGCCCCTACTGATTTGTGACTGGAGGAAGTCCACATCCATTCATTCTCCACAGCTATCGAAGCAGCTGCCAGTCCTCAAGGTAAAATTACGACAGGTACATGGACAGGAAAGATTTGGAGTGATATGGTCCAGGTACTGGCAAGTAGGACCCCAGTTAAGCAACATGGTCAGCATGGCCAAGTTGGGTCAAAGGGCCTGTTTGCATGCTGTATAACTCTCTGACTTCAATGCATTATCACCACTGCCATAAATCTTGTGGTGTGGTCCCATCCATTGAAATAACTTCAGGCCAATCAATGGTTGTAGAGTGGCCTTATTGTTTTATGAAACCTTAAGCAAGTTAAGCAACATGTTGTGGTAGCTCATGCAGGCTATCTTGTATATCCAACAACTGCTAATTCTTTTTTAAAAAATGCTGGAAACATTCAGCAGGGCAGGCTGCAACCTTGAAAAATGAAACAGAGTTAACATTTTTACGCCTGACTAATTGTCGGAACTGGAAAAAGAAAGAAAACAAGTTTGTATTATATGGAGAGAGAGAGTGGGTGAATGGGGTGGGAATAGATAGAATAAATTCCCTTTAACCCATCCATTTCTCTCCCATCCTCTCTATGACATAAAACTCACTTCAATATTCACTTTCCCAGTTCTGACAAAGGGTTTTCTACCAGGGATGTTAACCCTGTTTATCCACAGATGCTGCCTGACCTGCTGAGTATTTCCAACATTTTCTGTTTTTAGGTCAAATATTCAGAAGCTGCAATTTTTGCTAATTTTCAATAATATCTGATTCTTTCAGATATGTATGGGCTGATCTCTCTTTCCAACAACTGTTTCCTCATCTGACTAATTGAACAGCAGTAATTTTTGAAGAATGTAATTTTATAAAAATCATCATAAATCATTCTTGCACTTAACTAGACAGTACTAGCAGAGTGATCTCATCAGGATGATTTGGATGAACCACTATTGTGGGATTTGATATGATTTGAGAATAAATTGGCTACTATATTATGTTACAATATTCCTCTATACTTTAGCTAAGTGCAAATTCAAGGAGGCAATCCAATAAGCTGCAAATCCCAGGGCAATTTATAAGCATAACACAGACGTTTTCTTCCATGCTGCCTATTAGTTTTGCTGGATGATGCATCCTTTCTGTCTTACAGAGTATTTCTACCTTTTCTCATCACTCTGGCCAATTGTTATAAATGAGAACCGTTGTTTTTAGAAATGCAAGGAAGTGAATTTGGCCTGGACAGGAGTATGATCCACAAATAATGGCAAGGACGTTAATTAATTAATTTCGTCTTGGTCAAGATTTACTCATCTCTAAAATAAGAACGTAAAACCAGGAGTACCCAATGGCAAAACTGCTCATCAAACCCTTTGCTGTCATGTATTATGGATATTTTTAATTTTCTTAAATTAAACTATCTATCTTACATTCATCAAGTGAAACCTTATGCTGAGCTTCCACTATGCATCTGCAACCAGCTGCTGGCAATAAGTGGTGTCTCCAGGGATATTGACCTCCATGGAGATTTAGTTCAGCAGGAAATAGTAGCACTTTGCCCCTTTTCAAAGAGCTATGCTAACGTGAATTAGTTTCTCCAATGTGCACCTACTGAATGGGCTGAGAACAATGGTCTTACTCTCAAGTCCTGATCCATGCTGCAGGCAGCAGCCAAGTAGTTCGTGCAGCATGGGTAAATACGCCTTCAAGCTCCTCTCCTCTAATCCCTTGTATAAAAAAAACTCTGCTACTCCTGTGGATGTCTCAGCTGAGATCATGGGCTTCATTTAGCTCAATGATGACTGTGCATGTGGCCCAGTTCTGGAACAAGGCACGGATTTGTGAAATTAATTTCCTATCCAAACCCAGCAAAAAAATTCTGTACGAGGCAATTGCTTAGGTGTTCGCCTTATCATGGAGAAAACAGTGATAACAATGTAATTTGCATTTAAATCATGAGTTTAATTAAGAGAACATCTCTTAACAGAAGCATTGACGGATAAAATGGTATTCCTGATCCCTGATCAAAAAATGAAATTAAAAAATTTAAATATCTGCTTGCTGAATTACTTCAGGCCCTTGCAGTTATTCCTCACAGGTTTGTTTATGGTGAGGGTGTCTCCACTGCTCTCATTGAGATTTCAGTTTAAGTTGATAGATCATGAGGTCCTAAGGGATAGTAGAATTAGGCCATTCGGCCCATCAAATCTACTCCGCTATTCAATCGTGTCTGATCTATCTCTCCCTCCTAACCCCATTCTCCTGCCTTCTCCCCATAACCTCTGATACCTGTACTAATCCAGAATCTATCTATCTCTGCCTTAAAAATATCCACTGACAGGCTCCACTGCCTTCTGTGGCAAAGAATTCCACAGATTCACCACCCAATTCACCACCAGATTAAGCCACAGTCGCATCCTCTGAACTTGTTTGTTTTTATAAAATATATAATGCACACACACACACACACACACACTGAAAAGCTTTTGTTGTGTGCTAACCAGATCATCAACTCTGCAAGGGTCTTTGCTAAAATGCTAAATCCTCCAGAGTTCAGCATCAGAATCAGATAGGCATTGGTAGATAGCTCCACTATCAGCGATCCTGGCAGTGTAGATCCATGACAGCACAATGACAGAAAGACCACTGGCACTGCTAAACTTGTAAACCTTTGCTTTTCATCCCCTGCCCATTACATAGCTTCTAACAACCATGAGATAATGATAATTTACCAGGGATTAATTTCTACTTTTAAACACAATTTTTACTGGCATCTGGTTTGCACTCTCTTAGTGGCCTAGAGCCTCCTTGTAAGATCTCGAGTATTTAGGCTGTCTCAGCCCACTTTCCAGGTCCGGTGACTGATGAAGCTAATTTGGCAGTAATTGACAATCTCGCTGAGAAAAGCCTGGGGAATGCTCGATGTGGAAATGTGAATTTATTTTGGTAGAGTGGCTGTTCCTCTGAACCAGGGCCAAGGAATAATTTTGGAAGGTAATGGAAGAAGCTGGGGAATACTCAATCCTGACAGTGACTCTTACCTCATGCGTACCTCGGGCTCAAGAACAGAGCCTCTTACCTCATGCATTACCTCAAGCAATGCACATTCACAAAACAAACATCAGGAGTGAAAAACCTGTGGCATTTATAAGAGCACTTAAAAAAAATTATTTGTAAGGGCGTGAAATATGGTCAACTCATGATCAGAGTTAATATTATCGACATTAATAAGCATTTCCTTTTGGATTCCTCAGGAATGGATCTACCAGGAGGAACACGGTTGCAGCAGGCCACCCCAACATGGAACAATTCCAGCGATTCAGGTAAGCAATTCTTTATTATGATAAAGCTCCAGTAAAGGGTAAAATAGTGCACACACAGCCACCTCTGCTCCCCAAAAAACCCCCATACACATCACTCCTACATACAACAGTATTAACACTGCTAGTACTCTGGAATTAACATTTGAAGAGATTCTATTTTTTTTTTAAAGAAATGTTCTTCTGGGATGTTCTACATCTGCAAGTGATTTTACTGAGTATTTGTTTTCCTGGCTTGAGACACTGGGACACCAAAATGATACTGTAATTTAAACAGGATGTATGTTCCAATCATTTCTTGAAATCCTTGATCTTTGATACTATCATCCCATGGTAGTTAAAAGGTTCTCTAGCTTTGTCACCCTTGTGAAATTGCATGGTTTCAAATTTTAAAAATCTTAATTCAAAAACAGAACATCTCTCTCCTCCTTTCATTAAGAAAAACAGAAAGGCTTACTACTGCTTCCATCTCCAGATTGAAGCTTTGCCCAGTTTATCGAATGTGGTGTTCCTTAAAAGTCACCAATTCCCCCTGTCACAAGCAGACATTATTCTTCCTGTTGTTTTTGTGGCTATTCCAATTGAACGTTTAAACAGACTGAGATTCTTTAGAGGGAGAGGACTAAGATATTGTGGTTTCTAAGATTATGAATGAGTTTGATATGGTAGACAAGCATATGTTTCTACTTGTGGGCAAAACTAAACGCCATTAATATCAGACGATAATAAATCCTTATGAGAAGTCAGGGCAATTGTCTTTACCACTGGGTGGTTAGAGCAAGGAATTTGCAATCTCAAGGAATAATTGAGGCAAGGAGTAACAATCTGTTTAAGGAAAGTCCAAATAAATGTATGAAGGAAGAATGGAGTAGAAGATTATGCAGATGTAGAGTATTGAAGAAGGACTATTTTGGGAATAAACTGGACTAAATTGGGATGATGTACATTAAAAGTAATTCTGTACAATACTGTACATAAGCTTTGCTTATGCTATTGCAGATGTGGAGGAGAATCTTGCACTTTAGTCCAGTTAAAAGCCAAAGTTGCTGCAGGTACTTGTAAAGTGATAGTTTGCAATTTGGCAAACTGGAAGAGGAAATCATTGAGAGGTTTTGTACCTCTCTCATACCCACTAGAAATTAATGTCAGAATGTACAGGAAATTTGCTAAAAGACTGTTTTCGTTAGAATATATAATAATTGAAAAGTAGTTTCAATAGATCATTGAGCAAATGTGGCTGTTGCTGTAATTTTGTTTTGAGTCATACTAAGTGGAAACAGGCCCTCCAACCCATCTTACCCATGCCAACCAATATACCCCATCTAAACCAGTTCCATCTGCCTGCGTTGGCCCATATCCCTCTAAACCTATCCTGTCCATGTACCTGTCCTAATGTTTTTTAAATGTTGTGATGGTACATGCCTCAACTACCTCCTCAGGCAGCTCTTTCGAGATATCTAAAACACTTTGTACCAGAAAGTAGCCCCCTCAGGTTCTAATTAAATCTTTCCCCCCTCACCTTAATTAAACCTATGTCCTCTGGTTCTTGATTCCCCTACTCTGGGTAAAAGACTGTGCATTTACTGCGAAAGGCAAGATATTCCCCATGCCATGGTCTGTGGCAAACTGGTCTCAAGACCTGCTTAGATACTCCAGTTCCTCTTAACTGCAGCCATTGGGTGGGGAAAGCCTGGCATGGGTCTTACTGCAGACTACCGTCCAGTGAATTCCTGCTGAAAGTATCTGTGTGGCAACCTCAAGAGTGAGCAGGATTAAATTTGGCTTTAACACTTTATACAGAGGTATAAAGCAACATCAGTCCATTTACAAATAAAGCAGTAGCCATGGAAAAATAGTCCTAATGTGACTTCAACTTTGGGTGAGGATGCATAAAAGTGAGGAGGTATTAAGCAAATTAGTCTCCTGTGTATTTACCAAAATGTCATTCTTACGTGAGTATAGATTGTTTTATTTTTAGACTGCGGATGTGAAAGATGGATGCACACTTTTACTCCAAGGATTTATAAGGAAACTAGAAATTACTATTTCTACAATAGCTGCTGCAAAACATATCAATTTTCTAAGAAATTCAACAGAGATTGTCTTGTGGAAAATGGCAAAACTGCTTTGAATTGCGAAAACCTTCCATTTATACTGTATCTCAAGCGTTTATGAAGGGAGAATAAGAAATCTAAACAGGAATTCCCCTCCATTCTGTTTTAATACCTTAGAAGAGATAGGTATCTTAGAAGAGACACATCTGTGTCACATTTTTCCCTTCACGAACTAGTTACCCCCAGAACATGTTTTTTTTAAATCTTGCACATGTACATCCTTTCAGTGTTAATATTTTCCATCATCAGATCCAATGTTCATTATTTCCAATAAAATGTATCATTGTTTGATACAGTATTTGCAGACTGGAAATAATATGCATCACTCGATTGTTTGTAATTTTATATATATAAAAATATAAATAATATAATTAATCCTATCCTGGCCGACATTAAGTCCCACCTCTTGTGCTATCATGAAGTTGTTTTCTAATTATAATTTGTGTTAATGCCTTGTTTTTACACAATCTTTTTATTTTATAATTTTGTGTAATTTTTGTGTTGTCTGAGTCCATGTACCTGTGATGGCTGTGATGGCCGTTGCAAGCTTTTGATTGTACCTGTATCTCACCTTACGTGTGTAAATGACAATAAACTTGACTTGGATCAATGGGTATTTTTAAGGCAGCGATTCACAGATTTTTGATTAGTAAGGGTGTCAGGGGATATGGGGAGAAGGCAGGAGAATGGAATTGGGAGAGAAAGATAGATAGTGAACTTGATGGGCCGGGTGGCCTAATTCTGCTTGTGACTTGAGCTATGTCTTATTCTGCCTAATTTGACAATATGTATCAGAAGCCAGTGCATAGTGATAGGAATAACTTGGCTGGCTTTGCTCACCCTTGTCTGAGAATAGGGTGCAATGTGAAACAAACCTATAATAACAAGACCGAAAAAGTCCAAGAGTAATGTAGTGCCCAATGATCATAACAAAGCATGATTGAATAGTCATAGTTATAAATCAATTTAGGAGAAAACTCAGTAATTAATGATTGCCTGGTCAACTGTCTTGAGACTCCGCCATACCCCTATTACAGAGTGGGTGTAACTTTAGTAAAGTCCTATAACTAACAGGCAGTGTTAACACACCGGCAAAAGTTAACCTGCCCCCCATCACTGATGTCAGGCTGCACCGGAATGATTGGTATTGTGCTACCTATCAGCTGGCTCGTGCCTGCAGTATCAGCCTGACCGTCCTGTTGCCATAAACGGCTAATTTAAAGCATAGCCACCACCTGTTTGTGCAAGATGTTGGCGAGACCGCATTTGGAATATTGTGTTCGGTTTTGGCCATCCAGCTATAGGAAGGATATTATAAAGCTGGAAAGAGTGTGGAGAAGATTTACGAGGATGGTGCCAGGACTTGAGGACTTGAGCCACAGGGAGAGGTCGGGCGGGCTAGGACTTTATTCCTTGGAGTGCAGGAGGATGAGGAGTGATCTTATAAGATCATGAGGGGAGTAGATAGCGTGAATGGCTTTTAGATAGATGGAAATGCAGGGAATATGGATCATGTCCAGGCAGATGAGTTCACTTTAACTTGGCATCATATTCAGCACAGACATTGTGGGCTGAAGTGCGAGTTGAGACAAGTACTTTGGTAACATTTAAAAGACATTTGGACAGGTACATGGATAGGAAAGGTTCAGAGGGTTATTGGGCCAAGTGGACCCGTTGGGCCCAAACCTCTCCTCCCCCCTAACCCTCCTCCCCTCCCTCTCCCCCTCCCCTTCCCCTCTCCCCCCTCCCTCCCCCTCCCCTCCCCCCCCTCCCCCTCCCCCCTTCCCCCTCCCCCCTTCCCCCACTCCATCCGCCTCAACCCCCCTTACCCTCCCTCCTCTCCCCCCTCCCTCTACCCTCCCTTAACCCCCTCTCTCAACCCCCTCTCTCAACCCCCTCCCTCTACCCCCCTCCCTCCACCCCCCTCCCTCCCTCCCTCCTCCCTCACCCCCTCCCTCCCGAGGAGATAGATTTAAACTTTAAAATGTGAATAACTTAAAAAATATATCACCGATTTCAATGAAACTTCTTCCATTAGCACCAAAGGGACCACGGTGAGTAAGGTGGGCCTAACATTGTCGCGCTATCGTGTACCGTTTTGGCTGTAGTTCAGGAACAAACAAACAAACAAGAGAGTTTTAGTATATAGATGGGCCAGATTCAGGCAGGTGGGACAAGTGTAGATGGGGCATCTTTGGCAAGTTGAATCGAAGGGCCTATTTCTGTTCAGTGTGACTCAGTGGGCCATTGCTTAACTTCCTTCTGTACAAAGGTTGCAGCATGAAGTCAGATACCCAGAGCTTCATGCATGAGGTTATTAGTCAACTTGATCATGGAGACTATTACATCCAAACCTCTCCACTTCACCTTTCTCTAATCACTCAGACATTTTCTTTCATGGTCCATGCCAGAGCGACTATTTTTTCCACTCTAATGATCAAAATGTCACTTTCACAAATTGGAACCAACTCCAGGCTCCTAATGTCCTCTACAAATTTTTGCTTTGGTTCTTTTATATGGTATCACCTTGTGCATAAAATCCGCTGTTGTTTTTCATGCATTTAAGTAGTATTTTGTTGGGTACGAAACCAATTGGGAAGACCTGTGGTTATAAATGCACTTTCTTTTCCCTTCCCCATAATGGTCTTTATGGTTTAAGTGTTCACTGGTGCTTAGCGACTGGAGTTGTACTGAGAAAACTGCCGCTTACTTAATGCACATTAGGGTGATGTCCATGGAATGATGCCCCACACTGACTAGATATCTCCATGAGTGAAAATAGCTGGAGAAAAATGTGACTGAAGCAAGTAACTGGGGTAACTAAAATGTAGAAGGTATTTTGTTAATTATAAAAGTTGTAAAAGCCCAGGGTCCCTGCAGAGTCTGAGATAAGCCTAAAGTGAGGAGAGAGCAGCACATGGCTGCCAACACAAACCCAGCAGAGAATTAGCCTATGTTCTGAATAAAGTTGCTGTGAAAAGTGTAAAGCATTTCTTTGAGGAATAAAACAAAGAATGGTTGTTCTGGGGTTAATTCTCAACAGAAAGTAACAGGGGGTGGTAGGCGGGAAGGAATTGAGAGCAGAATTTCTAATTGATTTTAATTAAAATTACTGTTGTATACTATAAGGAATCTCTGTCTGCAATGGATCTATGATTCAACTCAATGGTCAAATCGCTTTAATTATTTAGGTTTGGGTATATTGTTGGATTAATTCTCTTAGGTTGGAACAAGATGGGAGAGGTGATGGGGTTTTGTAATTGGGCATTATCTGGTAGATGTAAAAAAAAAATTAAACTGAAGATGCTGGAAACCTAAAACAAAAATAGAAAATGCTGGAAATACACAGCAGGTCATGTTGCAGCTGTGGGAAGAGAAACAGAGTCAACATTTCAGGCCCTTTATCAGAACATGTTGTGACAAAGAGTCTCCGATCTGAAACATTAACTCTGATGCAGCCTGGCCTGCTGAGTATTTCCAGCATTTTCTGTTTTCTTATTATCAAGAGTCAAGAGTGTTTTATTGTCATATGCCCCAGATAGAAAAATGACATTCTTACTTGCAGCAGCAAAACATAATACACTGAAAACAATATAATAAACAAGAAAGAAAAGTTCAATGTGTGGATAGAAAACACATACTCACGTATACACATGTATATTGCATACATACAGTATATACATTGCACATGTATATTGCATATATATACATATATATGTATATGTGTATATATATGTGTGTATGTATATGTCTCTCTCTATATATATAAACATAGCACAAAAAGTAAGGAAATTTGTGTTTGGTAGATTATTTCTTTGTTGTAACAATGCTTCGGTAAATCTTATACCGTTGGAAAGCCTGTTTATTTCCCTTTTAAATGGTGCCACATTTGTAAGGAACATGCATTTGTGGGATGAGCAGCAGAGCTGAGTATATGGGTTGCGCCCATGAAAAATTTGCCAAATCTTCTCTGCCAATGCCAAACAGCTTATCCTGCTGTTGCTATTGACTCTTGTTTTGAGCTTCTGGTACCCCCAGGTGCTGACAATCAGGTGCCTGATTGGCAGCATCTGTGAGCATGGGCCCTGCTACAGTGGTCAGTAGGTGTCTGCCACGTTTGATTGATCTGGATAGGGCCCGTGCGATAGGGCAACTTCAAGCTGGTGTTCCGCAAAACTAAGTTGCGGCATTATTTGGAGTGAGCCCTAGTACCATCTCCAAAGTGAAGGCCAAGTTCCATATAACGGGGGATGTCAGAGACAGGCCGCGAAGTGGGCGTCCCAAGAAGACGACACCCGAAGAAGACCGTTTCCTCACCCTGTCAGCACTTAGGAACCGTAGGCTGTCTTCTACAGATTTGCAGTCAAGGTTTGCCCTTCACCATCAGGCCCGTTTGCGCTGGTGTCGGCAACACGTGCACTGGAACCTGAACATGTGGAGGAACGTTATGTTCAGCGATGAGTCCAGATTCTGCCTACGGCAGTTGGATCATAGGATCAAAGTGTGGAGAAGACGCGGAGAACGCTATGCTGATTGCTGCACCGATAGAGTAACATCTTTTGGTGGAGGCAGTGTGATGGTGTGGGGCGGCATCTCCCTCACTGGAAAAACGAGGCTTGTCATCATTGGAGGCAATCTCAATGCAGAGATATCGAGATGAGATTCTGCAACCAGTGGCAATCCCATATCTCCACAGTCTGGGACGGAACTCTATCCTCCAAGATGACAATGCTCGCCCCCACAGAGCAGGGTTTCTCAGAGACTACCTCCAGAATTTGGGAGTGGAGAGGATGGAATGGCCTGCCAGCAGTCCTGACCTCAACCCCATTGAACACTTGTGGGATCAGCATGGGCGTGCTGTTCGTGCCAGAGTGACCAACACAACCACATTGGCTGACTTGCGACAAATGCTGGTTGAAGAATGGGATGCCATCCCACAACAGTGTGTGTCCAGGCTGGTGACCAGCATGAGGAGGAGGTGCCAGGCTGTTGTGGCTGTGTATGGTTCTTCCACACGCTACTGAGGCTCCTGTTTATTAAATGAATAAATTGTTAAATTGCCAATATGTCTTGTTTCTTCAGACTTCAATCATCCAATCCACCAAACAACACCGAACAAGAGTCAATGGCAGAATAAGCTGTTTGGCATTGGCAAAGATTTGGCAGATTTTTCATGGGCACAACCCACATACTCAGCTCTGCTGCTCATCCCACAAATGCATGTTCCTTACAAATCTGGCACCATTTAAAAGGGAAATAAACAGGCTTTCCAACGGTATAAGATTTATTGCCAAGAAGCATTGTTACAACAAAGAAATAATCTACCAAACACAAATTTCCTTACTTTTTGTGCTATGTTTATACATATATATATCACATACATACACATACACATACACATACATACATACATATACACACACACACACATACACACATATATAATATATATATAGATATATAGAGAGAGATTCTTACATACATCCACGCACACATACGTACACACAAAAACAATCAATAATAGTGTAATAATAACAATAATTATGTAGTTCAGAGCTTATTTGGTTATAGTGTTTAATAGCCTAATGGCTGTAGGGAAGAATTCCTATTGATGAAGGGTTTCTGGCTGTCACCAATGGTAGTAGAACAACGAGTCAGAAAGGAAACATCTAAATGAACAGGCCCATTATTAGCAGCCACATCTTAATTAGAAGATTGTGAGTTTAGATCTGACTTAATAAACCTGAGTATGTAAACCGTGCAGAGTCTTCATTGTGATGTGGAAGGATTTTTTGAAGGCACCATGTGTTGGAAGGGACGTTTAACCAAGCTGCCGTCCGTCTGGATATGAAAGGTCTAATGGCATTGTTTGGAATAGGGCATGGGAAGTGCCACAGACAGCAGTAGATAAATTTCTGGGCAATCTATTATGCTGAAGGACATAAAAGATATCAGACAGAAATGTAGTAGTGCAGATATTGTGTGCATTTGTCATCGTTCAGATGTCAGCGGTGAAATTTGTCATCAAGGTACCAAAGCCAGTACTCGGCTCAGCAGCAACACAGAGAGCTTAGTTGGTGATCAGGACATTTTTAGCTCTTGAAACGCAACAGACTAGTGATGCAGTGTTTCACTCAGTGGCTCATTTGTACCATTCTAAGACTGTGAAAAGAATGATGAATTGGACCGTGAAGCAGCTGTATTTCTTAGCTGATCCTGGAGCAGTTTTTCGACATAATTAAAGCACATGATTTCTTGAAGAAACTGGTGGGTGGCTACATGGCTTGCCGAATACTGCTTTAGTAATACATAATCAGTGTTATTTAAACTCAGACAGTGTGGAGTGAGGTTGCAGGGGCTCATATAGAGGGGGTTTTGAAACACTAATTTACTCTCGCAAGCCTGCCAGTTCCATGCATGTGCTGTACTTTCAGACAGCCTGGGTGATTCATTACCATCTCATGCCAGCACAATCTGGAATGCAGTAGGTATCGTGTCAAATTACCAGCGGTGTGTGTCATCTTGCAAGAAAGTAACAAAGTGTTTGGAATTTACAAAGTAATGAGCAGTTAATGCTGCCAAGGGAAGTACAAGTTACGGCATTTAAAAACTGGCTTAATGGGTGTGAGGAGGTGAATGTGTTTTATGACAAATGCAACAAAAAACAAACTAGTTTGCCTACGAGAGTTTGGTTTCACAACATACCACACAACTCAAGCTGAATTGTCTGAGAACATTTGTAAACAAGAGCAAGCTAAGACAGGAGAGAAATGTTCTAATTCCAGTGAATCACTGTCCATGGTTTTTAAGGTTGCGTTAGAACCTTTCCATCAGGATTTTTGCTTTTTTAGAAAAGACGCTATTGTTTCACCGCCATTTTCCTCCTGTTTCCCACCTCACCCGAGGCATCACCTCACCATGGGGCAGCAGCTTGAACCCATAACCTCGCAAGTCAGAGGTGAAAATGCAGCCACTGAGCCCAATCGAGTGGGGCCAGTTGACTTCACTGATGCTTTTTGACTCCTTTCCCTAATCAACAGAATGAAGTAAGTTGTCACATTGTCGGCTAGTTTAGGTGAGGTCAGCTAATTCAACACAGATTGTGGAGCTAGACAAAAATATTTGTCCTCAGGACAGCTCGACTCAGGGCTCTGTGATGGAATTATCAAATTAACCCATCCCTGTGTGTTTCTCTTTGCTGTTGCGGGCTGCATTTTACACTTCTTTCTTGTTGAATTAATTGTTTTTTGAAAAAAAACTTTTTTTGCAGATTATTACCTGATCCTTGATGAGCCAATGAATAATATCACCACCTCCCTTGGTCAGACAGCAGAGCTGTACTGTAGGGTGTCTGGCAATCCGCCACCGTCCATCCGATGGTTGAAGAACGACGCTCCTGTTGTCCAGGAACCGCGGAGGATATCCTACCGGCTGACGAACTATGGCTCCCGGCTCCGAATACGAAACCTCGACACCACCGACACGGGATATTTCCAGTGCGTGGCCACAAACGGGCAAAAGTCCGTGTCAACCACGGGTGTGCTTTATGTCAAATTCGGTAAGAGCGCTATTAAAACATTACTTGGGTTATAAAGTCATAGAGTGATACAGTGTGGAAACAGGCCTTTCGGCCCAACTTGCCCATGCCAGCCAACATGTCCCAGCTGCACTAGTCCCACCTGGCCGTGCTTGGTCCATATCCCTCCAAACCTGTCCTATCCATGCAGTTGTCTAACTGTTTCTTAAACATTGGGATAGTCCCTGCTGTTACTACCTCATCTGGCAGCTTGTTCCATACACCCACCACCTCTCTGATTACTATTAAATCTTTTTCCCTTCACTTTGAATAAATGTCCTCTGGTCCTTGATTCCCCTACTCTGGGCAAAAGTGTTTGTGTATCTATCAGGATATGAAACAAGGATAGACACACACAATGCTGGAGTAACTCATTGGGACAGGCAGCGTCTCTGGAGAGAAGGAATGGGTGACGTTCCTGGTCAAGACCCTTCTATGAAACAAGGAGTTTGGATTCCAAAACTAATGTTAGATTGGTGCCCAACGCCATTCATGGCTGGTCCAATCGCAACAGGGTCCATGCAGCCTTGTGTAATTCAATGTGATAGGTCAGTTGTGGAGTATTTGACACATTGGGGACCATTTTGAAAGATAGTGATTCCTGCACATCCATAATTTTTACAGTTGCATTATATCATGCACGTCGGTCACATGACCACATGTAAGATCTAAGATGTGACTGCAGCAAATGCTGGGCGCATGCATTTGTGTGGAACTTCTGAACGATTAATTTGAGACCATGTGAGTGAGCGCTTCAAATTTTACAGTACTGTGGTCATGTCCTCAGTGTGTCTGGTGCCCTCATGAATGATCTACGGCAGCCCCTTCATTATTCACTTGTGAAAACTCCTCGCTCCGACATGTGGAGCCCCTCATTTCACCAACCAAGGGTTCAGAAAATCAGTGGTCCCCTAATCCTCCATGTCCCACCACCGGTAGAAACAAAGAACTGCAGATACTGGTGCACAAAAAAAGATACAAAGTGCTGAAGTAATTCGGCGGGTTAGGCAGCATCTCTGGAGAACATGATAGGTGATGTTTTGGGTAGGGACCTTTCTCACAAGGAACTGCAGATGCTGATTGTTCCTTTAGTGTATTGCCATACGATTAGTAACCTTGCGAACAAGACTAGAACTGTGGTTGCAATTCCCCCTTAGTACTACAGCAGAATATTTTCCTCTGTTTACTGTTTAAAGCACTTTCTCCCTATGGGCTCAGTCATTCAATGAGTCCATCCGGTGACTGCGAGCCATTGATCCCAGACTGGTCCCAATTTTTTAATCTTTGCTTTGTGTTGCATTAGCTGATCTGACAAGCTGATGGTGAACTCATTGTTACTAGATTAATAAAGTGAAGAATACTGTCAAAATTGTCATTCCTGACCGTTACATCATGATTGCTGCTGTGGTGGTTGAGGTCAGATTTGGGCCTGACTGGCATATTCAAGAGTTGAACATGCTGTACTGTCTTAAATGTGGAGAATGGACACTTGGTTCTGGTACCACACAGTCATAATATTCCAGCCAAAGTCAGCACTTAAAAGAGAAGTAATTGATTTATTTTTAAATGCATACTCGAAAGAACCCAATGTAGGAAGTGGAATGTGCGATGTGTCCTCTCCTTGACTTTGACTTTGATGTGGAGAAGGGTAGATATTATTGTGCTGTAGTAAAATCCTGGAACACATCTGCAACTCATCCATTGCAACAATTTCCATTCGCACGTAGCCTTGAGGGTGGGTGATGGGAGAAAGATTGACACTATTCCATAGTGAGGGAATGGAAATCCTAAGCAAATCCCGGTCAAATTTAGACATTATGATCAGAGAATGGAGCTGGGACTCTCCTTTTTAGGTCATGTAGCCCTCACCGCAACTTCCCTCCCTCCCCACCAATTATTGTGTTAAGTTGGTACAGACGGCTGTTGGGTAAAATTACAAGCTATCTATTGTCATTCAATTCTGAAATGGAAATTATTCCAGCCAACTGCAACTAAATCCTTTTTAAATTCCACCACCGTTTTCCTCCCTCCCACTGAACACGAATTGCTTCATAAATAAAGGCACAGAGAACAAAAGCAACAAAGTCATTTTGAATTACTGCAAAGAAACTGATTTGCCTACAAGTAAAATAGGGATACAGTGATGCCTCCATCACTGGAGGAGGCATCACTGTTTACTCGAGAACCTGCTTTTCTCCTGAAATTGGGTATTATCGGGTGGCAATTCTCCTTGACCCTATGTGGATTTTGTTTGGATGTTCCAGTTTCCATACACATTCCGAAGGCAAGCTAGTAGGTGAATTGACCATTGTAAATGTTCTCTCAGCTTGTTAATGGAAAACAGAATCAGAGGGGAGTTGCAATGAGGGCTGGGTATGTGCAAGATAGATATTATGTCTCAGGGTAATGAGACATTGTATGGGCCTGCTCTGCTTGGCATTGGCCTCCTTCCACGCCATTGCAAGTAGGTAGGTTAAGTAATGGGTATTGTTTCCAATTCTAATCATCTCATTTGAGGGTGGATATGAGGGCATCAGAGATCCTCCCATTACTTGAATGGCTCCAGCAATAGGGGATTTCAGCTTTAAATTTAGACTAAAAAAATTGGGCTTGTTCTCGTTGGAGCAAAGAAGGTTGAGAAGAGACCATGATGAGTTCAGGTAAAGTAATTTTAGAGAGGTATTCTCATTGAAAATGGCTCCAAGACCCGGGGATACAAAGTTAAATTAATGGGCAAATGAAAGAGATAGGGTTTAATCTTGAGTTCACTTATTTTTAGGGTTTTCAGAAGAGAACTAGGTAGATATTTGAAGGAAAATAATAATCAAGGCAAAGAGGGAAATGCTGGGACTACTCAGTCTGGAGATGTTACATATGTGACAGGCTGAATGGCCTCATGATAGCTCTATCACCACCTGAACACCAGCAGAAGAACTAATATTAGTTTTCCAATCTCTACTGGTATATCAGCATAAGTTCCCAAATCAACCTCTAAATGGAATAAGACATACAGGTCCCAATGTCAGATATCCGTGATCCTCCCTGGTCAACATAAACTCCTATCCGACATTCGATATTTAATTTAAATTCTGCTATGAAGCATGATTGTGAGCCTTGTTCAAAATTACAGAAGGCCAGACCTATAGGGAGACAGCCAACACCCCAAGTGGGTGAAACCTTAGGAGCTTGACATCTGAATAAATTCCTTTTGCATGTACGATTATTTCCCTCCCACATCACTATCTCAAACATCCTTCCTCAGACCCACTAGGGTACTTTCTGACTTCTGTAATCTCAGCACTCTTTGTATGGTAGGCCACCCAACATGTATCAACAGACTGTTCAACTTACAAGAGCAGGGCCTCCTATGTATACCTGTGCGTTTTCAACCAGTTATCATTCTGCGGTGATCTGCAGTCAACTTGATTTTTGCCCCTCTTCTGCCCCTGTTCTTCCCAGCCCGGTGGTCTGAACCCTTTACATCCTCCTACTGAATTTGGATGTATTAACTCAGTTCCACACCGGGTGATACATTTAGCTGTCAGTCCAATAGCTAAGGAACTGTTTTTCCATAAAACATCTGTCAGCGATAAACTTCATCCTTTATACCGAGCTCTGATTTTCAATGCTTTGACATGAATCAAAGTGTGAAGCAACAGATGTCTGAAGATAAATAACACCAGTGCGGGAAGAAATGACTGCACTCAGGAATATTAACTCTTTGTATTTCCTTCCTTTTAGGGCCTCCACCAACTCCAAATTCAGGCAAGGCAACACAGTGAGTATCCTCATGTCTACTGTTACCTAAAAGAATGCACAACGTGCTGGAATAACTCAGCGGGTTTGGCGGTATCGCTGGAGTACATGGATAGGTGGCATTTCGTATTTTGGGTCGGAACCCTTCTTCAGACTGATTTTAAGGGAGGTGAGGTGGGAAGAAAGCTAGAAGACAGGAGGGGCACGACCAAGCACAGCAGATAATAGGTGGACACAAGCGAGAAGGGTTTTTTGATAGGCAGATGGTGGGACAATGGCCAGAGATTAAAAGAAAATGTGTGAGACAAAAGGATTGAAGAGTTGTGAATTGTGAAGCCAGTGGAAGGAATGTAGTTGGAGGGGGAGGGGAGAAATAGATGCGAGTCGAGGTGGGCAACAGTGGGGGGGGGGGGGGGGGGAGAGAGAGAGAAAGGGGGGGGGGGGTGGAGGAGAAAGGGGGGGTGAGGGGGTTGTTAGAGGTTACCTAAAATGGGAGAATTTACCCTCTCTACTGTTATCTAGTTCCAAAGCAAACCTTCATTGGGAAGTTTTACTTCAAGGGCATTCAGTTTTATCTCAATATAATTGGATTCTGAGGGATCTTGGAAAAGGGCATGCGTTTATTTTCAATTAGTTACCTTTTTTACTGGTAATAAACAATCCTTTGTATTGCATTTACAACAATCCACATTAGGCAGGAAATGGTTTTGGGTAGACTGATGGGACTGAAGGCTGATAAATCCCCAGGGCCTGATGGTCTGCATCCCAGGGTACTTAAGGAGGTGGCTCTAGAAATAGTGGAAGCATTGGAGATCATTTTTCAATGTTCTATAGATTCAGGATCAGTTCCTGTGGATTGGAGGATAGCAAATGTTATCCCACTTTTTAAGAAAGGAGGGAGAGAGAAAACGGGTAATTATAGACCAGTTAGTCTGACATCAGTGGTGGGGAAGATGCTGGAGTCAATTATAAAAGACGAAATTGCTGAGCATTTGGATAGCAGTAACAGGATCATTCCGAGTCAGCATGGATTTACGAAGGGGAAATCATTCTTGACAAATCTACTGGAATTTTTTGAGGATGTAACTAGGAAAATTGACAGGGGAGAGTCAGTGGATGTGGTGTACCTCGACTTTCAGAAAGCCTTCGACAAGGTCCCACATAGGAGATTAGTGGGCAAAATTAGAGCACATGGTATTGGGGGTAGGGTACTGACATGGATAGAAAATTGGTTGACAGACAGAAAGCAAAGAGTGGGGATAAATGGGTCCCTTTCGGAATGGCAGGCAGTGACCAGTGGGGTACCGCAAGGTTCGGTGCTGGGACCCCAGCTATTTACGATATACATTAATGACTTAGATGAAGGGATTAAAAGTACCATTAGCAAATTTGCAGATGATACTAAGCTGGGGGTAGTGTGAATTGTGAGGAAGATGCAATAAGGCTGCAGGGTGACTTGGACAGGTTGTGTGAGTGGGCGGATACATGGCAGATGCAGTTTAATGTAGATAAGTGTGAGGTTATTCACTTTGGAAGTAAGAATAGAAAGGCAGATTATTATCTGAATGGTGTCAAGTTAGGAAGAGGGGATGTTCAACGAGATCTGGGTGTCCTAGTGCATCAGTCACTGAAAGGAAGCATGCAGGTACAGCAGGCAGTGAAGAAAGCCAATGGAATGTTGGGCTTCATAACAAGAGGAGTTGAGTATAGGAGCAAAGAGGTCCTTCTACAGTTGTACCGGGCACTGGTGAGACCGCACCTGGAGTACTGTGTGCAGTTTTGGTCTCCAAATTTGAGGAAGGATATTCTTGCTATTGAGGGCGTGCAGCGTAGGTTCACTAGGTTAATTCCCGGAATGGCGGGACTGTCGTATGTTGAAAGGCTGGAGCGATTGGGCTTGTATACACTGGAATTTAGAAGGATGAGGGGGGATCTTCATATCATCATATCATATCATATATATACAGCCGGAAACAGGCCTTTTCGGCCCACCAAGTCCGTGCCGCCCAGCGATCCCCGTACATTAACACTATCCTACACCCACTAGGGACAATTTTTACATTTACCCAGCCAATTAACCTACATATCTGTACGTCTTTGGAGTGTGGGAGGAAACCGAAGATCTCGGAGAAAACCCACGCAGGTCACGGGGAGAACGTACAAACTCCTTACAGTGCAGCACCCGTAGTCAGGATCGAACCTGAGTCTCCGGCGCTGCATTCGCTGTAAAGCAGCAACTCTACCGCTGCGCTACCGTGCCGCCCACAAATTATTGAATTTGTTATTGAATTGAAATTCTTATTGAAACATATAAGATAATTAGGGGATTGGACACATTAGAGGCAGGAAACATGTTCCCAATGTTGGGGGTGTCCAGAACAAGGGGCCACAGTTTAAGAATAAGGGGTAGGCCATTTAGAACGGAGATGAGGAAGAACTTTTTCAGTCAGAGAGTGGTGAAGGTGTGGAATTCTCTGCCTCAGAAGGCAGTGGAGGCCAGTTCGTTGGATGCTTTCAAGAGAGAGCTGGATAGAGCTCTTAAGGATAGCGGAGTGAGGGGGTATGGGGAGAAGGCAGGAATGGGGTACTGATTGAGAGTGATCAGCCATGATCGCATTGAATGGCGGTGCTGGCTCGAAGGGCTGAATGGCCTACTCCTGCACCTATTGTCTATTGTCTATAATTTGGATATTGCTTTGTCACGAGTCTTTAAAAGTGTTTTTCCTGTGGTTGATGCATGTGACTAACAAATTGAATTTAAACTATAGAGCTTACTGCAATCATGTGCATTTGTTTCTCATGCTTGTACATGTGAGAATAAGCTGGTAATTTATTTTCTCCGATTCCTCAATATTTCCTCCTTTCTCAAAGGCAAGCTTTGATGATGGAGCTTTGGCACTGTGGTGCCCGGTGGTACTACAGGTGGTATTGCTGCCTCATTGCTCCAGGAATTTGGAGGTGCTCTCTGTGTGGAGTTTGCTGTACCTCCCCATGTCTGTGTGGCTTTCCACCAGATGCTCTGTTTTCTATCCAGGTTCTAAAGATATGTTGGTAGGTTACTCAGATACTATAAATTACCATTTAGTGAAGTAACTGACCATAACTGGAAAGAGGTGAGGCACAGGACTGATGGGATCACTTTGTTGGGAGCCAGCATGGCCTGATGGGCTGAATGGCCTCCTGTGTTGTAGAAAGTAATTATTGTTAACCTTACATTATGATTAAAAATGCTTCCATCACCCTATCAAGTAATAGACTTGAAATAAAACTAAATGGAAAACACATGAGCAATCCATGAAGTAAAACAACATCTCTTTTCATCTTTGATACCTTTGTCATTCACACATAAAATGTAATCTCTTACCAGCAAGTCTTCTGCACTGGAAATAGTTTCTTTCTTATCAAATCCCCTCATGATTCTCTACTCACGCCAGTTACCCGTGGTCCCATCTTCCTGCTGTAGCAATCAAGTAAATACGTGCTGTACCCTCTCAGAGGCCATACCATCCTTTGTGGTATCGATAATGGTTTATTATTGCCACGTACTGAGATAAAGTGAACGACTTTGTTTTGCTTGTTATCCAGGCAAATCATACTATATATGAGCGCATCTCAGTCACAAAACATAAAATACAACATATTACAGTTACAGAAAGAGTGCAGATAAAAAAAGTGCAAGGACCACAATGAAGTAGTTTGGAAGATCGGGATATTCAAACCCTAGTATGTGAGAGATCCATTCAAGAACTTGATAACAGTGCTTTCAAATGTTTCCATTTTCTGCTCAACATGACGGGGTGGGGGGCATGTAGAGGGAATGGCCGAGGTGTGAGTGGTCCTTGATCATGTCGGTTGATTTCCCGAAGCAGCATAAAGTACAGATGGAGTCACTGGAGGGGAGGCTGGTGTGTGTGATGGACTGAGCTGCGTTCCAAACTCTCTGCAATTTCATGCGGTTTTGGGAAATGCATATCAAGCAGTATCTCATGTATCTCAATAGGTGCTTTCTCTGATTCATCTGTAGATATTGGTAAGAGTCGTTGGAGAAATGTTGAATTTTATTCGCCTTTTGAGGAAGTAGAAGTGTTGGTATGATTTCTTGGCTGTGGCATTAATGTGGTTGGACCAGGGCAAATCATTTTTACACCTAGGAACTTGAAGTTCTCAACAACCTTCACTTCAGCACTGTATATAAAGACTTGGGTGGGTATTCCAACCCTCTTCCTGAAGTCAATGACCAGCTCCTTTTGTATCTGAAGGGTTTTAAAATC
The DNA here is from genome assembly GCF_053455715.1 of Rhinoraja longicauda. Lineage (NCBI taxonomy): Eukaryota > Metazoa > Chordata > Chondrichthyes > Rajiformes > Arhynchobatidae > Rhinoraja > Rhinoraja longicauda. The sequence goes on along the minus strand of NC_135963.1, from coordinate 44,215,725 downwards.
TGTATACCAGGGGTGGCATTCAGAGCCCTTATATGTCTGAGACAATCTCCATTTTTTAGAAATCATTTTCATTGCTTACAATCCATTTTATCACATCCATAAAAAGATGTGTATGTCCCACAACAGGGCTCTTTACAGTCAGAGCTGAGGTTTGTGTATCTCAGTCCTGGTGGTAAGTCTTCTGGTCACTGGAAATTGGTCGATTTATTGCTTAAGTCTTATTTTGAACTAAAATTGCAGCTACTTCTGCAATATTCTTCTCAAGAAATTCTCCATCAAAATGTGGGTGTTTAGCTTGAGTGATATTCCATGAAATAACCAAATTAGTTTTTGTTCTTCTGTCAACGTCCTTACTGCATACAGAAATTAGGATCCATTGCTCTTCATTGTCTTGTGATTATCTTGTTTATTCTTAATGCTGATACAGGATATTTAGATGTATGCTTGCTATGCTTAATTTCCCGATGACCTTTTAAGATACTTGTCGACAAAAGGAACTGCAGAAGCTGATTTGCAAAAAAAAGATCACAAAAGGCTGTGGTAACTCAGCAGGACAGGCAGCATCTCTGGAGAAAATGGATAGGCAATGTTTCAGATCGGGACCCAACAGTCTGAAGATGGATCCGACCTGAAATGTCACTCTCCATATTCTCCAGTGATGCCACCTGACCTGCTGAGTTTCTCCAGCACAATGTGTCTTTTTTAAAGATGCTTACTTTTTAGCGATGACCACTCCAATAAAGACCAGGTCACCATCTCCTGTACCATCGCAGATCTCATCACTTCAGATCTCCCCTCCACAACCTCTCACCTTATAGCTCACTAACTAGGCACTGCTCATTTCTATCTCCTCCCTAAGATTCCAAAACGGGACTGTCCTTGTAAACCAATTAATTCTGCCAGCTCTTGCCCCACAGAACTCATCTCCTTATACCTCGACTCTGTCTTGACCTCGTTGTCCAATCTCTTTTCAACTACATCTGGGTACATCTTGCATGCTCTTCACAATTTCAGCAACTTCCAATTCCTCAGCCCCCAATGTCCTCATCTTCACAAGGGTTGCCTTGTACTTACACGCTTCCATTCGCCAACAAGAAGGCCTAGGGTTCTCCATTTCTTCTCGCCCATAGATCCAACCAGTTCACCTCTGCTAACATTCTCTTCCACTTTGCAGAACTGGTGCTTACCCTTAGCAGCTTCTTTATTGACCTCTCTCACTTTCTACAAATTAAACACAGAGCCATCGGGCATGGGCCCCAGCTCCACTTGCCCCTTCATTGGCTACATGAAGCATTGTTTATTCCAAACCTATTCTAGTACCACACCCATCCCTTTCTCCACTGCATCGACAACTGCATTGGTGCTGCATCCTGCATCCTGCACCCATGCAGAGTGTGTCAATTTCATCAATGCTGCCATTAACTTTCATTTCGCCCTCATATTCATGGACCATTTCTGACACCTCTCTCCCCTTGATCTCCCTGTCACCATCTCAGGAAACAAATTATCCACTGACATTTATGACAAGCCTACTAACTCGCACAGCTACCTAGACCACGCCTCATCCATCCTGTCTCTTGTAAGGACAGTTTCTCTGCCTCTGCCACATCTGTGTGTGAGATAAGGCCTTCCATTCCAGGCACCGGAGATGTCTACCTTCTTCAGGAACCGGCTTTCCACGCAACCTTCACGCATCTTTCCCTCAGCTGATTCCAATCCAGTCATAATCACCTGGATCCACCTATTGCCTGCCTGGTCTGGCCTCACCTCCATTCTCCCAGTCCAGAGGAAGATTGTCAACCCAAAACATTAACTACCCATTTCCCTCCACACATGATGCCTGACCCACTGAGTTCCTGAGCAGTTTGTTTTATTTTGCTTCAGAATCCACTATCTACAGTCATTTGCGTCTCTACTGTAGTGGTGAATAGTTCCTTGCGGTTAAGGCACAACCATTTGTCATATTTAACAACAAATGCAAAATCTGCACATCTTTCTGCCTTAAAACCCTCTGTTTTCTTCTCCATACTTGGAGTTTTATAACGTCAATACCTTTGTCGCTGTGAAATTAATGTAGGACTATTAAAATACTTACATTTTATGAGTTGTGAGCACAGACTCCAGTACACAGGCTCTATATTCTGCAGAAGTATTCTGTAGGGAGACCAGAAGCACACACGTGCATTCACTGCAACAGCTGAATATAGTCTGACTGCAGCCGTCTGACATCATGGTCTCTTGATGCTCGGCAACATAGTGCATGTTTTGTGGCCGTTCTGCTGAGGTTAGAGGGCAATGCATGCTGGATGACACAGCCCCTCTGATATGTGCCTGATGCTAAAGGGTGTGTTTGCCTTGAAACTCCCACAGCCACATTTCAACCACAACAGAGTTGGCTGTGGCTCCTCATCCATATTTTGGCAACTCTTCTGGAGACTGCGATTGGAAGGTGAAAACTGAGGGAAATGAGATCAGTAATTTCATTTCCAGCAAAGAATGAATCAAACTGACAGATTGTAAAACGGTGTTGAACTTATAAAACTAAAGCTGCAGAGAAAGGAGGGAATAAAGAATCAGTATAGGAAGGAACTGCAGATGCTGGTTTACACCGCAGAAAGACACAAAATGCTGGAGTAATGTATCAGCGCATCAGACTAATGAAACTCATTGGGGAAGTAATGCGGAGTCCTGCTGAATACAGAAGCAGAGCGGCACAGTATTTAGTGCTGCTGCCTCACATCTTTAGTGACATTGGTTTGATCAGGGTGTCAAGGGTAATGGGGAGAAGGCAGGAGAATGGGGTTCAGAGGCAAAGCCATGATTGAATGGCGGAATAGACTCGATGGGCTGAATGGCCTAATTCCGCTTCTATGACTTTGGAACTTATCCTGACCTCAAGTGCTGTGTGTGTAGATTTTGTATGTTCCCCTGTGACCATGTGGTTTTCCTCTGGGTGCTCTGGTTTCAGGGGGAATCTGCTAATGAATGACTGCCATATTAATGAGCCACTCAATGAGGAAGAGCCTCTCTGAATTGCAAATTGCCAGTGGTTGCTGAGCAGTTTGTTACATGTCGTCATTAGCTTTGAAAATAACACCTCCGCATTACTTCCCCTATGAGTTTCATTAGTCTGCTGCGCTAATACATTACTTGGCCATTTAACTTGCTATGGAAAATTAAGTCTGGTGATTATTATTATAGGTATCCTTTTAATGAACTGATCATTGGTAATGATTGCCAATCAGCATTCTTGTGGGAAAGGGAACAAATAAATTTGTGTTGTTCCTTCAAAGTGTAAGCTGTTGTGAATATTAAACTAATTTAAAATTTAATATTTATGATTTTTCTTTTGTTCTTTTCTCAGTCTTAATCCATTCTTGCATTCTCTTTGTTTCTTTCTTTACTTGAATTGACACTGAACTTATCTGCCTCTGCTCATTTCTCAATTCTAAATCTTCTTGTACCACTGACAAAGCTGATTGCATTATGTTCAGGATCTGCTTTTGAGGCCTACTTACCATTTTGAGCCTGCTTCATTTTTGCCGGATGCTTTTTGAGTTTGATAGGAGTGGGGGGGGGGTCTCAGCTTGTCCATTCCCCCACTGTATGTTTCTTTTTTTTTCCTAATCAGATGTGCAGCACTTTGGTCAACGTGGGTTGTTTTTAAATGTGCTATACAAATAAAATTGACTTGACTTGACTTGACCTTCAGGGATCAAAGGTGATGGGTGCTGTATCAAATTGGATCCAGGACCATCTGGCTTTCACTGAGAGCTACCCAGTGGGACAGACTGGGTGTGGTAACATTGTATGAACACAAATGCAGCACGGGATGCGGATCTGACAGTCAAACACCATTGCAGCTTCTCTCTTTGCTTTTCAACAGTTAATCCACGTCTTAGGACAATTAAGGCAATACCTTCAAACTAACGATAGACACAAAATGCTGGAGTAACTCAGCGGGACAGGCAGCATCTCTAGAGAGAAGGAATGGGTGACGTTTCGGGTCGAGACCCTTCTTCAAAGAAGGATCTCGACCCGAAGCATCTCCTGAAGAAGGGTCTCACCCAAAACGTCACAACGTACAAACTCTGTAAAGACAGCACCCATAGTCAGGATGAAACCCGGGTCTCTGGCGGTGTAAGGCAGCAACTCTATTTCAGCGATCTTGGTGCTTGTGCTTGGAATGTGGACTCTTGAGAAATCTTCTTCCATTTAACACATTGGCACAGCAGTTACTGCAGCTTTCTGACAAGTCCACTGCCCTGGAGTCTGACCTCTGGTGCTGCCTGTACATTGTTTGCATGTATTCCTGTGACAATGAGGGCTTCTCTGAGATGCTCCAGTTTCTTCCCACATCCCAAAGAGATGCTGATTGTAGGGTTAAATAGCTACTGTAAATTTCCCCTGGTGTAGGTGACTGCTGGGAGAATCAGAGTGGTGTCAATGGGTGTGCAACAGAGAATCGGTTGCATGAAATAGTTGAAGGACTGGGATTTCACTGAAGCCAGCCGAACAGTTTCCTTTCATATTGTGATGAAATCTGAAAAAAATCAGATCTGAAATCTGAAATATTGCTGGCACACTGACAGGAATTCCACCTTCCTCTCCTCCCCTACATCCACCCCTCCAACCCATTCCACGATGTTGGGTGGAAGCATCAGTGAGCAAGTTGGAACCCAACAAAATGCGGAGTATGCCCATAATTGGTTAGTATCTACAAATATTGTAGCAACACCCATCAGCTTGTTGCCTCCTCCATTGTCCATAAGTCTGTTGCCACGCCCTCAAAATGCCTGTCTGTTATCGAGATGGATGAGGCCTCCAGGTGAATGCCAGAATATTTCATCTTCTTGAGCTGTTGTCAGCACCTCTGAATCTTTGGCTTCATTTCCAGCATCGTGCTTCGTTCTTAGTTAATCCAGCTGAGCCAGGAATGGCACGGGGCCTTTCAACATTCTGCACCTCCTCCCATTCTGTTAGCAGAAACTGCTTGTCAATATTCCCAGTATCTGCCACCAGAGCTTTACTTCTGTTGCAAAAGCCACAGTATTTACATGTGTCACCACAATCAAACTGGAGCCAAACTCTCCACCTCCACTGTGTAAAGACTTTACGTTTTTATGTTCATGTCCCCATTTGCACCACCCCTCATTTCCATCATTTCTGTTCCTTCCAATCTCCAGTAGTTCCATGTGTCAGAGCATATCGGTTTCAAAATTCAAACGCCTTATGCTAGTGTATTTCTGGCATATATCTCTTTTTGTCTAACATTAGATGTTAACTTACTCTGTGCACCCTTCACTGCACAAGAAATGGTTGTTTGTCAGCTGATATATTCTAGATTTCTGGCACTAATGTTCATACCTTCTCCATTGTTATCTACCTCCTTGCTTCAAAAATCGTAACAACATCTTTTGAATTTGCTTTTGCTTTGCTTTCGTTCTTGCCTTTGTTCTCTTTATATGGTATCCACCATACTTCTTTCCTTCTCTTCTTTCCGTACAATGTAAAAAAATGGTGTAGTTGTAAATCAAGTTTCACCCAGTTGGTGGAGGTAAGCTTGATAATCCGTGTTCTTTACCTTCAGTCTGGGTTATAATGATTAAGCTGAATACTGGATGAGTACAACAGATTTTATTCCACAGTGGGGTTTTCCCTCCAAAATTCCTTCAGACCCAACGAGTGTCTAAAGGACTCTTCGCAGGAGAAGGGAAGAACACCTTTTCCAAGATTAATTGCTTTTTATACAGAAAGGAAAAAGGGGTGTTGCATACATAATCAATAACCAATTACAATCTTAATATAATTCACATGGTTACAGAGAAAACAAAACTTAACTCATTAATACAGGTCACATGATTTCAGGGAAACACATCACCGAGGGAAGATCAAAACTTAACTTCTCTACTTCAACACATGTGCATATAAGGAGATGTTATTCCGAAAAAGAAGCTATCCTTTATCAGCAAAGCAGCTCTATCAGTAAAGTTCTCTTGAACCAGTAAACACATTCCATTGATATAATCGTTCATGGGTTCCTTCAACAACCCAGTACCCATTTCACTGCTTTACTACTTAAAAACAGGCATTCATTTTCTATTAGCTAAAACAACAACAAGAGCTATTTTGTAACCATCTACAACAAGATATCAATATCACTAATCAACGACACAAGCTAAAAGCATCCTTACACGCTATAGATTCTCAAGCTCTGTTTCTGGAGTTGAGGCATTGTAACATTGGTCGGGCCCAGCATGTGTGTGTTCAAAGGTTGAAACATTTGCAGCTAAAAGTGCTGAGCTCTGTCATGGCTTTCTTCTGATATCCATCATGACAGAAGCCTGTCACCAGCTTATTTGATTCATTGACATGAAATCAAGAAGCTGCTGAGAGTACTGGATACCGCAAAGTTGATGGAGGCACTGAGGACCAGCACGCAAACACGAGCGCCATTTCTAGCCAAGTTGTTCCAGGACAATTAAGCCAATACCTTCAAACTAGCGATGGACAGGCAGCATCTCTGGAGAGAAGGAATGGGTGACATTTCGGGTCGAGACCCTTCTTCAAAGAAGGTTCTCAACCCGAAGCGTCTCCTGAGAAGGATCTCGACCTGAAACGTCACCCATTTCTTCTCTTCAGAGATGCTGCCTGTCCCGCTGAGTTACTCCAGCATTTTGTGTCTATCTCCAGTTTAAACCAGCATCTGCAGTTCCTTCCTTCAAAGTAACTGTGTGTAAAAATGTCCAGGCATGTCCCATTCTCAAAAAATAGGACAAATCTAATCCAGTTAATTGATGGACTGAGGAACTGGAATTCGGAGATGAGGGAAGATTGGCTGCCCTTGACATCAAGGCAGCATTGGACTAAGTGACACATCAAGGTGCCGTAGCAAAACGTAAGTCAATAGGTATCGGAGAAAAGAAATATAGTGCCTACAATCATGCCTCACATAAAGGAAAATGGTGGTGGTTGTTGTTGTTGGTGGTGGCCAATCACTGCAAGAGTGTTCCATGACAATGCCTTTGGCCTAACCATCTTCAACTGTTTCATCAATGGCCTCCCTTTCATCATAACATCAGAATTTGAAGCATTGTGCAATGTTCAGTTCACTTGCAACTTCTCAGCAAATGAGGCGATCCATTTCTGTACGCAGCAAAACAACACCATTCAAACATGGGCTGATCAGTGTCAGAGTTTCCGCTTCAGTAATTTAATGGGAAATAAAGCAACTCCACTAGAGACTTTATCTCCAATCTGGTAGATGTTACAACTACACAGATGTAAATAGGCCCCAATCCAGGCTTTTGTTGTAAGTCCCAGGTGCCCTCTCCACTGCCAAATAATAACTGCCGAGATGCTTGTCTTATGTGGCTCAAAACATTGAAAATCTGCAATCTGCCCAATTATAACCACTGGTGCTACATTCTGAATTTGCCTTTATTTAAAGTCCACATACACTTTCCAATGAATCCACTGGATATGAAAGGCTTGTGATATTCGCCTCTCTAGCTGCATATATTAGCATCAAGTATATTACTCCAGCCATAAGACTACACGTCATATTTTCACTTTGGGGTGATCTGAGATGGATTTGAATTTTTCCAAAGGTACAATAAAATTTGAAATATATTATACCGTTACCTCATTGAAACTTATAATGAGTATGTCCTTGGTTTGGAGCCAGCTTTAGTTTCCCATAAAGAAAATGAAACGATGTTAAGAAACTGTCACAATATTTTTTTAAATGCTGAAAGCTCATAGGATATCAATCTTGCATATCCGTCGGGATCTGGGATCTGTCGAGAATACAAATAATCCAGACAAATAATGATCTTCGAAGATTATCTGCAAGTAGTCGGTTTTCAATGATGTTTATAATCTGTCCTATTTTGGAGAAACTCTGATTTAAAAATAAATCTCTAATTATCCTTGTAGAGTCCAGTCCTTCAAAGTATTAATCGTTGGTGTCAGCAAATAAATATTATTGGTTCGCTTATTGCTTGGGCTCAGTAACCCGGTAATCAGACTTTTGTGGTTACTATGGAGTGAGTAGCAGTAAATATGTGGGAGAGTATTGGCAGCGAGTGGTACCTCAATATGTTCTTTTCATCATCCTAAAGTGCTATGACTCCTGGGTGAATTTCTTCCTCTTAATGTTAAAACTGCCACTGAAGACTAATGAAAATCAAAAACAAAATACAGACGCTGTCTTTTTGGAAAGAAAACATAAAATGATGCAAATACTCCACATGTCGGGCAGCATCTGCGGAAAGAGAAACTGGGTTAACGTTTCAGATCAAAGCAACTTGGCCAATTCTGTTTCCCATTCCACAAATGCTGCCTTATCTGCTGAATGTTTACAGTGCTTTCTGTGCTTCTTACGGGAAGTCCTCGGGTTACGACAAGATTCATCTCCTAAGGACTGTTCATAGCCTAATCTACTTGTAAGTCGGAAGTGAATAGAAACAGATGTGATGGGGGAGAGAGCAGGCGTGGGCTGAATGGCTGTCAGCCGGCACCACTGACTCATTGAGTGAGCGGCAGAGTCTGCTCAGCACTCCCAGCGCTGCTCGCTTCCACCCAGCCCCTGGTTGTTGTGGCTTGGGCGGGGTGGGGGAGAGAGAAGGCACACAGAAGTGCCCCATTCCCATCCAGAAGTAGATGCCTGCAGCCATGCAGCAGCTGGAAAATCCATCCCCGTCCACCCCACCAGTCTCCCTATCACCCGGTCATATGTACGTAAATTAGCTGTTCATAACTGGAGACGGCATGGACCGAGCGTTACAAATTGTGGGAAACATAATAGTGCTGGAGTAACTCAGCAGGTCATCTGTGGAGAACATGGATAGGTGATGTAATAGGTCGGGCCCCTTCTTCAGACTGAGTAAGGGGAAGAAAGCTGGAAACACGAGGTAGGAATGGGACAAAGCCTGGTAAGTGATGGGTGGATACAAATTGCGGAATATTGGTGATCTCAACTTATCTACTTTTGTAATTGTCCCCTCTAATTTTTTTTTCTACAGATGTCTATTTTGTCTTTGAAAGAACTGATAAACTGGGATGTGATTATGCAGAAAACAAAATCCCCTGGTGCATCCACCCACCCACCCAACTGACCCCACTATTAGTGAGCTGCGGAGAACATGGTAGAACTGGCGTGGGATCTTGCCTCACATGCCCATCTGCACATTTCCGAGCAGTAGCTAGATGAACAAAGTCAAAGTCAGTAATGCTGGCAGGCTCTGCTCCTCACAAACCCATGATTACATCCATGGCCACACTGACATGAAATGTGCTTTTATCTACAAAACCACTTTCAAGAACTGGGCCAACCTCAAAGACTTTGTTGTTTCCTCTTTGCAATTTGTTCTCCCTTAGTGTTTGTAACAAAGAGAGAGTGAAATGCATCCTGCTCACTAATCTCAGGCTTTGAACCCAGCTGCCATGATTTGTTATGCTTTTCCTTCCAACTTTCTGCTGCTTCATGTGTAGGGTGGTTGCCATTCAACTGTGACCCAAGCCCAAAGTAGGACAGCATTATTATTACAATGATTCAGCACTGAAATCATCATGTCAGTGTCCTTGGAGTTAATGATTTTATAGCAAATATTTTCTTTTTGCTATCCATTATGAGGTAATTTATTCTCAAATCAACTTCCACCTACTGTAAATCTGAGGCCCAGTTTAAAATCAAGGAATCTGTGTGCATTGAATTACCTATATGTTGGGCAGGTTCTGCCACATTTGTTATCAAGGTCTGTTGAATCAGTTTGTTTTTGACAAAAAGCTAATAAAAACACTCGGAAATAGTTAACGCTAAGAGGAACCAAGCTCACAATTACACAGCTACTCAATTACTGTGGGATTGGAAAGATGGATGGGATCTAGGTACTGGGATGATAAATGTTATTCTGCAGCACTGGTCACCTATCAGTATACAGGAACAGAGTTCCAATGGAGCCAGTGACCTCCTGCTGTGTGCATTTATTCATAAAATGCTGGAGTAACTCAGCAGGTCAGGCAGCATCTCAGGAGAGAAGGAATGGGCGACGTTTCAGGTCGAGACCCTTCTTCAGACCTCTTTGCTGTGCAAGAGCTTTGCATTGGGTCCACAACGTCAGCTGCGGGATAAGATTTTCAGAAAAGTAATTTGTGAATAATAAGGGGTGCTTCAGTGATGTACAACTGAAACAAGTGTTGAGCCAAAGAGTAAGAAGTCACGTAGCAATTAGAAGCAGGAGAAGGCTATTTGGCCCTTTGAGGCCATTCAATGTGAACAAGGCTAATCATCCAGATATATGAAACCAACATGCCTTCAAAAACCCAAGAATTCAAAAAGCAATTCTAGCCAGCAAAATGCTTTTGAATTTTACTGATTGTTATAATGAGTGAATATAACAGCTCATGTTTCCTCAGCGATGTTCTACAACCATTCGTGAGATTTCTGAAAAGCAAATCAAAGGACTTTGGTCCATCATTAAAATTTGGTCAGAACACAAGAACTTTCCTACTACTCTTCACTGTGCTATGACTCTGTGCTAAAGGAGGTTTATGTGAGACAATCGACTGAATCATGTGGTGCCTGTACTCCCAAAATCTACACCACTTCTTCCACCTAAAGATTGTTCATTTTTCATATTGTACCTTTTTCAGGCAAAAGTTTAAGTCAAAGTTTTGTCCAGTGGTGGATCCATTCATAGATATTACAGTATCAGTGTGGCTGCGGATCCACCTGGGGAGTTGCACTAAATCTTAATTAGAAAGTTTATATATTCCATGTCTGCCAAAGTCAAGGTCACAGGTCACTCAAAATATAATTCATCTTTTTGTCAAACGTAAATTAATGTGTATATCTGGAGGGAGACTGTGAAATTCTGAGCCAACAACAGAACAGTTCCACCTTCAAACACCGACTGAGGGACAACTATTTTATGTGTGTGAAGTTAACCTGTTAACATAGAAACATAGAAAATAGGTGCAGGAGGAGGCCATTCGGCCCTTTGAGCCAGCACAGCCATTCATTGTGATCATGGCTGATCGTTCACAATCAATAATCCGTGCTGCCTTCTCCCCATAACCCTATATTCCACTAGCCCCTAGAGCTCTATCTAACTCTCTCTTAAATCCATCCAGTGATTTGGCCTCCACTGCCCTCTGTGGCAGAGAATTCCACAAATTCACAACTCTCTGGGTGAAAAGTTCTTTCTCACCTCAGTTTTAAATGGCCTCCCCTTTATTCTAAGACTGTGGCCCCTGGTTCTGGACTCCCCCAACATTGGGAACATTTTCCCTGCATCTAGCTTGTCCAGTCCTTTTATAATTGTATATGTTTCTCTAAGATCCCCTCTCATCCTTCTAAACTCCAGTGAATACAAACCTAGTCTTTTCAATCTTTCCTCGTATGACAGTCCCGCCAACCCAGGGATCAATCTCGTGAACCTACGCTGCACTGCCTCAGTTACAAGGATGTCCTTCCTCAAATTAGGAGACCAAAACTGTACACAATACTCCAGATGTGATCTTACCAGGGCCCTATACAACTGCAGAAGAACCTCTTTACTCCTATACTGAAATCCTCTTGTTATGAAGGCCAACATGCCATTAGCTTTCTTCACTGCCTGCTGTACCTGCACGCCAACTTTCAGTGACTGGTGCACAAGGACACCCAGGTCTCGCTGCATTTTCCCCTTACCTAACCTTGTTTTTGCTGCCAAAGTGAATAACCTCACATTTATCTATATTATACTGCATCTGCCACGCATCTGCCCACTCACTCAACCTTCTCCTGCTTCTGTCCAGGTCACCCTGCAACCTCCCAACATCCTCTTCACAGTTCACACTACCACCCAACTTTGTGTCATCCGCAAACTTGCTAGTGTTGCTTCTAATGTCCTCTTCCAAATCATTAATATGTAAACAGTTGCGGCCCCAACACCGAGCCTTGCGGCACTCCACTCGCCACTGCCTGCCATTCTGAAAAGGACCCGTTTACTCCTACTCTTTGCTTCCTGTCTGCCAACCAATTCTCTATCCATGTCAACACCCTCCCTCAATACCATGTGCTCTAATTTTGCTCATCAATCTCCCGTGTGGGACCTTATCAAAGGCTTTCTGAAAGTCTAGATACACTTCATCCACTGGCTCCCCATCATCCATTTTACTTGCCACATCCTCAAAAAATTCCAGAAGATTAGTCAAGCATGATTTCCCTTTCATAAATCCATGCTGACTTGGAGTTATCCTTTCACTGCTATCCAAATGCACCGTTATTAACTCGAGCATCTTCCCCACCACTGATGTCTGGCTAACTGGTCTGTAATTCCCCGTTTTCTCTCTCTCGCTCCTTTCTTGAAAAGTGGGATAACATTAGCTATCCTCCAATCCACAGGAACTGATCCTGAACCTATTAAACATTGGAAAATGATCACCAATGCATCCATGATTTCTGGAGCCACCTCCCTGAGTACCCTGGGATGCAGACCATCAGGCCCAGAGGATTTATCAACCGTCAAACCTGTGTCTAAATTGGGGACTCATTTGCAGTTCCCATGCAGAAGGAATTCTATTTATAGACCAGATTTGGAAAAGCTTCTAGACACAATAATGAAAATGTATCTGTATATATGTATTGGGATATGTATATGTATATAGTAATTTATTCTTCAGAGTTGCGAATCGTGGTTCAAAAACATTTTTGGGGTAGAGAGTTTGATGTTAACTTAGACTTGATGTTTATCAGACAGCCCACACAGTGAGTCAAATATGCATTTAAAATATAATCAAACATTTTTCAGGTATTGCAAAATCTCAGCTCACAAGGTTGTCAGCTTCCTTGTGTTGCTCAGCTGTTCTTTCCAAATAAATCATAATTATCCTGTTCACTCTGCTTTATTTAAATAGCTCTGTGTTGAATCGCATTTGCCATTTACAAACCATTATGTGGCTGTACGGAGTGGTAAGAAAAGAATAGGAATTGTCAGTTTTGAAGATCCAGGTACCAAGGGTATGGGCAGGCTCAATGTACCTTAGTCCATCGTTTTTCTAAATAAGGTACTAGATTTCATCTCTGGCTACACCAAGTCAGCCAGTCTAAGCATGATTGTAGTAGGAAGGAACTGCAGATGCTGGTTTAAACCAAAGATAGACACGAAATGCTGGAGTAACTCAGTGGGACAGGCAACATCTCTGGATAGAAGTACCCCTCCCAACCCTTCCGAATTTGGCGAAAAAGTTTCCGTTTTCTTATTTAATTTCCGCCATTCCGATTTCGCCTCACATTTTCCCCGCAAAACAGTTGGTAATTGTAATTTGTCAATTCAGCCGCTAGAGGTCGCTAGGGGTTCCGCGAGAAATCCCCCTTGCGCACCCTGGAAGTCTCCCCGGAAATGTGGCACAATAGACAATAGACAATAGGTGCAGGAGTAGGCCATTCGGCCCTTCGAGCCAGCACCGCCATTCAATGTGATCATGGCTGGGCAAGGCAGCCAATCTCGACCTCATCGGGACTTCCACGGCCGATCAGTGGGTTGAATTTGCAACCTGCGGTCAGGGCTCTGGAACTCCAGCCCAGCTGGAGCCAGCACATCTATCCCCATAGCCGACTTTCTTAGCCAGCTGGATAAACCAGCAAAGCTCTGGAACCAAGAATGCCAGAAAATCAGTGGTGAAACTGTAATGAGTAAATATTAAATTTAAGTGCAAGATTATATAACTATATTAATTAATTAATTAAGATGGGGTTAAAATATAAAACACAGCAGAAAAGCCAATTACCACCTTTTTGGGCTGATTATCAATTAATGTGCAAATTTACTTCTACAAGTACTTCCGTATGCTTAGTCAAGTCGCATATATCAACTCTTTCTGCATAACTTAGTCATAGATTTTATGTATTGTTCTTTTATTCAATACCAAGAGAATTGGGATGTGTAAGGAAAAAGCAAAATAGAAAAAACAAAACAAAACATTTTTTTCTTTGTGTTGCAAAAAGTATCTCTGTTCAATAACCTTTCTATAAATAGTAGAATGTACTCATGATAGGCCTGACATTGTACATGTAGTCCAAGAACTACAGACTGTTGGAAATAATAGTCGTTTTTCACACATGAATGTAGTGCATTTGGCATGCGTACCTTTTTTGCTGAAAATTTGCATTACGCGCCATATTATGAATTTTGATGTAAAATTCTGAATTTTGGACATCAAAATTATGAATTTGTAAAATCAAATGTTGAGAGGTCACCCATTCCTTCTATTCCAGAGATGCTGCCTGTCCCTCTGAGTTACTCCAACATTTTGTGTCCATCTAAGCATAATTGTGTTGCTTCAACCTTCTCTGCCCTGTATTTGGAAATTTACTCAAACCTGCTGACAGCTAAATTGTGTGATAATAGATTTCCTTCTGAAGGCAGATTTTTGGCCATTGACTAGTTATTGGCAAGGTATTGACAAAGGTAGTTATTGACATGGTAGATTTTCAGGTTACTGAGACCAGGACTAATCACTGTCTACATCTTTCGTAAGGCATATGGAATGGGTTTGCTTTATTTCCAGTGAATATTGTAGTGGGAGACTTGTGCAGCGACGATCTGTTTTCTAGGTCAATTTATTGTGTAGTGATTTATAGTGAAATGCATGTTCTGCATGCTATCCAGTCAAGTCATAGCATAGATAAGTACAATGGATCCTCTTCTTGAACAGCATGCAGAGAGTCGCCATGTTCCACCATCATTCCACCCTCCAGTCTTGCAACCTCCTTGTTTATCCTTGCAACAGATTACCTCAGGCAAGGAGGTTCCTTGTTGGCTGGAGACGGTGTGATCCCAAGAGGAATACATCGTTGCAAACTGTGGAACTGCTTAACCAACTTTTAGTGGAGGAAGGGGGGAAAGAGGGTATGAAAAAGGGTGGGGATGAGGAGGGAGGTGTATGTAGAAGTTACCTACAATTCGAGAATTCATTGCTAATACCACCGATTTGTAAGCAACCCAAGCTAAGTCTGAGGTGCAGTCCCTCAAATTTACATGTGGCCTATCAATCTCCACTACCCAATTACTTGGCCTCCACGGCCATCTGTGGCAATGAATTCCACAGATTCACCACCCTCTGACTAAAGAAATTTCTCCTCATTTCCTTCCAAGCAGAACATACTTTAATTCTGAAGCTATAACCTCTAGTCCTAGACTCTCCCACTGGTGGAAACATCCTCTCCACAACCACTCTATCACAGCCTTTCATTATTCTGTATGTTTCAATGAGGTTCCCCCTCATTCTTCTAAACTCCAGCGAGTACAGGCCTAGTGCCGACAAACACTCATTCCTGGGATCATTCTTGTAAACCTCCTCTGGACCCTCTCCAGAGCAAGCACACCCTTCCTCTGATATGGTGCCCAAAATTGCTCACAATATTCCAAATGCAGCCTCAGCATTACATCCCTGTTTTTGTATACAAGCCCTCTTTAAATAAATAAAAGCATTGAGTTTGCTTTCTTTATTGCCGATTCAACTTGCAGATTAACTTTTTGAGAATCCAGCACCAGCACTCCCAAGTCCCTTTGCACCTCCGATTTCTGGATTCTCTCCTAATTTAGAAAATAGTCTATGCCTTTATTCCTACTACCAAAATGCATGACTCCACACTTTGCTACACCATATTCAGTCTGCCACTTCTCTGCTCACTCTTCCAACCTGTCCAAGTCCTTCTGCAGAGTCCCTGCTTTCTCCACACTATCTGCCCTTCCACCTATTTTCGCATCATCCACAAACTTTGCCACAAATCCTTCAATCCCCTCGTCCAAATCATTAACATACAATGTGAAGAGTAGCGGCCCCAGCACCGACCCTTGCGGAACTCCCCTGTTGTTCTTTAAAAGCTTCCCAATCCTCTGGCTTCCAACTAATCTGTGCTTTGTTATATGCCTTCTCTTTAAGTTTTATACCGTTCATGACTCCCCTAGTCAGCCACGTTTGCCTCTTTCTCCCCCTAGAATCTTTCTTCCTCTTTGGAATGAAAATATCCTGCATCTTCTGGATTATTCCCAGAAATTCCTGCCATTGCTGTTCCACCGTCATCCCTGCTAGGGTTCCTTTCCAGTCAACTTTGGCCAGCTCCTCCCTCATGCCTCTGACATCCCCTTTTCTCAGCTGCAATAACGACACATCCGATTTCCTCCTCATCCAAATTCCTCATCATCTCCATTCCAAAGGTACGTCCTTTTATTCTGAGACTGTGCCCTCTGGTCCTTGACTCTCCCACTACTGGAAACATCCTCTCCACATCCACTCTATCCAGGCCTTTCATTATTGGGTAGGTTAATGTGACTGATGTCGCATTCAGCTTCCAATCTTTACTTCCAGGGGCACTATTGAAGATTTGCGCTCATGTCCTTAGCAATGAGACAGTCAGTACAAGACCTGCTAGAAATGTCCACTTGCTCATAAAATTCCAGTCTGATCAGCTTGCATATCTGGTATTACAGAACTTAGATTTGCTGCTTTTGTGCTTTGAGGAGGGATGGGAAGAATATTGGCAAGGAAGGTAAGTTATTAAGCCTTTGTACTGCTTGAGGGTAGAGTTTTTAGAAGCTCAGACTGCAGGAGACCGCTTTATTGGTTTGAAAATACTGATTGGATAATGCATACAGTGTGTTCTTCTCCAGCTGAATCTCTGCAGTTGGCTTCCTTCCTGCTCTCAAATGTTGATTCCATCATTGTGGGACAAGTTAAAAAAAATTCAACACTGTTTCATGAAATAATTATGAAAAGGTCTTGGGTTTCATTTCATATTACGTACATTGGCTTACTGCACACCAGCCCTGAGTGCCTAATACTCTGAACAGGTCATTCCTGTCCTCGTTGGCTTTGTATTCACGGTCAGTACTTAAATTAGCTGTTTCAGTCAAATAATCCATTTTACTGAAATACCAACTGGCACTAAATTCTGTTGCTTTGAAGGGAAGGGGAACTGGAGACCCACAGAATTTGTCATTGCAGTAAGTTCGTTGCTCTTGCAAGCAAGCCCGAAGCAATAGATCTGCAAGGCATACTGTGGCCTTTGTATCCATTGCCTTCAGCTTTCCATCTGTGCATTGAATAATTTTTGCAGGCTACCACTGGCCAAACTTGAAGTGGTGAACATCACTTACCTGTGCCAAGGCACTGTACCATAGCCAACTTTCCACCAAGAATACTGGCAGCACAAAAATGAATAAAACTTTCAACCTCTGTGTTTTGCAGTCACGACTAGCTGAAACAGTAGTCTGAGGAATTTTTATTTGGAACTTCGTTATCGGTGTTCGAAATTAAGAGTTGTTCAACCATCTCATATTCTAACTCGCTCTTTCCCTACCTCTGAAAACTAGCCAGCTCTTTATACCCTTGGGCTTTCCTTTTTCCTAAATCTGCAGGGTTTGAAAACTCAATGTTAATGCAACATAACCACCACTATTTATCTAATTTTCTACACACTCTTTTCCAATTTAGTGGTGTTCTTCGCCATGAATCTTGGATTTGTGCTTGTGTGAATCAACAAAAAAGCATCTGGTACAAAAATGGGTCACAATTTAATACTTCAGAGGTTAACTGCTTTTGTGGAATTCGCTGCCACAGAAGGCAGTAGAGGCCAATTCACTGGATGAATTTAAAAGAGAGTTAGATAGAACTCTAGTGGTTAGCAGAATCAAGGGATATGGGGAGAAGGCAGGCACGGGTTACTGATTGTGGATGATCAGCCGTGATCACAATGAATGGTGGTGCTGGCTCAAAGGGCCAAATGGCCTCCTGCACCTATTTTTTTATGTATAGAGAGAATCGTCAAAAAGTTTATTTCTTTGCAGCGGGAAGTGTGAGGGGCTGAAATTAATGTTGTGCTTGCCTATCCTATATTCAGCTAGATTCAGCCTTGTTGAGTGAGAGTTTCAGGATCTTTTTATATTTCGGATAACGGACTGAGAGCACTCTGCCAACCACGTACAGACTTCCAACTTGTAGTTGTTTGCTCACTCAGCAGTAGGTTGAGACTTGGCACTGTGCAAAAGACAAATTCCTCATTGTATTTGGTAGATTGCAAAATAGGTTAGGCAAGGAATACGCATGCCTTTGCAATTTAGGTAACACCATCTTCATATTTTACAATATTAATATTAAAGTAGATACTTTGATACTAATTGGGAAGAGTACATTTGTAATGTGTAGTTGAGGATTAAATCTCTATTTTTAATAGAGATTAGGTCATTATATTTTTCGGAGGCAACTTTGTTAAATCAACTAAACACTTCTTGAAAAGAGCATTGAAATGTATTACATATAAATCATTATAGTTGAGGTAAGTGTAACTAAATTAACTGAAATCTTTGATATGAATCTTTGAAAATTTCCAGGTATATTTGGTGATGATAGATAAACTACACACTTTGTTGAAATAAATGAGTCCAGTTTACACATCAAAGGACATTGTTCTTGGAGCATTCCAATTAATGTTTTCATACTCAAAATACTGAACTCTTAGATCTGGTCAAAACGTTTCACTGGGAAAAAAAATCTAGCATATTCTGTTTTGAAAGGTACCGGCTGGGCTAGCACCTGCTGCCTACTTCACTGTTAAGAACATGGATCATAGAAACATAGAAAATAGGTGCAGGAGTAGGCCATTCAGCCCTTTGAGCCAGCACCACCATTCAATATGATCATGGCTGATCATCCTTAATCAGTACCTCGTTCCTGCTTACTACCCATATATCTTGATTCCGTTAGCCCTAAGAGCTATATCTAACTCTCTCTTGAAAACATCCAGTGAACTGGCCTCCACTGCCTTCTGTGGCAGTGAATTTCACAGATTCACAACCCTATGGATGAAAAGGTTTTTCCTCATCTCAGTCCTAAATGGCCTACCCTTTATTCTTAAACTGTGACCCCTGGTTCTGGACTCCCCCAACATCGGGAACATCTAGCCTGTCCAATCCCTTAAGAATTTTATGTTTCTATAAGATCCCCTCTCACCCTTCTAAATTCCAGTGAATCTATTGAAGAACCACCATTGTCAAATTGCTTCTATATATTTGTTTGCTCCTCAATGACAAGGCATTGCCCATAATGTAATGCCATGGTATGGGTTGGTAAGCACAGGGATGAGGACGAGCAGGACAAGTCCTGCCTGTGAAACAGATAAGAAAGCAAATTTGATAAATTGCAACACTGGCTTTGCTCACTTTCAAGCTTGTTAAAAAAAATTATTGTTGTTTCTATTATTCAAAAACATTCAAAAAAAACTATTACAATCAATCAAACAATTAAACCATTTAAAGAATACTGAAATAATTTAAAAAGGTACAGATTACTTAAACTTATCAACGTTCTTCATTACTGTTTTTCCACTTTGGAAGTAGTAGATTTCTGTGTTAGGTTTCTGCTCCAGCACTGAACTGCATGAGGAGTCCAATTCATACCAACAGTCCAGAATCAAGCCCTAAATTAATGAGTCAGTCAAAGTAAGTTTCAGTGGTTTGGTTGCTAGTGGCACCTGGACTTATTCTTATTAAAAAAAAACAAGCAGTTATGCATTGCAATGTTGACAGCAGTTGATGTGAGACAGGTTCACTTTTTAAAACAATAATGAACGGTATGTTACCATTGCAATCTGAAATAAACTAACAATCTTCTTGATATGATTTCCAATTGCAATCAGTGTCCACAATCTCTCAATCACTGGGTGTTGTGACTTGAATATCTGACACTCTTGATAGTAGTGTACATTTCTGCAGTAAATAAGTGCACTCTACAAAGCTTTGCTGAAACATTGCTGCTGTTTCTGGACTTGGATTTTGCAGAGCAGGAATGCAGTGCCTTTGATCTGCCTTCCGCTGATCTAAACCAGGGTGATGGCAGGGTGTTGCAATTAGTCTCGTCAACTCCTGGGCTATGAGGAGGAGAACAAAATAAGTTAAGGACTCCTGCTCTGTATTGTCATTCAGTGACCCTTGTTGGAACGTTGCCTTTGTGGGTGTCTGGTGAGATCATATCCACATTGTTGGAAAAAAATAGCTGGCATTCATCCTCGAGGCACATACATAATGAACAGGCATTTAACTAAAGTTTTGGAGGTCATCTGTGCCATTTAAGTGCCTTCAGAGCAGAACAAGAATAAAATGGAGAAGAAAGATAATTTTGTAAGAAGTCTTAAGAGTAGACATCACCTGAGTGTCAATGCATCAATTTTGATAGATTTAAAAAAAAGTAACTTCTTGTAAGATGAACATGATTCAATATTATCAAAACAAAAGGATTAGATAAAACCTTTTGCATTTTGTTTTGGGTATTAATCACTCCACTGTACATTTCAAATATTTGCTATGTTTGATGTGTAAAATTGAAGGTTAAAATTTACTGTTCTAATAGTTGTGGATATACATTTGATGGGTTTTTATAAACTCCCTTTGTCCACTTAACAGAGGCAATGGTAAATATTGAACATATGAACAGGGATGCTACAAAAAGTGCAACTTTCGACCCCTACTGTTGTCAAGCATAATTTCTAGCCTTTGGTGCTCTTTAGAGCCTGTCAACAAATAAATTAAATTCACCATAAACTATAATTATTCTTAAATGTGCAAATATGTTGAATGTGGGAATTCACAGATTCGGGAATTAAGTTTTGTTGAGTCATGCAGATCTGACTGCTGGCTACACAATTATCTTTCACACTTTGTTGTACATACTTTTAATCATATCAATTCTGGCATTTCCTGAGAGTTGGTGGTTTTTCTTATGTAGACTATATGATGTCGCCCATGATTAGAGCACATTACAAATCACATAGAAGGAGGCCATTCAGCCTAGTGTGTTTGTACTAGGCTTCCAGGAAGCCTTTCAGTGAGATCCATTGCCTGGTTTCCTCAATCTTTCCCCCATCCTTGCAAATAGCTTCTTGTCATGTAACTGTGGTATGAGGGTTACAGTTGAATCCGTCTCCTTCACTCTTTCACTTGGAGTAATGTGCAGTGAAACAACTTGCTGCATTAAAGAAAATTGTCCTCTTTGATCTTTTGCTAAACAACTTAAATCTGTGCATTCACCCAATGAAGAGTTCCTCCCTCCCATTTCTGTTACAACACCCTGTAATTTTGAACGCCTCCATCAAATGTACGAATCATAAGAGAGCATTGTCAAGATCTTATAACTCACCCATAGCAGGCTAACATACTCCACAATGCTAAAGTTTGATTTATCTCCTCTGCACCAATGGCCTACTTCCGACCTCCGACTTCGTTTTAGGAAAATATAAAGTTCCCACAAACAACTTCGAAGTTTGTTGTTTGTGGGATGGTCACAAAATAAACATAAACTGACACTTGACCTCTGTTGCTTCATTGGTGTCCTTCAGGGAAGAAAATATGCTGTCCGACATATAAAGCCCAAAGTCTGAATATCTTTAAGTGCCTTCTGCATTCCAACACAATTAAAAATAGACAATAAAGGTTGGTATTGCCAGCTATATCAACATACCTGAACAAATAAATGAAGGAAAATAAAATATTCCTGTCTCAAGCTCATGCATTATTAACAGTGCAGGAAAGCAATTTCTTTATGGTTCTGACAAGTTCCATCTCAACTAATGAAACTGATCACTTCTGACAATTTCTGCAATGTTTTGCAATTAATGCTGCCTCTTAATAGGAAACATTGACTAGACCGATGTGCGGATTGAAGCACCAACAGGTTCAATATGACCTAATTACATATTGTATTCAATCTGAAGAAGGGTCTCGACCCGAAACGTCACCCATTCCTTCTCTCCCGAGATGCTGCCTGACCTGCTGAGTTACTCCAGCATTTTGTGAATAAATCGATTTGTACCAGCATCTGCAATTATTTTCTTATACATATTGTAGGGGTTGGTTTGAAAGTTTTGGAGGTTGCATGTGGGAATTATTTTTTTCTTTAATTCTTTTCTGGTGAAATTGGCCAGACTTAAAGAGGATAATGTTCAGGTCTCCAGGGTTCTACCTATTTCACTAATGTCCATTGCTCATAGGTTTTTAGACACAAGGAAATGCAGATGCTGTTTTTTATTAAAAACACAACTTGCTGGTGTAACTCAGTGGGTCAGCCAAGATCTCCAGAGAACATGGATAGGTGAAAAAGCCTGGCAAGTGATAGGTGGACATAGGTTAAGGGGAGGGGGGTGGGGTTGATTGGCAGATGAGTAGACAAAGCCCAGAGAAGAAAAGAAGACTGAAGGCTGCAAGATTAGGAGAGAAGAAGGGTGAAATGTGAAAACAGGAAAGGATATATATAGATAGAAGGGGACTGGAGAAGAGAAAAAGGAGGGCTAGATAGTGGGAGAAATGGTGGGATAGTGGATGCACACCTGGTTGGGTTACAGAGAAGAGAGGAGGGAAAAACAGGGGTGGGGGGGTGGTGGTGTTTGGGGTGCTTAAGTAAAATTGGAGAAATCAGTCTTCATTCCATTGAGTTGTAAGCTACTCAAGTGGAGTATGAGGTGCTGGTCCTCCAGTTTGCATGTGGCTTCACTCTGGCAACGGAGGCGACCAAGGACAGAAAAGTCAGTTTGCGAACGGAAGAGGAATTACAATGATCAGCAAACAGGAAATGCCGGAGGTCTAGGCTGACTGCGCGCATGTTTAGGGAAACAGTGGCTGTCACCAATTGTAAAGGAGGCCACATCGGCAGAACCAAATGCTGTAGATGATGTTAGAGGAGGTACACGTGAACCTCTGTCTCATCTGGAACGGCAATGGAGTCCTTGGATGGATGTGAGGGAGGAGGTGTAGGGGCAAGCATCACATCTCCTGTAATTACAGTGGAAAATACTTGGGGAAGGAGGGGCTGGTTTGGATGGCAAAGGATGAGTGACCGGGGAGTTGCCGAGTGAGTGATTTCTACGGAAAGCAGAAAGTGGTAGAGATGGGAAGATATGACTGGTGGTGGGATCACTTTGAGGGTGGTGGAAATGTTGGTGAATGAAGAGTTGGGTGCAGAAGCTGGTGGGCTGAACGACCCAGCAGAACTCTATTTGTGTTCTATCTGGGAGGAGGGTGAACGAGAGCAGAACTATGGGACACAAGGGAGAGACTGGTGACGGATCCATCTACAACCACAGCAGGAAAACCACATTTACTAAAGAAAGTATCTTCCGAAAGTGGAAAGCCTCATATTGGGAGCAGATGTGGCAGAGACGGAAAAATTGAGAGTAGAGGATGAGTGTCTTTGCAAGAGGCATATGTAGTCCAGATAACTGTGGGAGTCAATGGGTTAACCATAAACATCAGTCGACAGTCTGTCTCCTGTGATGGAGACAGAGAGATCGAGAAAGGGAAGAGAAGCGTCAGAGATAGTGCAAATGAATTTGAGGGCAGGGTGGAAGTTAGTGGTAAAGTTAATGAAATCAACAAAAAAACTCATAGATTTTTGTCATGATACTAATATCTTTTACCTCCTCTCTTCCGTCCATTCCCACCTTGTATGAAACAATGATGGTTGCAAATGTGTGTCTAATGCATATTGAACACTTAGAACGTCGAACATAGGACAGTACAGCACAAGAACAGGCCCTTTGGCCCACAATGTTCATGCTAAATATGATGCCAAAACCATCTCCTATCTACCTGCACATAATATAGTTCCTTCCATTCCCTGCATATTCATTTGTCTTAGGAAGCACACATTCTAAACATAAGATGATTTAATAGTTTCTTTTAACTTGGATAAAAAAGTTTATATATATTTCTGCAGCTGTTGTGAAGGAATTACTTTAGAAACCAATTTTGAGATTTAATGTTTCTCCCTTTGATATTCTCAAAGCAGCTCTTTTACTTTTGTTGCTGTGTTTCGAACCTTCAATATTCAGGTGATATTTCAAGTGAAATAACCTTTCATCAGATATATTTGATGTCAGTTTTGGGTAATATATTTTAATTCAGTTTTGAGAAGATGTGATTGCAACAATGACCTTGGGAATGTCTGTTGAATCTACATTGGTTGAAAATAAGTTAATTCTTCCCCAAATTATTACCTCTTCTGTCAAAATGTTTCTTTGTGGTAGTTCCAAGTGCTTTTAATAAGTTCAGTTTTTAGAATGTTATGGTTCTCTGCCGAGGCATGTGAGTTATTAATATAAACATAATGAATACACATAAATTTCATGAAAGGGTGGCGCAGTGGTAGAGTTGCTGCTTTACAGCACCAGACACCCGGGTTCGATCCTGATTAAGGGTGCTGTCTGTACGGAGTTTGTACGTTCTCCCCCTGACAGCATGGGTTTTCCCCGGGTGCTCCGGTTTCCTCCCACACTCCAAAGACGAGCAGGTTTGTTGGATAATTGGCTTTGTTAAAAATTGTAAATCATCCCTAGTGTGTAGGATTGTGCTTGTGTACGGGGATCGCTGGTCGGCGTGGATTCGGTGGGTCGAAGGGCCTGTTTCCGCACAGTATCTCTAAATTAAACTAAACTAAAAGTTATTCTTAAAGTTTCTCCAGTTCCAGAGCACCAAAAGTGCCAATGAGAATTGCATGGCTGAAGCAGCTGGTTTAGATATTGAGGGGAAGTGCAGAACAATCTTGGGGATGCAAAATTACTTGTACATGTGTATATGATTTTACTTTTAAAGCCTTTCCAAAGGGGACTCGACCCTTCTGAGCAACAGGGTCAGCTGCCCACAGAAAGCAGTGCCACGATGTAGAAAATGTTTATATTCAGTTTGGAAATCAAAATCCACAACGTAAGGAAACCTAAAGATTTCAAGAGACCTAGCAATCCTCTCGGTAGATTTCTTCAGGTTTTAGAGATCCCAGCTTAAATTTGTACAGCAAAAGCCATTTGTAGTGTGCTGAGGGGGAATAAAGAAGTCATAAAAACTATTACTGTAAAGGGAAGTCATTTTAAATGAACATGTGCTTTCTCCATAATCGTATAAGGAGCCAGAGCAGATAAATGCTGACAGTAGGTTCAATATGTTATATAATAGAATTAAAACATCACAATTCTGTTTTAAAAGTAAATTGAAAAAATATATATTGTAATTTTACATTGAATTTCACAAAGTCACTTTATGATAGAGCACCAAGTTGTTTATAAGTTAAGGAGACATGAGAGAGATGGAGTCTTGAGCAAAAAACAAAAAGCTGGAGGAACTCAGTGGGTCAGGCTGCATCTGTGGAGGGAATGGACAGGCGATGTTTCAGGTTGGGATCCTTCATATTATTGATGAGCTCGGTGGAAGAAAGCTGGAAAAGTAATTTGTGTTAAGCATTTTGATACTTTGTTTAACTGCAGCCATTTCTCTTTTTTTAAACTACTGACCAACAAGTCCCCTGATTGTTTTTTTCCTCTTCCCACTTCTTTTTAGACTAGTTTTGGAGATGAGTTGAAGTTTAGTTCAGTTTAATTTAGTTTAGTTTGGAGATACAGTGTGAAAACAGGCCCTTTCGCCCACTGAGTCCACACCAACCAATGATCACCCGTACAAGTTTTATCCTACACACTGGAGACAATTTACCACATAAACCTGGCAAGTGATAGGTGGATACAGCTGAGGGGGGGGGGGGGGGGGGGGGTTGAATGGAGTAGGTCATGGAGTAAGTGACAAAGGCTGCAGGTAAAAAAATGATTGAAAAAGGATGTCAGGAAACAAGAGGAAAAGTAAATGAGGAAAGGATGTGGGTGAAAGGGGTGAGGGATGGGTTGTCTCAGAGATAAGAGGAGCAGGAGATGATTAGAACAACACCTCATATTCTGCATGGGTAGCCTACAAACCAATGGTATGAACACTGGAATCTCCATTTTTAGGTAATACCTACCGCCTATCCCAACTCCCCCCCCCCCCCCCACCACTCTATCCCAGTGCACACTCATTTCTCTAACCATTTCCCACCACTACCCTGATCTTTTCCCCTCCCTGTATGTTACGCCCCTCCCATTTCCAAGTCCCTACCCTCAGTCTTACCTCTCATCCCTGACCCCTTCACCCATATCCCTCCCACAGGCTAAAGGGGAAGGTGAAGGGGAAGCCGTGTACCGTCTCACCTTCTGGGCCCTTGGAGAGTGCCCTAAAGTGGAACATGGCGATAGGGGGTGGATAGCATGCATGGTTGCAGTGGTCACAGCCGGTGGTGTTGGTGGAGGTAGTTGATGGACGCTCTGTAGCAGCTGGATGAGCGAGCAGATCAGCTGCAGCTGCATGGAGTGGCAGAGGCAGGAACCTAGGTCAGGCAGAACCCAATATCATCCATCCAATGGGCTAGGACAATGGGCCTTAAAGTGAGAAAATAAGAAACTGCATATCTCCCTAGACCAAGATTAGACTTTTTAGACGCTTCAGGCTTGAAAGTTGCAAGATGGCACCGGTAGTTGGCAATTTGTTGCATGCTGTCCCAGAAGAGGATCTACTTACAATCACATCATATTTTTACTTGTGTATGATTACACTCACGTCGTGTATGACCTGAGTGCATAGTACGGAAAAAAAGCTTTGTCATAGTACGGAAAAAAAGCTCATATCTCGGTACACATGAGAATGATAACCTATACTAAACATTTCACTCCTCCTCCTCTTTCCTTATTTGACACCCTTTTGACTCCAATATATCCAATTGGCCCATCCTTTCTGCTGTGTCATACAATCCTGGCTGATCTATCTTTTCCTCTCAACCCCATTCTCTTGCCCTGTCCCCATAAACCCTGACACCCGTACTCATCAAGAACGTGTCAAGAAGATGTGACTACTGATGGCATCACATTGAAGATGGCAGAAATGTTGGTGACTGATGTGTTGGGTGTGGAGGCTGATGGGGTGAAAATGATGTCAAGCGGAACTCTTTCCTTGTTGCCTCTGGGAGCAGGGGGAGCTAGACTGTGGGATACAGAGAAAATCGTTGTGGCTATCCCTCGAGGTCGAGGTTGATGGTCTACGTTCCGTTGATTTTATGAACTCTCAGGTGGCTTATGAGTCCAAAGTTGAGCGATTGAATCAAGTATTCACCGCTTCCATGCCGGTTCTTGACTAGGAGCTTCCAGCCATCACGTAGCCTGTTCCTGTTCCCCTTCCACGATCGCTGAAAGTCGTGAGTGAAGTTTTGTGCTGCTCACAGAATGATGACACCTCTGCGTGTGTTTGTTTAACGTGTACTTGATGTTGCACTCCAAGAAGCACACGCTCCTTCAAAAATCAATCAACTAATTCCAATGGCAAGGGAATCAAGACGATTGGAGCTGATAGATCTGTTGCAGCCTTCATCCGCCTTCACAGCCGTTGAGTTCAAGATAACTTTGTCCACCTGGTCTTGTAGGTTGGATCGTTCTTCGTCTGGACCCTCATCCTCGACCTTACCGCCATGGGTGGCCCGACCAGAAGCTAGTGCTTCCGACGGCATCGCTCTCGGAATCATGGGGGCACGCAAGCCCCTTCACCACGACAAGGTGAACGATCTGAAGAGGACAGAGAAAATATAGGTGGTGGAATCACCTACATCAGCGAGGGGGAAACCAAGATTACTGAAGAATGGGAACATCTCGGAAGTCCTGGAATGGAAATCTTCATCTTAGGAGCAAATACATTGGAAATGGAAAAATTGAGAGTAAGAGATGGCCCCCTTGCAGGAGGCAGGACGGAAGGAGATATAATTATGTTAGCTGTGAGGGTCAACAGGTTTCCAGTTGACGTAAGGCGATAGTTTGTCGCCCTGATGAAGATGAGAGGTGTCAGAGATGGTCCACGTGAATTTGAGGGCAGGGAGGAAGTTAGTTGTAAAGTTGATGGCATCAACGAGTTGCCAATGTAGCGGAGAAAGAGTTGGGGAATGGTGAACATAACATTCCCATTGACATACTGACCTTTCTGACTTAGGCCTCCTCTACTACCAGCATGAGACCACACACAAACTGGAAGAACACCACCCCATGTTCCACTTGGGTAGCTTACAGTCTAATGGTCTGATCATTGAATCCTCCAATTTCAACTAATACTCCCAAACCCCTTCTTATTCCCCTACCCCCCCTAACCCCTCCCCCAACCCACAGTGCATCCTTCTCTCCCACCATTTTCCACCATCTGCAATCTTTCCTCTCCTTCCACCTCACCCCCCAACTGTATGCACCTCAACCGTGCCCTTGTCTGATATTTTCTTTTATTCCCCTCGTTCCCTTGCCCCTGTCCCCTTCCAACCATGTTCCTCCCTCTGGTTTTACATTTCACCCCCTCTTCTTTCCATAAATCTGACACCATTTAATCTCTTTTTCATTTCTGGCCTTTATCACTATCTCCACTCAAGAGCTGATTATCTACCCTCCCCCTCACCAGCACCCACCTATCACATGCCAGGCTTTTGCTTGCCCTCACCTCTCTTTTCCAGCTTTGTTTCTCCCTACTCCCATCAGTTTAGTTTGGAGAAACAGCGTGGAAACATGTCCTTTAGCCCACCGGGTCACTGTTCTAGACACCAGGGACAATTTACAAAAGTTGACTGACAATCCTGCACATTTTTAGAATGTGTGAGGAAACCGGAGCACCTGAGGGAAACCCCCGTGGTCACAGGGAGAACGTACAAACTAAGTACAGACAGCAACCGAGGTTAGGATTAACCTGGGTCTCTGGCGCTGTGAGGCAGCAATTCTACTGTTGCGGCACTGTATCTTTTAAAAGTGATAATTGTGTCTGTTCAGCAACACTCTCCAGAGCTCTACCATCACTGTGCAAAACCCACTGTGGTTTGACATACAAAGTGCAATGTCAGTGTTAAATTTAATTTGCCATTCCTTGATTTAACTTCCCAACTGATCTAGGTCTTGGTGTAAACTTTGATAGACCTGATAACCAATTCCTTGACAAGGTGATTAAGTCACTTGCTGGCCTGGAGAAAGGCCTCGCACACCATCGCACAAACTACCCATGAAGCAATCCCACACCTCCTGCCCATCCCACAAACTACCCATGAAGCAATCCCACACCTCCTGCCCATCCCACAAACTACCCATGAAGCAATCCCACTCCTCCTGCCCATCCCACAAACTACCCATGAAGCAATCCCACACCTCCTGCCCAACCGTGCACTATTCTACAATTACCTTTGATTTCATTAGCTACCCCTGATCACACAAAACTAGAGTGAAAGCAAGTCATCTTCAATTCAGATGGATTGCCTAAGAAGAAGCAGAAGACAGGTTACCCAGTACTTTGGGAACCTGAGCTACTAAAGAAATTGCTTGATCCAGCCCAAAGTTATGCAGACCAGGAAGGCCTTGATATTTGATCTGCAGTGTGAGCATGTTAGAATTTTTTAAATGGCTAAGTTATGGGTCATTCATTTTTCTCGGCACCTCAATGTATCCAGACTTTTATTATTCATCCACTAACCCATTGAAGAAAGGTCAAAATCAGTTGTGTCGGCTCTATTATCCTAGTAGTTGGTTTGAATAATTATCTCCCATTTTACCTGATACATATCTTTAACCCCCCGCCCCCCACATGTCCTGCAACAGAAGAAAAAAGAAAAAAGGTAGAGTTGCTACCTTTCAACGCCGGAGACCTGGGTTCGATCCTAACAATGGTTGCTGGCTGTACGTTCTCCCTGTGACCACATGGGTTTTCTCTGTGTGTTCCCGTTTCGTCCCACATTACAAAGACGGGCAGGTTTCTCAATTAATTGGCTTCGGTAAATTGTCCCTAGTGTGTCGGATAAAATTGGTTGGCGTGGACTCTGTGGGCTGAAGGGCCTGTTTCCATGCTGTATCTCTTAATTAAACTAAACTAAACTGAACTAAACTTCAACTCATCTCCAAAACTAGTCTAAAAAGTAGAAACGAGAAAAAAAGCAATCAGGGGACTTGTTGATCAGTGGTATAAAAAGAGAGAAATGGCTGCAGTTAAACAAAGAATCAATATGCTTAACGCAAGTTACTTTTCTTGTGATTACGGTTATTATTTCAGCACACACAACAATTAAGCAGCAGCGAATATTCTCCAACCTTAATGAGATGAATGACAAGTTAAACTGTTTTTGATAATGTCGAACAAGATTCTCAAATAATTCTCTGTCACTGGATCTTTACAGTGTACCTGAACAGGCAGATAAGGACCTCATTGAAAAAATGATACCTCTGGTAAGACGGAGACACAGGAACTGCAGATGCTGGAACCTTGCATAGAACACAAAGTGTTGAAATAACTCAGAGGTTCAGGCAGCATTTCTGGAGGACGTGGATAGATTACGTTTCAGTTTGAGGAAGGGTCCCAACCTGAAATGTGGTCTATCCATGTCCTCCAGAGATGTTGCCTGAACCACTGAGTTATGCCCACAGTTGGTGTGACTTCTTGTAAGGAGGCAGGAAAACCATCTGCTTGGTTGTGCAACCAGGTTTTGGATGGCCCCTGCATGGATGCTTAAAGCAGTATTGTATTTGGTTGTGAATAGTCTGTTTAAGCTGGATAGAGTCATGAAGAATCACCAATCATATTAAGATGCCACTAGTGTCAGGGGAAGTGGGGAGAATAATTGCTAAAGGAAAAGAACCTCAAAGTGTTAATGCAAGTATGAAGCACTTCAAGATTTTGTTTTTCTACTCGCTAAGAGAGCTAAAATTAGAAGCTCACTGAAGGCCTTTATTCTTTTTTTTTTAAATAACTTAATTTTTTCAAGATGTTCTTGGATAGTTTTTGAACTGCGGTGGAAGAATGCAAGATTTGAAATTGTTAAAAATGTTTGCAACAGTGCCCCCTATTGACCAGCAACTTATGACTTTAAGTGAACTCACTCCTAACATTCCTTTCATCTTGCAGAGTTACGTTTGAAGAAGATGGCTTTTGTCAGCCCTACAGGGGCATCGCCTGTGCGAGGTTCATTGCAAACAGCAGCATTTATGTGGACTCTCTACAAATGCAAGGAGAAATTGAGAACCAAATCACAGGTATAAGAGATATTCGATGATAAGGAGCTATTCTTGCATTATACTGTATACATACAGTTGCCAGTTTTGTCTTTCAACTGTACTGAAGATAGAAAGTTTGGAATAGTTTCTGGGATTTCCTAAATTGAAAGAAGTGCTGATTTATTCTGGTATATGGTTCCATCATTACTGGTCGAGAGATGGCCATTACAAAGACAGAGCTCCAGACATTGATCACAGCACTGGAAGGAGAACATCTACTGAAAATAAACCTAATTTGTATATAAGATTAGAAAGCAAAGACATACATTTTCTTGTGGGTCTCATTAAAGTGCCTGTCCCAGTTACGCGATTTTAAGGCGACTGCCGGCGACTGTCAAAGTCGTAGCAGATCGCCGAAATTTTCTTTGACCCTACGACAATGACCACGACA
Organism: Rhinoraja longicauda; assembly: GCF_053455715.1. Lineage (NCBI taxonomy): Eukaryota > Metazoa > Chordata > Chondrichthyes > Rajiformes > Arhynchobatidae > Rhinoraja > Rhinoraja longicauda. The sequence goes on along the minus strand of NC_135963.1, from coordinate 44,184,397 downwards.
TTGCCGAGTCAGGTCGATACAAGTTACTTTTTTTGTGAAACAAGCACCTGGCTGAGAGATTACACCGTCTTCGGAAACATAACAAAATTCCCACGCTTACCTGACCGTCAAACTGTCGCCTCCAATCTACCTGTCAAATGTCCTGATGGTAAATAAATTGGTTAAACAAAACTATCTTCTGGTATCTTCAAATGCCTTTTCTTAATTTAATATTACGTGCTTCTAAATGCATCTGCGACAAGGGTTTATATAAATAAATGATTGAAAGTTCTCATAGTGCAATGCCTGTGTCAGCGTTTTATTTCATTGGTCAAAATGAATGCGATTAGAATCTTTGAAAGAGATGCCATGATAAAGTACTTAGAAACATAATAAATTCAGACACTAATTTTTTTTTAAATCACCAAAATCAATTTTATTACAACAAACTATATTCCTATGAAAGATGGATAACTACATGCCAAAATCTTTTTTTTAAAACGGACACTTCAAAAGATTACAAAATATGCCTAAAGATGTCACTGGCCGGACCTTGCTGTCAGTTTGTTCAGGTGTCCACCCACCTTTGACAGCATCACGGTCTCTGCCCCCATTCCACACCTGGCTGTTGCAGCTGCACTTCTGTCAGCTGTCTAAACGGGTTTTGACAGTTCCTGTCGGACCTTGTCTTCTCCTGATCCCGGTACCTGTCTCCGGTTGACGTTGGTAGTCGACAATGAAATTCATCCGTCCTCAGTACCGGCGACAACCTAGCAAACCTGGGGATAGCATGCGACAGCGGCCGCAATAAGCTATGATACATGGCAGCAAGCCAGCTGTCGGTGAGAAATTTCTAGCAGGTAAATTTTTCCGCGACACGCCGAGATCCGCTACGATTCATTGAAGACTCCTCACGATCATGTCCGCGACACCCCGGCAAACGTTCGGCGACAGCCTAGTCGCCGGCAGTCACCTTAAAATCGCCTATGTGGGACAGCCCCTTAAAGAGTTGACATAAGTGAAAACCTTGGATGTTTATTTTACCTTCCTTATTCTAGTAAATCTGGAGACAGTCCCTTGCAATTCTAGTTGAGATTAGATTACTCACTGTGTAGGAAGGAACTTCAGATGCTGGTTTAAACCAAAGATAGACACAAAAAGCTGGAGTCACTCAGCAGGTCAGGCAGCATTTCTGGAGAAAAGGAATAGGTAATGTTTCAGGTCAAAAGTAAAAGGGTCTGAAGAAGGGTCTGAACCCAAAACATCCCTATTCCTTTTCTCCAGAGATGTTGCCTCATCCGCTGAGTTACTCCAGCTTTTTGTGTTCATCTTAGATTATTCACTATTGGCTTAAAGTGTACCTGGCACCTTCTGGATTTGCGGGACCTAGTTCCATGGGTTTTGGTGCTTTTTACCCACTGAGTTATCAAGGGGTCAGTGGAATATTGAAGGGAAAAAAATTGTCACACTCAATTGGAAAAGCTATAGTAATTTTTTTTTAACAAAATATAGCAACGTACATTTCTCAACTGCATATTACAAAAGAATGTCTGGAGCTTTGAGTTAATTGTGGCTCTGATCTTGATTTTGGCTCTGAGTTGCTCCCTACTGTCTATTTTTTTTTGATTTGCAAAATGTGACACACTGAGCTAACTTTCTCATTTAATCTGCAGCTGCTTTCACGATGATAGGAACCTCGAATCATCTAACAGACCGTTGTTCGCAGTTTGCCATTCCCTCACTGTGTCATTTTGCATTCCCATACTGCGATGATACATCGTCGATGCCTAAACCTCGTGACCTTTGCAGAGATGAGTGCGAGATCCTGGAAAATGACCTGTGCAAGACCGAATATATCTTTGCCAGGTCCAATCCTTTGATCCTAATGAGACTGAAGCTACCAAACTGTGAAGATCTCCCCATGCCAGACAGCCCAGAGGCTGCAAACTGCATGCGCATTGGAATTCCAATGGCAGAACCTATAAATAAAAGTAAGTGAACTAATGATCCTTGACTAAAGGAGAATATAAGAAGTACCAGTTTGATAGCTGCCTTTAGAACATTCCTTGCACAGTTCTGCCCCTTTAATATTTTTTTTTCTGTCTAGCCCTTCTGTTTAGAAGGCAGCATCTTATGTCAGGGCCTGACATATAAAATGGTGGCGCTGCCATAGCAGCTACGGCTTACCTGCGGTCCATTTGTCTTTGTGTTTTGTTGTTTTTTTGTGTCTTAATTGTCGAAGTGATGTTGTGTTTTTGTGTTTGTGTACTATGTGTGGGTGTGGGGGGGAGGGGGGAACTGTAAAATTGTAAATATGTGTCCCTTCCGAACGGAGACCCGACCTTTGTTTTCTGGGTGTTGTCTCCGTTCCTGCTGCGGCCTACCATCGGCCCAACTCCTGGAGCTGGCGGCCTCCAGGGCTCTGGTTCGCAGAGCCCGCGGATCGGACTTACCATCAGCGGAGCCGGCCGTCTTCGGAGGCTGCGGGAGCGGCTGCGACTCGCCTTAGGCTCGGGCCGCGTGGATGCCGACATCGGGAGCTCCGGCAGCGGCAGCGTGTTCGCCCGCCCCGGCTTGGGTCGCGGACATTTCACCGTCCGGCGCGGCCTAAAATAGGCCGCGGGATTTTTTTCTGCTGGGTGGGGGCTTCAATGTCGGGAGCCACGACCGCCCCGACGTGCAGCAACAGCGGCAGCGTGTTCGCCCGCCCCGGATCGCGGGGGCTTGGGTCGGCCCGCTGCGGACCGTCCGGCGCGGCCTGGAACCACAACAGCCTGACCGCGGGAGAAGACGGCAGGGGAAGGGAAAAGACATTGTGGCCTTCCATCACAGTGAGGAGAGGACTGGAGGAGACTCACTGTGATGGATGTTTCTTTTTTTGAGTGTTTTTGGGGTTGTGTAATTTGCCTATTTTAATGCTTTTTGTGTAATCTGCCTATTTTAGTGCTTTTATTGTTGGACTGTGGGTGACTGAATTTCGTCCAAAAAACTTTTTTGGATGACAAATAAAGCTATCTTGAATCCTGAATCTTGAATCTCTTGAATCAGGCTAGGTAAACAACATAGAAATTAAGAAACAAGGAACTGCGGATGCTAGTTTATAAAAAAAGAAGCAAAGTGCTGGAGTAACTCAGCAAGTCAGGCAACATCTCTGGATAACATGGTTAGGTGAAGGTTTGGGTCAGGACACCTTCATCAGACTGAGTCTGAAAATGAAGAAGGGTCCTGACCCCGAAATGTTACCTATTCATGTTCTCCAGGGATGAGTTACTCCAGCATTTTGTGTCTATACTGCCTGCCCCACTGAGTAACTCTAGCATTGTGTGTCTTAATGTGGAAATTAACTAATTCAATAGCCATTTTGTAGCCAGATAATGATCAGTTAATGATCAGTATAATGCCAGCAGAGCTATTCCATCATGAGGGTCACAACTGATGCTCCTTGATCCTGCTGCACATGTAGACATCAGATACAATACCAGCAGTGGCATTGCAATCAGTGCCAGGAAGCATGACTGCTTCCCTCTCATCTCCAGCTGATGAGGAGATCGATAATGATGTTACTACCACTGTCCAAGACAAACTGCTTAAGCTGCCAGAGACAATTCCTGATGTGCGTAGCTTGGTACAACACAAAGTGTTATCTTCAGCTGAGTTACTAGGGAATTAGACTTGGCTGCCCTGGTCAAATACTTACTGACTTGGATTAGAGCTGAGTTAATAATGGGACTGCATTCAAACGGGCAAAACAGAAAACAGGAGATATTGTTGTGTTAACTGCTAACACAAACATGGGCATTGAGTAGATCAGGAGTCCTGAAAGCAGTGATTCCTTTGGAGGACACCATTTTGCAAACAATGACTGGTCACATTTCATGTGCGGTAATGAGCTACAACAAACTGTTTGAACACAAAAGGGTCAAGGGAAGGTCATGGCAACCAACCAGATCTTTTGCAGCAAGCATTGATGCATGTTATCAAGGACTAGTTGTATCCTTTGTTAACCTCAGGCTCCTCTGGTTTCACCGAGGGAACCAGGTGAGGTCAACTTAGTCAGCACAAATTAGGGCGCGAACCTAAGAATTTTACTAGTTTATGACTTGGGTACTTGCCTTTCCGTAATATTATCTAATCTAATTGAACAGCATGCCAAACAAAGCCTTTTACTGTACCTCAGCACATGTGACAATAATAAACCTAAGCAAGTTAATTGATCGAGCAAGAAAACTTATCCAGCATTTCTATTAAATCTTTTTTGCTGAGGAATACTTTGGTGTGCTTTTCCCCACAGATCACAAATGTTTCAATATCAGTGGTAATGATTACCGTGGCACTGTGAGTGTAACCAAATCAGGGCGGCAGTGCCAGCCATGGAACTCCCAATATCCACACAGTCATTCATACACCGCTGTTAAATATCCTGAGCTCAGTGGTGGCCATTCCTATTGTCGGAACCCAGGAAATCACAGGGATGCTCCATGGTGCTTCACTCTGGATGAATCCGTGAAATTGGAGTTGTGTGAGATTCCTCTGTGTGGTAAGGACCATCTACTGATTTTTTTTAAGGTGGCACTAGACATGCTGCATGAGTCAGTCCACTGCATCTGACTCTTCTTATGTGTTAGGACGATATTACATCTTTTAGGGGAATCTGGAACTAAGGAGCACTGTCTCAGGATAAGTGGTCATCTATTTTAAACTGAGATGAGTTGGAATTTTCTTAACTCGGAGACCTGTGGATGTATGAATTTTCCACTTCAGAGAGATGTGGAGGAAATGTCATTAAGTACAAATAAGGCTGGGATGGAGAAAATGTTCATTTTTAGGAGAATCAAATGTTAGGGGAACAGGCAGGAGAGTGGAGTTGAGGTCAAGCTCACATTATCCACCATCTTACCGAACAGCAGAGCAGGTTTGAGGGACAGAATGGCCTATTCCTTCTATTTCCGATGTTGAGATTGAAGAATATAAATAAGGAATGTGAACAATATTTTGATATAACCAGAGACAAGATAAATCAATGAAATGATCAAGTGATGCAAAGTTTGGACTTTAAAACCTGAATATTGCAAAAGGACCGAACAGTCAAGGCAAGAAAGGTGTTCAACTAATTTGACAGCACTGAGAAAGTGGGCCAAAGTTTCACATGATGTAAGGTATTTCCAAGGACCAGTGACTGGCTGTACAGTATCAAGACTGGGAGAAATAATAGAAGAAAGCTTGGAGGAGCAATGATAGTAGAAGCATTGATGAAATAGAGACAAATAAAAGGTTGACTAAGCAATAGACAGAGGTACAAGAAAGTTTACCTGTTTAACTTTTTCTGAAAGTGATCTATGGAAGTTATCATTATTGGATAAGCAGCAAAATATGTAACCTAACTGCAACTAAAGTAAGTTTGTGTTTTGTTCATTACTCCTGTTGGTTGTGTTTTGTTCATTACTCCTGTTGGTTGTGTTTTGTTCATTACTCCTGTTGGTTGTGTTTTGTTCATTACTCCTGTTGGTTGTGTTTTGTTCATTACTCCTGTTGGTTGTGTTTTGTTCATTACTCCTGTTGGTTGTGTTTTGTTCATTACTCCTGTTGGTTGTGTTTTGTTCATTACTCCTGTTGGTTGTGTTTTGTTCATTACTCCTGTTGGTTGTGTTTTGTTCATTACTCCTGTTGGTTGTGTTTTGTTCATTACTCCTGTTGGTTGTGTTTTGTTCATTACTCCTGTTGGTTGTGTTTTGTTACTGATATGCAGCAGAGATCTCACTTTTGACTTAAATGACTGAGGTTTCATTGTGGAGTTTAGAGGAATGTATACATAAACTAATCTGAATTTAGTACAATACAAAAGGAATGTGCAAATGTTGTTGGTGTTGTCATTTAGATAAGACCAACTGCGGCTTGGCTGCCCTCAAAAGTGAATGTAAAAGATCTCACGGTACTAATTGAAGAGCTTCTGATCTGTTTGCCAACATTTACCCCCAAATCATGATTACTACAAATAGATTGGCCTCCAAATTGACTTGCAGAGAGTTGAGTTGATTTTTTTCAGCGTTGTACGTTTGTAAATTCATCACTTCCCGGGTGAACCTGGTTACATTCATTTTGAGGCCAAATGACCAGTCTGTAACTTCAGCCCTACAGGCAAAAAGCCCTTGTGCCAGTGATATGATTTCTGTGCCAGTGGTGCATTTCTGACATCACCATTCTGAAGAAGGGTCTCGACCCGAAACGTCACCCATTCCTTCTCTCCAGAGATGCTGCCTGACCTGCTGAGTAACTCCAGCATTTTGTGATACCATGTTTTGTGGAGTTAGTCAACCTGCAGCACTATTTAGACAAGTCCTTCTCTAGCTTTTAGGGTTTAACAGTGGCACAGTTAGTAGATCTGCTGCTTCACTGCGCCAAGGTCCAAGGTTCAATCCTAACCTCGGCTGCTGTCTGTGTGGGGTTTGCATGCTGTGAACGCATAGGTTTCAAACGGATGCTCTGGTTTCCTCCCACATCCCAAAGAAGTGCGTGTTTATAGGTTAATTGACCTCTGTAAATTGCCCGTAATGTGTTGGGAGTGGATGAGAAAGTGGGATAAAATAGAACTAGTGTGAAAGGGTGGTGGATGATCAGTGTGGACTCGATGGGTTGAAGGACCTGTTTCCATGCTGTATCTCTAAGATAAACTAAACTCAGCTTGTCCTGGCCTAGCCTCAGTAGGTCACCTTTAACATTTTTAACTTAACTCTCGTCTTTGGATCCTCAAGACCACCTCCTCACATTGCCTCCGGCAGGAACAGGGTTTGCTGCACTGGGCCTGAAACAATTGTTGATGTGGTAGACCACAGCCATCCAGCACGTTTTACAGGGCAAATCAATTGCTTGGCCATTAAATTATAATGCATCAGATAGTTGTTTGTGGGAACCCGACTGAGCACGAGTTCATTGCTTCATCTCATCAAATTAAAACAGTTTCATGCATTTCTAATTAAATGCATTCTAATTTCCATTTGGCTGTTAAACGCTTTTGAGGTTACCTGATGTAATAAAAAATTCTGTACAAAAGGAAGATTTTTTTTTCTTATTGCAATGTGCTATATGTGTTTGGTTTTTAAAGCATTAACTTTTTAATTGCCAACCAGATTCCAAAGAAAACACCAAGATGGAGATTCTTTATATCCTGGTCCCCAGTGTGGCAATTCCTCTGGCAATTGCTCTTCTGTTCTTCTTTATCTGTATTTGTCGTAACAATCAAAAGTCGTCCACTCCTGTCATCCAACGGCAGCCAAAACCCGTACGAGGCCAAAACGTTGAAATGTCCATGCTCAATGCATACAAACCAAAGGTAAGAAATGTTTATGTTTATGTATTTTTCCACCTTTCTGTTTTTTACTTCCATTTTAGATTTTACTTTATCGGTTCCAATCATTACTGGGAACTCTGTGCTCTATTTATTACATATCCTACCAAGGTTAAACCTTTCCCAATAAATCTTTGACCCCTCTTTGCGCCAGCGTTACTTCACAGCAAATCAATGGAAATCCCTATTACACCCATGAAAAAGGTTCTGTCACAATTCAGCAAAACAACTAGTGGAACGGCAGATGCTGGTTTCCAAATAAAGACACATAGTGTTGGAGTAACTCAGCTAGTCAGGCAGCCTCCCTACAAAAAAAATAGACTGTGTGCTGAAGTAACTCAGTGGGTCAGACTGCATCTCCACAAAAAAAAGACTCAAAGTGCTAGAGTAATTCAGAAGTTCAGGCAGCATCTCTACAAAAAAAGACGCAAAGTGCTGGAGTAAATCAGTGAGTCACATATTTGAATTTGAAGAAGGGTCCCAACCCAATACATCACCTACCCATATCCTTCAGAGATGATGCCTGACCAACTGAATTACACCAGCACTTTGCACCTTTTCATGGAGTAGGAGCGGGTTTTAAGAAAGTTCCTTCACTGAAGAGCCTCAAAAGTTTAACCATCATCCGAAGACAGAAAGTGCTGGATTAACTCAGCGGGCCAGCTAGCATCTTTGGAGAACACGAATAGGTGACGTTTCAGGTCGGGACCCTTCTTCAGAACTAACATCCATTCATTGACTTTTAATGCACATTTCCTCTTGTTTTCAGTAGTTTTTGCACTCATTTATAATGTGGGATCTTGGGGTTATTTTTTCTCTGTGAAAAACAATGTGCATTGGGTAAAGGAAGAAAGGTTTGCCAAAAAAGATATAAGATCATGAGACCACCAGGGGGCGATATCTGCACTGATATATTGAACATTTTTGTTCATTCTAAATCTATCAAATACTCCAATTGATCTTTTGCAGTATTTAATCAACATTTGATTAATTTCACATAAATCCTTTATTGCAAGTGGCTTGTTGGACAGTTGTCGATGGTTTGTTACACTTTGAACTAATTGTACTAAAATTTTGACAGAAGAACGTTGTATAATTCAGGGCGGCATGGTGGCACAGCGGCAGAATTGCTGCCTTACAGCACCAGAGACCCAGGTTTGATCCTGATTATGGGTGCTGTCTGTATGGAGTCTTTACATTCCCTCCGTGTCCTGCGTGGGTTTCCTCCACACTCCAAGGACATACAAGTTTATAGGCTAATTGGCTTGTTAAAATTGTAAATTGTCCCTCGTGTGTGTAGGATAGTGTTAGTGTGCAGGGATCACTGGTCGGCACAGATTCGGTGGGCCCAAGAGCCAGTTTCTGCACTATATCTCTAAACTAAACTAAACTAATTCTTCGAGGAACATTGATAAAACTGACAATCATACCCCCAGTGGGAACATTTCAGACCATGTAATGAAATCTATCTCATAAGTGGATAAAACACATAAGATGTACAGGACTTTTTAAAGGGAATATCAGATTCCAGTCTCAGCTGGAAACATACTGAGACAGCGCAGGGCTCTTCCTTGAATTGCCTATTTTATTAGGTTGTAAATTGAACAACTATGATGTTGTAGCAAGATGTACAATTGTACATTGTAGCAAGATGTACAATTGTGCTAAATTTGCATTGTGGTAGAAATGCATTTGTGGCATACCGCATAATATGCAAATGTAGTTTGTTTTAATGTCTGCATTGTTGCTGGACCACAGTGCATGGCATACTGGAAACAGCACATGGCTTGGGGACTAGAATGCTGGATGGCAGCAGTTGGTGAAAGCTTGTCAGGCAATTGAACAACTAGAGAGCAGTCCTGAGTTACTATCTACCTCATTGGTGACTAAACTACCACTGTGCGGTATCAATTTTACTTTAAGATTAGATGGAAAATAAAGTGTTCTTCCAAGTATTTCAAAACATTGGTAAAATCCTAAATGGGGAGGGGGCCCATGGATCTAAATGTTGTCTCCTGCATTTTCCAAAAGCATCTTTTGGAAGTTGATGATATGTGTCCATACCATTGCATGGTGCATCATTCACAATTTGAAAATGCTCCTTAATTCCTATTGGAACCTTCACGCGAGCCTTGTGCACAATAGGCCCAGGTTGCGGGGTGTCATTGTTTGGGGAGTTAAACATCTCCAGCATGTGATAAATCTGAGCCCAATAATTATTTTGGTGCTAAGTTACCCACCTTGTTCCATATTGCTGAAGCCCTTCAGTGTACAAACCAACATGAAATAATGGGCAAAGAATGAAAAAGACAACCCATGGGTTTGCTGGTACTTGGAATCTAAAAATATGTGTGATTAAGGACTTGCAATAAATGGAACAATATCACCTTCCATTTAGTGACACACAACTGAGATAGAATGGATTGATTAAATTTGTGAAATTGCTCTCTTGATGATTATTGGGATTCCTATTCTGGGCAAAACACCAGCACTACACAGTAGGTGTAGGATAGTGTTAGTGTGCGGGGATCGCTGGGCGGCGCGGACCCGGTGGGCCAAAGGGCCTGTTTCTGCGCTGTATCTCTAAATCTAAATCTAAAAAAGAATCTACTCTTGTTGCCCTTTCCCCTGACTCTAAGGTTCTTGATCCGAAACGTCACCTATTCCTTTTCTCCAGAGATGCTGCCTGACCTGCTGAGTTATGCCAGCTTTTTGTGTCTCGTTCTTCAAATTCATAATCATCCTATGCAGCTGTTCTCTGGTTGCAATTGATCAGTTGCTAGCTAAACAGCGTACTGTTCACTGCGCCAATTCCAGTTGCTGGCCCACAGTGGGGAAGGCTGCTTATTCAGCTAAACATCCCGCCGTAACGGTGATGTTTCCCCATTTTGCAATGTTTGATCAGAATGACAGCTGAGACTTCTTTGAATGAATTGCCCAGAATTCTAGGTTTTCCAGCCTCACCCAACAAGCCACTCTGAAGAATAAAGTTTGCTTTAGGCAGCATCTGACCTGCACGCCACTTCATTGGGAATACTAACACTGGTGCTGAAAAAGTGTGAGTCCCACTTTCCAGTCACAGATTTCTCATGCCTTGATAACCCCAAAAACGTTTTAAAAAATATTTCTCTGAAAGCCATGCAATGCCAGTCAAAAAGAGCCAGTGCAAAATTGGCATTTTAAGAATTTTTTGGAAGAATATTGTAAGTTCAAAAAATAAACTACATGACTGCCTGATGAAACTCAACTTTATAAAAGTATTGTTCCTATATCTTTGGCAGTGTTTCACAGGGTACTATTAACAATTCAGGCAATAATACTATTCGTTTAAAATGCAAACAAGATGAAGAGGCGGCACGGTAGCGCAGCGGTAGAGTTGCTGCTTTACAGCGAATGCAGCGCCGGAGACTCAGGTTCGATCCTGACTACGGGTGCTGCACTGTAAGGAGTTTGTACGTTCTCCCCGTGACCTGCGTGGGTTTTCTCCGAGATCTTCGGTTTCCTCCCACACTCCAAAGACGTACAGGTATGTAGGTTAATTGGCTGGGTAAATGTAAAAATTGTCCCTAGTGGGTGTAGGATAGTGTTAATGTACGGGGATCGCTGGGTGGCACGGACTTGGTGGGCCGAAAAGGCCTGTTTCCGGCTGTATATATATGATATGATATGAAGTATACATTCCCAGGTATGGGGGAGCTGTTCTGCCTGTGTGGGCCAGGCCCATATCACCAGCTCTGTCTTGCTTGAGAGGCAAATCATTTTCGCTGTTTCGTCCAATGCTCATTTACAAGCAATTCTGTGTCAGATTAATGTTAGTGTTCCCAAAGAAAAATAAGTCAGAAAGTAAACTGAACGAAGTTTTTAAAAAGATGAATCTGGTCCTCATGGTTAAGTATCATGTTTCAACTTTATAATTGAATATTCCACCATTGAACATGACTTCCACTGCATTGGGGTTTTAAATCAACACTTGTAGTATTATGTCTGCAACATAAATCAATAAATTTCTACCTGTAAAAATTATCCTGACATCTTTTATTTTTGCATGCTTTGCCGTGCCATCACTGAATTGAAAGGACACACCCTGAGCTCAGGAAAAAAAAAATCCTTATAAGTTAAAGTGTTGAAATTTGAGGTTTTGCACCTACACATCTTTTTACCAACTGTGCACTATACTTCACATCCAAATTTTATCCCTGTCAAAGTCAAGCAGCCACTACTATATTTTGCACCTAGCTCAAGTTACCAAGGACATATTTTGTTTTTTTTTACACATCAGTTTCCTTGGACCTTGCATTTTGCTGACCATTTGTGACTGGTAGAGGTGAGGGTAAATGAAGATGACTGGTCCTCCCTCAGAGACAGTTTAGTTTCTTTCACAATTTTCTGCTGGACTTTCAGTAAAACTGCTGTTGGCAACCTCATGTAGCTTATTGATGCAAAACTGCAGCAGACAATTCATCAGTGCAGCTCCAAAGATGTGATAGGGAACACTGCGCTTTTATAGGGGCCAAGTTTCCTCCTCTTTCACTGGAAAGCTTTTGGTTTTTGCGAGGGCATGGTAATATTTCAATCTTTCTTCATACCTCACAAAATACAGAAGGCTGCAGAAGAGTAAACAGGCCAGTTGGCTCTTCAGACCGGCATAATGTTTATCATCACAGTTTACCTGGGTTTATCCTGCCCCCAACTTGTTCTGTACTTGACCCATGTGAGTCTAAACAGTGAGCAGAGTCATGACTTTCCATGATAGGAAGCATCACGGCCAAAACAATCAGGAAACTGTGACGTTGAGTCCAATATTTGTAAATCAGTATCACAAAGTATGGTACAAATGTTCCACATTAAGGTTTGCATGTGTCTGTGAAATGTATCTTATATGGGGAGTGTATATTCCTCAGTAATCCTCCCCTAAATTAATTGGGCATAAAACCACACAGGTCGTTCTGCTATAATTTGACATTTGTGTTCCTAAGAAACCTTACATTACAGAAAATTGCATTATAAAAATAACTGTGCCAATGGGTAAAAGGGGGGTTAGGGGCTAGAAGGTTTGAGACTTACAATAACAACATTACTTTTCCTGCACGATTTTCCAAAATACGTGTATTTTTGATAACTTTAAGTTTATTTTGTTACTGCCAGCAGAAAATACTAAAGGCGGTACGTTAAATAGAGTATGGTAGTACAAATATCAATAGAAACAAATGCTTGCCAATTTCAATGCCTGCCCATGGTGAAATTAACAGATTTGGGGGCTTATTACCGAGGATGTTACTCGCAAACAATATTTTTTTGCCAAGGCTGTTTTTTTCACTACGGCAGTATTTCTATTGCTTGCAAATTTCTAAAGTAACTTTTAAGGGGTTCTCCAGTTCCTGATCAAAATCTCACTGTGATCAATTTGGCCCACGTGTTCCCTTATTTGTCAATTGCATTATATCTATTTGGCATTAGGGAAACGCGTAATAGCTGAATAATCTGTACTGGAAAATGTTTTTTATCTTCCCTTTGCATCCATTCGAAAAATCAGAGAAGCCAACTTTGGCTCCAAGAATATTGCATGATTTTAATTAATGTGCAATCATCAAAAAGTTATTAACGTGACACAAGCATAGTTTTTATTTGAGTTTCTCTTGATCTATTATACTTTTTATGAGAATGACTTTTGAAGGCATGATTCTGGGTTCTGGGGTTTGCAGGATCCCTTATGCTGACTGTGTAGGAGTGAGAAGGATTGGCAAAGATTATCATTTAAACCAGGATGCTTTAGCAGCCCAGTAATTTTTTTGTATGTCTATCAACTGAGCTTCCTAATGTCGAAAGCACGCCATCTTTAGATAGTCCTTTCAATTATGTTATCACCACTCAGTACAAGACAAAATAGCTTTCCTCTTCCAGTTTCCTTTACTGTTTCCACTTCAACTAACAGTCCCAACATGTAATGTATTCATTTTGACATCTCAACTGCTGATATGCATCACCAAATTGGAGTTTGCTGTAGCTAAACATGTCTTTCCCTTCCTTCACTAAGTTCATCAACTATCCATGTTGAACTTATAATAAGTGCCGGAATTTCAAATTTATTGTCAGGAACATCTAAATTTACTGTTGGAAAGAAACCATCTGCTTTCTACCCTCTCATGACAATGCACATCTGTCTCTCATAATTTAGGGGAATTCTCTTTTGAAATCCACATTCTTCATTGTGGTACTTTTTTTTAACCCTCAGAGAGAAAGATTAAACCCTCTTTTCTCCTCTAATTCTGATCTTAATAATGTTGGCAAAAAGCCACCATCCAAGCTATATCTCTACTAGAAATGTCAGTTTCTTGCAGTCTATATTCTTATGAGGGCCTTTAGTTCTACTGCAATTTTATCATTGTCCATAGCATGTTTGCATTAGAATTTAACGCAAGGGCTAGATGGAGCTCTGAAGGATAGCGGAGTCAGGGGGTATGGGGAGAAGGCAGGAACGGGGTACTGATTGAGAATGATCAGCCATGATCACATTGAATGGTGGTGCTGGCTCAAAGGGCTGAATGGCCTACTCCTGCACCTATTGTCTAATGTCTAACCAACTGCTTCAGCTTCTCTTCAATCAATTTTACTTGGGGACCACCTTTCCTTTGCTTGAAATTTGCTCTTGTTTAATGCTTCTTTTGCCCTTTAACTGATTTCATACCGTTCTCATATTTTCCAATGTTATTGGAGCTGCTGTTAATTTGTCCATGCTTTGTATAACTTCAGAGTTCTGTCCTCATGACCACAGCCTGAATGGGGTTTGGCATTGCCATTCCATTGAATGTCTTGCCGTCTGCATCATGTCCATGGAGCCCTTCTTGGAGTCTTTGTTGAGTTATTTAAACACTGGTTCTGAAATGCTAAATCCGGATTGTGACCTGCTGCCAAAACTCATCCTATTTTATATTGAATTGTACTCACATCATTCTGAATGGGCAATCGATGGCTTATGCCCTGACTTTGTCCTGTCATCATTTTCCTCACTGGAAATTCCTCACTGCTCATTCTCTTACCCATTACTCCTTCTTCACTCACTGTCCATTCCTTATACTTTTACAGCATTTGTACTTTCATGGCACATGATATCGTTACTTTAAATCTGCAGACCTCTCAGAATAGAATCTGACTCATTACCTCCTGATCTCCTCTGTTCCCTAAACGTGAAACAATGCAAGTCCTGTTCCTTTCGGTATTTTTTCTCACCAGTCTAACCTCGTCCTTCTGATAGGTCCACACACTTCATCCATCAACATTACTAGATTCACTTGCTCTGAGTTCAAATAGAATTCCAATCTCGTCTCTTGCTAAAGCTGCCTCCAGGAAGTCTGGTTTCATTTTTCACTTTAGCCCCTTTTTGTCTCAATATCTCTTAACTCATAACGTCCAGGCATGTCCCAAGAGTTGAATACTGCTTCTTTATCTGAGGTTGTTGTTGCATCTGCTACACACCATCAGAAACGATTTAACAAAAACTTATCTTTTGACAGACAGTACCTCTCACCAAAATCGTTAATCTCTTTCCCTCTGTTGCAAATTTGCTTTTATTGTTCATTTACCCAGTTATAGCCAGTAATCTTCTGAAAGTACATGCTTCGTTTCCAATCTTTATATTATCTTATATCCCTTGCACATCATTACACTTGAATTCAAAACTCTATCTAGCTCTAGATAGAGCTAGTTAGACCTCTTAAGGATAGTGGAGTCAGGGGGTATGTGGAGAAGGCAGGAACGGGGTACTGATTGAGAATGATCAGCCATGATCACATTGAATGGCGGTGCTGGCTCGAAGGGCCGAATGGCCTACTCCTGCAGCTATTATCTATTGTCTATCCCAAAGCCATCTAGTGGTTTACTTTTCTCAAACCTCCCCATCTTCAATGATCTTCACAGTTCTAAAAACGGAATTAATTTTGATTCACTTTTTCTGCTCTCTTTCTTTTCAACCATCTTGGGCTTCTTAAAGCAAATTTTGAACTTGCATTTCTGTTTCTCAATTAAAAATAATTCAATTAAGTGGTGTACACTGAGATCAGCTGGAGTTGTCCCACTGCAATTAGCCAAATTATTGTAGTCTAAAACTGAACAAAATCTTCTTGAGCCTGTGAGACAGATTATTATTCTGCAGACCATTCTTTAATGACCATTTATTGGACTTTGTATTAAGAGCACAGCTGAGTGACCTTCTCAGATGCACTCCCCAGTTCTTTCACAAAGTCAAAAATGGAAGAGCAAGTCTTTTATGAGAAAACTAATTCCATTCCTCCTGATCCTTCTCTATTAGTGGTGCTTGTGAAGCAGATATGGAAAGTGCTTTATTGAGTTTATTCTGCTGCGTCTTTGTGCAGCATTGTGTCTTTGAGATTGAGAGATTGGAAATGCTGAGGACGATGAATACAAACCCACATCTTACCCCTGTGGGGCACACACACACACTGCTAGATTTCTGATTACAATGGTTTACATTTTGAAATAGTGGCATCTGAAAATGAATGCACTGTGAATTAAACTTGTTTAGAATATATCATATCATATCATATCATATCATATATATACAGCCGGAAACAGGCCTTTTCGGCCCACCAAGTCCGTGCCGCCCAGCGATCCCCATACATTAACACTATCCTACACCCACTAGGGACAATTTTTACATTTTCATTCCTGTGCTGGCAGAAATAACAGATAGTGGACTGAACATTTGCAGGACCAAGGGAAATCATCCTGTGCCAAGTAAACGATTCAAACTGCTTGTTAGCAGAGCAAAGGCAAGTCTAGAGGAAAAGAAGTTCAATACTTTCCTTTAGAAAAGAAGGCTGTAATTTGGATGTGTATTTTTTTTTCAATGCCATCATTTTATTCTGGTCGAACTAGATTCTGATGATTTCCAGACCAAATTGTGCTATACTGGAAATTTGATCAAGTACTTCCTGTTGTGACATCATACATTTTACATCATCATACATTTTATGACTACATCCCATGCAGTGACAAGTTAGACTCGGGGAGATCTGTCCACATGATTCTATGGCAAATCGGTCGCTGGGCTCACTTGGAACAACTATGCTTTTCATCACTGGATTCTCTGCACAAACATAGTTTCAAGACTGCTTCTCTGACCAGGACTCAGCCTGCTGCTGGGGAGGTCACCACATCTGTCTACTGTCTTTGGGGCCTGCTATTTCCACCTTCCTTACCTCCTTCCCCAGTGTACCAGTCCACACCCATCCCATAAAACTCACAACCCTCAGGTGATTTCCTCTATCCCATGAAACAACCCCAGGCTCCATTTCTCCAACATAATCACCTTCTAGGCCTGCCTTTGTGGTGGCCCCAATCCTTTCGAATAAACCTCCCTCCATCTCACCAGCCCCAATCTTTCAAAGAGATTATCCCTTCTGCCTGCTTCTTCCTCCACAATAATCCAGGCTACCATCGGGACCCAGAATCAACTGCAGCCACATTTCCGATCTTGCCAATTATTTTTTCTTCATCTGTATATGAGGCTCCAGGGCATTAAGGAAAGTCTTACTCTTTAATAAGGTCCATTTCGTAGAATCCAACATCCCCTGAGCCTCATGTAGCATTGAATTTTCCAGTGGCAGACAGAAGATCGAATGGTTCTTGGTGTGCCACACTCTTGTGTATGAATTTTCTGGCCAGTATATTTGGAAATTTGGTTGTATGTATATCTGGTATATTTATATGTTCAGTCATAATCCCATCACCTTCAATATTTTAACTTAATATATCCATTAGGTGAGATTCTCACCATTACATCCTCCTCCATAACAATGAGGTACCACTGTTCTGAAAAGCTGTTGAAATGAGATTGATCTATAATTTATTTTGTCAGTTTTTCTTCCACTATTTGCTTCATGGCTGTGCCTGATTCATACTGCTTCTAAAACCATCAGCAGTAACCTAGTATTTCATCTAAATGGCTGTTTTTCATGTTAACCATTTCAATAAGTGTTGACAATCTGGTTGACTGCATTTGCAATCACAGCTGACCCTCCCCCCACCCACCCCCCTCCCCCCAGTGTCCATAAAGCATACTTTGCAGTAGAATAATGTACAACAATCTTAGCTGATTTTTGTTTTCTCTCGCTTCCCCTACCCAGGGGCATGGAGGGCAATTGAGTAACCCTTGACAGTTGCAGTGAAAATCACCGAACTCAGCACCCACAGTGAATAAAGTCTAAAGCTGGTCCTGGTCTATATATAGGTCTCTGATTTTTTTCCAGTTCATATCCTCACTTTCACAATGCAGGTTTAATTGCTTCATGGTTTATTTTGCGTGTGCAAGATCAGGAATGTTAAGATTTTTTTAAATAAAGTTATACATGAGGAGTTTATGTTTCAGTAATTTGCAAAGGAGAATCCAGTGAAGATCCAGGGAACAAAAAACATAAAGGATATAGTGTCTTTAATTGTTTCTTTTTTGAAACATGGTAAATGAAACCCAGACTTGCTTGGTACTTAACATAAGTGGTTTTTTAAGAAAGAGGGAGAGAAAATGCAGAAATGTGGCCCGTCTGGAGTCAGTTGTTTTTCTTCCACTGAGTTCAGTTTATCTTGGCTGGGAACCGAGTGTGTATCTTTCGTTTGCTGTACAGTTTGATCGGCTGGATACAAGACCAGTCTGTCAAACAACAACAAGCAGATTTACAGCCTCCTGTTGAGATGTAGGTTTTCTTGGATCTTTAAAGTTATGGCTCCTCTTTTCTCTTTTGATAGTCATCCAGTATCGGTGTGAAGAGACAAAAATAAAATTCACCAGGAGTCATGGAGAGGTCAATTTTCTTTTATTACTGGGTATATAATATAGTGTATGTCAGCTTAAAACAACCTTGCCCTTGAGGATTTGCTCTTAATACAGACCATCTGTGCACTTATAATGAAACTTTATTTCCTGCCATCGCTATGCAATGCATGGGTTCATTTTTCAAATCTGTTGCAGCTTTGGAAGGATCATAATGGTGTTTATTAAGTGGTAGAGCCTCTAGTATTCTAAAACAAGATCCTGAGTTATGAGGTGCAACTAGAAGCATAGTATGTGTTTTTCACTTTAAAAAAAAAAGCCACCTATTACAAGTTACAGCCTATTTTGGAAAAAAAATGTTCAAAGTTGCAAGAGAGGTTAATGCTTCTGCTTGCTTTTCTTCTTTTTTCTGATGGTGTGGCATTTCTGAGCAAACCATCCACATCAAAAGGGTAAAAAATCCAACTGTACACTCCCGCCACAGACTCAAACTGCCGAGAACACAGGTTGGGGGGCCCTGTGCGCACAGTTCTCAATTTCCACGTCAATTTATGCAAAGGACAAATTATGAGCCATTAGCACCATTTTCTCAAAGTGCACAGCTGATAAGTGAGGGTCCATGTAATCGAAAAATGTAAATTGCAATATTTTCATGCAAATCTGAATTTTTGTTTTAAGTCTTTTGGCTGAGGTGTCCCAGATGGAATATGGCTGTGTTTTTGATACAAGCTTCACAATTGTTCTTGGATCACACACATTAAACTTAACAAGGTCATTACAGTTCCCTTTGGGGACATGGTGATTAAGCATCTTTCTTGCTTAATGTTACACAGAGTCATACAGAGCAGCAAATCCTGGGTGATCCTTGGCCTATGCCTAGGCAGCTGATTCTCATCTGGTTTGTCTGCAATTTTTGAAATGCTTTTGATCGAGAAAGAGGGAAATGAATTCAGTGTGCTTACTCCTGTTCGCTATTCAATATCCTTGCCTGTTAGTGTGGCCATGGACATCATTTAATGGCAATATTAGGCTTGGTGGTGATGCAATATCCTTTCAACACAATCCTATGATAAAAAGATGAAAAGTAAGATACCACAGGAAATCACTGCTGCCATAACCTAAACAAGGAAAAGGTGAATATTAGGGTGGGTTGAAAAGATACCCATTGCAGGTGGTTAAATGTCTCACTTTATGCTTTTATCTGCATCATTTGAAACAAACCACTTATAATTTAATTTATCACAGTTCTTAAGAGAAGGAGCTTAATTGCGTTTCATTGCATCAATGAAATAATTTCAATATATATATTTTTTTAATGTTATTAATCTAAAAACTTAATTGGTCTATTTTCTATTTATCTAGCAGAGCAAAGCAAAGGAGTTGCCTCTTTCTGCCGTTCGTTTTATGGAAGAGTTAGGAGAATGTGCTTTTGGAAAAATCTACAAAGGTCATCTTTACCTCCCAGGAATGGATCATGCGCAACTTGTTGCTATAAAGACCCTCAAGGACTTTGGTAATTCTCAGCTTTGGGCAGAGTTCCAGCAGGAGGCATCCTTGATGTCAGAACTGCATCATCCCAATGTTGTCTGCCTACTTGGGCTGGTGACACAGGAGCAACCAGTCTGCATGCTATTTGAATACATGAACCATGGTGACCTTCATGAATTCCTCATCATGAGATCACCCCATTCTGATGTTGGCTGCAGCAGTGATGAAGATGGAACTGTCAAATCAAGCCTGGACCATGCAGATTTTTTGCACATCTCCATCCAGGTAGCAGCCGGAATGGAATACCTGTCCAGTCATTTTTTTGTTCACAAGGACCTTGCTGCACGCAACATCATTATTGGTGAGCAACTTAGAGTGAAGATATCTGATCTTGGTCTTTCAAGAGAAATATATGCTGCTGATTATTACAGGGTACAGAATAAGACCCTCCTTCCAATTCGGTGGATGCCTCCTGAAGCTATACTGTTTGGGAAGTTCTCTAGCGACTCAGATATTTGGTCTTTCGGCGTGGTGCTATGGGAGATCTTTAGTTTTGGGCTGCAACCATATTATGGATTTTCTAATCAAGAGGTGATAGAAATGGTAAGGAAGAGGCAATTACTCCCATGCCCAGAGGATTGCCCTCCTAGAATCTATGACCTAATGACAGAAACCTGGAATGAGATCCCAGCTAGAAGACCACGATTTAAGGATGTTCATGCCAAGCTTAGATCCTGGGAAGGACTATCAAGCCATACCAGTTCCACGACACCATCCGGTGGGAATGCCACAACCCAGACGACATCTCTCAGTGCAAGCCCAGTTAGTAATCTCAGTAACACAAGGTATCCAATTCATATCTATCAAGCACAGGGCATACCCCAGGGCCAGATTGGTGGCCTCATTGGTCCACAAATAGCCCAACATCAAAGATTCATTCAAGTTAACAGTTATCCTATCCCAGCAGGATATGCTGCCTATCCAGCTACCCATTACCAGCAAGGACCGCCACGAATCATTCCGCATGGTCCACCACCGAAGAGCCGATCACCCAGCAGCGGAAGTGGATCGACGAGCACTGGTCATGTGACAAGCTTGCCTTCTTCAGGATTAAATCATGACGCAAACACTCCATTGCTATCTCATCATCTATCCATGGCAAGCCATCCTAGTGGAACTAGTGTGCCAATCTTTGCACACATATCCCACAAAACAATGCAAATGGACCCAATACAGGCAACACTACGGGGGGAGAGTGATGGCCAGTTGGTAAATGAATCCATTATTAGAGCTGAATTGTAAAATATATACATACATATATAGGAAAGAACTGCAGATGCTGGTTTAAATCGAAGGTAGACACAAAATGCTGGAGTAACTCAGCGGGACAGGCAGCATCTCTGGAGAAGGAATGAGTGATGTTTCGGGTCGAGACCATTCATCTGAAGAAGGGTCTCAACCAGAAACGTCACCCATTCATTTTCTCCAGAGATGCTGCCTGCCCCGCTGAGGTACTCCAACATTGTGTGCCTACATACATATATATATATTCTTAGAATTTGTTTCAACAGTTTTTATAATTATGTATAATCCGATTTTAGAAAGATAATAGGGAACAAAACGAAGATTTATATACATGATAACACAGCTCGTGTAGTCTGTTAGCAACCTACCATTCTCATTCTGACTAAACAGCAGTATATTTTTTCCTCTGTTTACTCCATTTGTGTCCTGAGAGTACATTTTCTGGGTTGCATATTTGACATCAGCAATTATCCTATTCCTCTACGGCTTTTCTTCCAAGGTAAGCCTGCAATCTGTATTGATAGGCTGTTCAACGTTGGAGGACATCATTGCTCCACCTTATGCAGACTTACCTGAAGGTAATACACGTACTCGCCTTTCAACACGAGTCACTGAATTGAGATCTGCATTTGATCAACATCGACTCGCCCTTTGCCAATATAGAATGCCGAGACATGTTTTTCTACCAGGTATTGGCCTGGATGAGATTGTATGCAGCAAGAACAATGAAGGAGCGAACGAGCTTCACTCTTGTAAATTTCTGTATTACACTGGGCATTGTATTGGATCCTTGGAAGGCTGCACCAAATATTTTTGTTACTTAAATACTTTTTTCAGATATTTGTTATTCAATCTATAGAATCTGCACATGACCATAAAAGTACTTGGGTTATGTGGTTTGCTGAAAAAAATCTGCATAAGCAGAAGAAAATAAGATATTTCATAGAAAAATCTACTTTTTTAAAAAGTGCAACACTAATAATTCTGCAGATTTTTAAAAGAAAATCAACATTTTGAAAATAACTCCTATAAGCAATTCTCTGAATTGTGTAGTTCTTTATGATTTCTCTTAGAATGGTTGGATTTGATTTTTATTGAATTCATATGTGTTGGGGAAATGCTCATGGCGACATAGTAAAAGACTATAGCTATAACATGTTTGATTTGAGACGCATTATAAATTAGAATTTTTAACTTTATATAAATAGTAAATTTAAATTTCATTTATATTTGTTGCTATGCAACTATTTAATGTAAATTGGTCCAACATGCAAGCTTTGAAATGACAATCAACTTTTCTTATTGGGAATATTACTTTGTGTTTGGGAATCTGATTTAGTGAATAAACTGAGGTGATAGAGAACAACCATTCAGTAAAACAATACTTAATTTGATGCTGAAAGGAGAGTATGCCAGGAAATGTTGCCGCTTCTCATAAAATAACATTCAGGGCAATTTGTCCTTAATCTCGTGCATTGAAAGATCTGGTTAAAAGATGACCTCAATGAACATCAACTTACTGCATTACAAAGAACTGGACACATTTTTTGCCTGACGTGTGAGCTGTCATGTTGTGCATTTGCTGAGGTTGTATAAAGTTTTTAATGATGAAACGTGAACTAAACTATTGGTTACAACTCGCAGTGTGATCTGAATTTGATTTGCCCTACTGACAGACATTTTCATTTACAAAACCACTTCCTGCAAAATATTTTGTGATGAGGTGTGCTTTATATTTTCTATTTTTGAATATCTATTGTTTGTATATTTTACTAGGACACAAGCTGGTTAATATGTTTGTAATGAGAAGGCAAGCATTCATGGCTAATACTCTATGTGGGTTATGTTGTAATAGGATTTATTTCTCCACAAATGTTTTTGCACAGATGTTTTTTTAAATGTTTTGTATGAAGAATTTCAAATACATCCCTGCATTGTATTGTTGGCGTATTTTACTGCTACATTAACATAAGTGACATCGTGAACTTCGCTGAATACTTTCCCATTGTAACTTATAGATGGGTCAATATGACACTTAAAATAGGAACTTGCTTGATGGTTCAGGAGATAAGAAATGAACCATCGTATGCGCTACAGAGTTACAAAGGTTCAAATACCAGTCTGCAGAGAATAGGAAAAATGTCCATGCATTCAGGTATGAATATGGAATGCTCTGCCACAAATATGGCTAGTCCATTAATTCTGAAAAGGGCACAGTGCGTGAACAGGGAGAGTAGGGAAGAGTGTAATGTTTAAATTTGGAGTCAGATGAACAAAATGGCCTGATTCTATGATGTAAGATTTAATGATTCTATGGTTGAGAGGAGGATGCTTTACAATCTTCAGCCTACTATTGTCAAGATCTCTCTCACTTCATCAATATATCAGCCCACTCTCGTAGGCTTTGGCCTTGTGACAGAGGCTTCCTGACCTAGTGCCCTCCAGTTTGTCATCAGACAGCCCGCAAGTGGGATCTCTCACAGAAAGTGTTTTTAAAGGGGTTCTGCAATTAGAAACTTCTGTATGATGAACGCAGGTCCTGTGAAATTCTGCTCCTGATCATTCCTGCCTGGACATTAATGGGAGTTCAGAAGTAGTATGTGTTCCAGGTGGATGGTTCTTCCTTAAAGTAAGTTACTCATTTTAGCTTAATATATATCCTCAGTGATCACATCCACTTCTGAAATTGGATTCCAATGCCTTTTGTTGCTCCCCTGACCTCTCCCTGCACCCCACCACCCAAAAATCTTCTATCTGCCTTCACTATAATAGCAATCTGTCAGCCGCTTCGTCACGATCTTCTTACCAATGCACTTGCACTTGCAAGATCAATTATGGAGGAGAGGCCTGTGGCATGATCATTGCACACATTTGTCTGGGTGCAATATTCATAAATTCTAGGAGCAGAATTAGGCCATTCGGACCATCATGTCCACTCCACCATTCAATCATGACTGATCTATCTTTCCCTCTCAACCCCATTCTCCTGACATCTCCCTGATACTTTTCCTAATAAAGAATCTGTGAATCTCCGCCTTAAAAATATTCATTGACTTGGCCTCCACAACTGTCTGTGGCAATGAATTCCACAGATTCACACCCTCTGACTAAAGAAATTCCTCCTCATTTCCTTTCTAAAGATACGTCCTTTTATTCTGAGGCTATGGTCTTTGGTCCCAGAGCCTTCCATTAGTGGAAACATCCTCTCCACCTATCCAGGCATTTACCTATTTGGTAAGTTTCAATGAGGTCCCCCTCAGCCTTCTAAACTTCTGCGAGTACAGGCCCAGTGCCTTCAAATGCTCATCATATGTTGACCCAATAATTCCTGGGATTATTCTCGTAAACCTCCTATGGACCCTCTCTAATGCCAGCACATCCATCTTCGGATATGGGGCCCAAAACTGCACAGTACTCCAAATGTGGTCTGACCAGTGCCTAAAAGCCATATTATTACATCCCTGTTTTTGTATTCTACGCCTCTCAAAATAAATGTTAGCATTGCATTTGCCTTCCTAACTATCAATTCGACTTGTAAATTAATGTTTTGGGAATCCTGCACCAGCACTCCTAAGCCCCGTTGCACCTCCGATTTCTGAAATCTGTCCACATTTAGAAAATAGTCTTCGCCTTTATTCCAACGACAAAACTGCATGCCTCCACACTTTGCTTTGCTGTATTCCATCTGCCACTTCTCAGCCCACTCTCTCAACCCTGTCCAAGTCCTTCTGCAGAATCCTTGCTTTCTATGCACTACCTGCCCCTCCACCTATCTTTGCAGTTCCCAGTTCTAATCAAACTAATGCAATAGGTATAAGTGAATGGCGGCCAGAGGAAGAAAGACTGAATAAACAAATTTGGAACAAATGGAAATACAGAGAAGACTGCGAAAAGCCTTCAGAGGGAGACTGAAGTAATGAACACGAGTCTGGACGGGGAGAAAGAAAAGTAAAGACAGGGGTCACCATCTGTGTGGTAATCTGTTGGAGAGGATCACTCAACCATGGAAGAACCAGCTCAAATTTCATTCCATTGACTATATGGAATAAGTTTCATGCAGCTTCTACAACAGTGGGTGACACGCTCTGCTGTATAGCATAGACAGTGAAGATGAAAGCTGACCCTACCTCAGCTACAGCAGTATGGAGATATTTTAAGTTTTGTCTCACTTTGTACAACTACAGATGTTAGTTATTTATGTATTTTTGAAATCAGAAACTCAAATTTAACTATAAGTGAATTAAAACTGTGAAAACAATGTGTAGTATTGTCAGGAAATGTAAAGGGAAGGCAAAGGCAAATAAAGAAAACTCATTCATAGATATGCATATTTCTTATGAAACTTTGTTTTGATCAAGCATATCAATTGGGGTTAGATTCGCAATAAAACTTATCCTGTAAATATTAAAGCCCAAAAAACATAGAACTGCAGAGTAATACATTCATTCTGGAAAATGTATGCCCCAGAAAATCTTAAAAAGGAAGAAAGGCTATATTCAGTATAGAAATAATTTAAGCCTTGAAATGTATTACAACATTTATTAGTGCTTCCATTCGGAAGCAGGTTAATGAAGGGCATATTGGGCTGTCCAAATCTCGATCAGTGCCTGATCCTCAGGTGGAAATATCAAGTCAGGACATGTCTGGGCTCAGTCATGGTATCTTCTATCAAATAGCCTGCCAACATTTGCCGTATAGTGTCACATACGAATACCCAGCAGCCAGCATTTACAGAGGTGTGCTACAGTGACGAGTCAACATTTTCGAGAAATGAGGTAAGAACAAAAACACTCTCAACTCCTGTTACATTCTTAAGCCACAAGATTTCACTGATTTATTCAAGCACCTTAAACAAATTAGTTTGGCACAGTAGTGTTGAGAGAACTAAAATTTTCTTTGCTCATATACCATTACAGAAAATGTTATATTGGCTCCAATTACTGCTATTTGGAGCTCTCAGTTGCCTGCCTATTAAACAAAAATCAAGCAGACCAGTAAATCATTATCACTGCTGCAGGAAGATTATAGAAAGTAGTCCAGGTTTCCGATGATGAACATTATTGCATCGTAATTAAACTGCTTGAATAATTGTCTACAAGATGAGATCAATAGTATTTTGGATGTACTGTAGCGTCCTCAAATAATTCCTGTTTTTAACATTTATAACAAATAATCACATCAGATCTTGTGTTTACCAAAGCAAACTCTGTAAAGTTTAAATGGAAATGGCTTTAATGAGAGGTTGGGAACTAGGTCAGCTATTTTTGACCTGAACTATAAATTCTGTTTGATTTTGTCTCTGTCTACCAGCTGAGGATATGCCATGACCCGAAGCTAATTTTAACATCAACCGAACATTAGCAAATTACACATTTTTCTCATTATCACTTGATAATGTACTCTTATTGGTTCTTGGGATACTAAGCCAAAAATATTCTTGTCTGTGCAGCATTAAGGATGTATAATTGGCTACAGTCCGGCCATCAGGGGTTTCCATTTGGATCCCTATATATTGTGTAAGAATGTGTTTTGTTAAGAGAAGACCATGTCAAGTTTGGGTCTGATTTCCCCAACTCATTTGATATTTAACATAGTCAAAATTTCCAATACTCCCTGGTGAAGAGGGCAACTTTTGCAAGATACTGTGGTCTGTTGAATAGAGGGATCCACTATACCAGCTAACATCGACAACTTTATCAGGTGTGGTGTGTGGGGCAGCAAGGTTGGGTTGGAGGGGTGCTCATGGCAAACTATGCATGTTATTCAAATATTTTTGATTTACACATGCTGCTTCAACGGATAATGTACAATTTTGTATTACTTGCTAGTTTCTGTTCTTGCATTTAATGTGCACTAAGTATGTGTCAACACTGCAGTTCACAGGGGTTAAAGCGGCTTGCCATTTTTTCCCCTGAGTAATAGATGAAGCAGTGATTAATTAGCAAGCGAGGAAAGACAAGAGAAGCTTAGTGAAGCATACAAATGGCATGTTGGCCTTTATTGCTAGGGGACTCAAATTTACAAATAGAGAAGCATTGTTACAATCATATAGTAAGTCTGCACCTGGAATATTGCGCACAGTTTTGGTCTCCTTATTTAAAAAAAGATAAATTAGCATTGGAGGCCGTCCAGAATAACTAGATTAATTCCTGGGATGAGAGAATTGTCTTTGAAGTTTAGAAGAATGGGGGGTGTTCTTATTAGGAGGAGCACATGTTCAGATATTTTCACTACTTGAAGAGTCTCAGACAAAGAGATATATTTGCAAGATAAGGGAAAGTCTTTTACAACAAAAAAAAGGTGCATTGGAACAATTTCTCGCAGAGAATGTTGTTTCTTTGGAATTCTCTACTCCAGCAGCTCATGGAGGTTACAACACTTGAGTTATTTAAAGAGGAAATACATTTGTTTTTTGAAAGATTGGGGAATTGAGAAAAATTTAAATTGAAACAAAAAGGAATTGAGGCTAAGGGTTGATCATTATGATTCTTGGGGCAGGCTTGATGGGCCAGGACTACTGTTGTTCCAATTTTCTTTTGTTCTCATGCCTTCTAACAAAAACTTGGAGTATTATGTGCTCGCTCGTTGCCACCTATAGGAAGGACATGATTGTACTGGAGAGAGATCAGGAAAGATTTACTAGGATTTCATATTGGACTGGACAGCTTTAGTTATGGTGAGAGATAACATTGGCTAAGCTTGTTTTCCCAGGAGCAAAGGAGGCTGAGGGGTAACCTAATAGAAGAATGTAAGATAATGAAAGGTGTAGATGGGATAGAATCTTTTTCTCATGGTGGTGTATTGAAAATACGAGGACATAGATTTATGGAGAGAGTAAGGACTACTAAAAAGGGTTTTGAGGGGAAAGTTTTTGCTCGGACTGGTTGATATATGAAGCACACTGTCAATGGAAGTGGGGGGAGGGGAATCAGATAATTATTATGTTTAAGAGGCATTTAGATAGACACTTAAGTAGGTACAGCATTCTATGGACCCAATGTGAGCAAAATGGATTAGTGATGTAGTAGCCAGCAATGAACAGGTCATTCCTGCAAGCACTAAATACAAGTGTGAAAGCTACAGTGATACATGTTCTTGCACAACCATTTCATAATGGAAATTTTAAATGCCATTCAACAAATAGAAGTGAAACAGTTCTATGCTTTTGGACTATGAAACAAAGCTTGTTCGTTGATCTAGTTTTGGAGAGAAAAAAATCATTTATCGGCACCTCATCTATCCTCACTAAACCTCAGACTTTATGCAGAATTTCACAGCAACCCCTTGACCTCTTCATTTCTCTAAATACTTTTCCAGCATCTCATTAACAGCAGCTCAAATGTGTGAAACCATCAGGTGCAGAAATGCACACTATCACTATGTGTATCCTCATTGCCAGCCTGTCTCTCACTCAACTGTTACTATCACACCTGAGATAAGTGACTTCTCAGCCAATGGATCTGCTGTCCTGCCTCATCTAGTGGTGGAAAATGAAACAATTAATAAACAAGGTAGAAAAACATCTATCCTCTGGCAAACTTTTTTTTCATTATGCTCTTCCGTAGCAAATGTCAGGATTTAACCCACCAATGATGAAGAAGTTGTGATATTTCCATGTTGAGTTGGAACATACTGGACAGCACAGCCACGGACCTGTTGGCCCACAATGTGTGTGCCAACCATGATACCAGTTTAAACTAATTATATCTGCCTCCATGGTTGATATCCCTCCAGTCCCTGCCTGTTCATGTGCCTGTCTAAATGTCTCTTAAACATTGCTATTGTATTTGCTTCCACCTCTCCTGGCAGTACATTTCGGGCCCCACCACTTTCTGTTGTAAAATAAACACCTTGTAAATCTTTAAACTTTTTCCCTCACACTTTAAAGCTATGCCTTCAAGAATCTGACATTTCCACCCTGGACAAGGGCTCCATTTATCTACCCTACCTCTGGCTCTCATAATTTCATGTGATCAGCCCTCAGCCTCCAGAGAAAACAATCCAAGTTTGTCCAAACTCTCCTTCTGGCTAATATTCTCTAATCTAGACAGCTTCCTCATAAAATCCCTTTGTACCCTCTCTAAAGCCTTCATACCCTTCCTGCAATGTGATAACCAGGTCTGCACATAATACTCCAAAGTGTCATACAGCTCAGAAAAGCAACCAATATAATCAAAGACATTCCTGCCCGACATTCTTTCTTCTCCCTGGTCCCATTGTGCAGAAGCTACAAAAGCTTGAAACCATGCACCACCAAACAGCTTCTTTCCATCTGTTATCAGACTTTCGAATGATCCTTCCATATGCTAGGGTACTATCCAATTTACCATGATATTAGAGGGAAGATTCTAGCATGGATAGAAGGTTGGCTTGAAGGGCAGAAGGCAAAGAGTGGTAATATAGGGTGCTTTTTCTGGTTGATTGCCAGTTCCGCTGGGATCAGTGCTGGGGCCGCTACTCTTCACATTGTATATATATGATTTGGATGAGGGAATTGAAGGCTTCATGGCCAAGTTTGTGGGTGATATGGAAAGGCGGAGGGCAGGTAGTGTAGAGAATACAGGGACTCTGCAGAAGGATTTGGACAGGTTGGGAGAGTGGGCTAAGAAGTGGGCAGTGGAATACAATGTAGCAAAGTGTGGAATCATGCATTTTGGTGGTCGGAATAAAGGCATAGACTATATTCTAAATGGGGAGAGGATTTGGAAATTGGAGGTACAAAGGAACTTGGGAGTGCTGGTGCAGGATTCCCAAAAGGTTTCTCTGCAAATTGAATCGGTAGTAAGGAAGGCAATGTTAGCATTTATTTCGAGAGGACTATATCTTGGTAAATTGTTGTCTTGTAAACTGTCTTTATGGCAGTTGAACACTACCTCTTCTACATCATCTTCTTCCCCCACTAGACCACAAATCACCATCAA
Organism: Rhinoraja longicauda; assembly: GCF_053455715.1. Taxonomy (NCBI): domain Eukaryota; kingdom Metazoa; phylum Chordata; class Chondrichthyes; order Rajiformes; family Arhynchobatidae; genus Rhinoraja; species Rhinoraja longicauda. The sequence goes on along the minus strand of NC_135963.1, from coordinate 44,154,579 downwards.
ATGTCAATTATCATTTATCAGACCCATCATTAACTTCATCTACTCTGAGACCAGGAATTCCTTGAGCAATATGCTGGGATGATTGAATCCCCAGAATCACTCGTAGGTCCCAATTGTTGTACAGGACCTCTCTTTGCCTTCCTTACATGGGCTTTCTATATCCAGATGTAATTTGTACCCTACATCCTGGCTGCTATTCGGAGGCCCTGAACTCTCATCAGGGCTTCTTTACCCCTTGTAGTTTCACAACCCCACTCACAAAGATTCTACGTCTTCTGATCCTGTGTTATTTCTTGCTAAGAATTGGATTTCATTCCTTACCAACAGAGCCATCTGCCTGTTCTTTCGATAGGATGTGTAGCCTTGGATGTTCGGCTCCCAACTCAGATCCTCTTTCAGCCACGACTTTGCCGTGGCGTTGTCCTGATGTCATGTTATTATTTCCTCTATCATTGTTTGTCATCCAGCCCACCTCCAGATTCAGGGACAGTTCCTTCCCAGCAATTATCAGGCAACTGAATCATCCTACCCCAACTAGAGAGCAGTCCTGAATTACTATCTACCTCATACTATCTTTGATCAAACTTTACTGGCTTTATCTTGCATTAAACATTATTCCCATGTTGTGGATCTATACACTGTAAATGGCTCGATTGCAATCATGTATTGTCTTTCCGCTGCAACAAAAGGTTTTTACTGTGCCTCGGTTCTTCCAATGTGGCCTCCTTTACATGCTGAAGAACAAGAGTAGACTAGGCACTGTTTCGCTGAACACTTGCAATTGGCCCTCCGAGGCCTGCTGGATTTTCCAGTTTCTATCCATTTTAACTCCCCTTCGCATTCCCATATTGACCTTTCTCTCCTGGGCCTTCATTGCCAGATGCAAACTAGAGGAACAGCACCTCATATTTTGCGTGGGTAACTTACAACCTAATGTATGAACAGTGAATTCTACAATTTCAGGTAACTAACCTACTAACAACGACTGCGCTTCGTCCCTTCTTTGTGCTCTTCCTAGATTTGCATCCATTTCTTCCCTTCTCCCTTCCCCGGCTCATTCCATCCTTATTCCTTCCTCTGTCCTCGCAATTTGCACCTCTTCTCTTATTATCTCACACTTTTTGTCTCTTCAGCTCTGGTCTTCGTCAGTCTATCAAAAAAAATGCACACCTGTATCCACATATTCAGTTCTGAAATAGGGTCTCGACCCGAAACATCACCTATTCCTTTTCTTCAGAGATGCTACGTGACACGCTGAGTTACTCCAGCTTTTAGTGTCTATCCTCTCTCTCTGTCCCTCCCCCACCCTAGTTTTCTGACTAGTTTTATTGTCCTCCTGATTAATTTTACTGTTTGTATGTCACCTTCCCCTCAGCCAACAATGAACCATTCTACATTTCCTTAATCAATGTCTGCTTTGATCTGACCTTTTCACGTCTTAAATTCACTTTGTACCCTTCCATATCTCTAGTTTCACTCTCCCCTGACTCCCAGTCTGAAGATCTCAGCCCGAAACGTCTTCCATTCCTTCTCTGCAGAGATGCTGCTTGTCCTGCTGAGTTACTCCAGCATGTTGTGTCTATCCACGTATTACTTGCCAGGTTTTGACCTGCCCATCCTCTCATCACATCATAAGACATAGGAGCAGAATTATGCCATTTGGCCCATCCAGCCTGATCATAGCTGATCTATTTTTCCCTCTCAATCCCTTGTCTTGCCTTCTCCCAGTAACCTTTGATACCCTTACCAATTAAGAACCTATCAATCTCAGCTTTAAAAATATCCAATGACTCAACCTGCACAACTGTCTGTGGCAATGAATTCCACAGATTCATCAGCCTCTGGCTAAAGAAATCCCACCTCATCTCCATTCTTTTATTCTGAGGATGTGTCCTCTGGTCCCTCTCTTTCAGCTTTCTCTAACCGCCTCCCCAACCTTCCCCACAACCACAATCAGTCTAAAGGGTACCGGCCCGAAATGTCACCTATCCATATTCTCTAGAGATGCTGCCTGACCTGCTGAGATACTCCAGCACTTTGGTAAAGCAGCAGCTGCAGTTCCTTGTGCCTCGGTCTTTCTCGATCATTTCCATGAATGATCCCAGGAATTAATGGGATAATATATGATGAGTGTTTGACAGCACTGGGCCTGTACTCACTGGAATTTAGAAGAATGAGGGGAGGTACCTCATTGAAACATACAGAATAGTGAAAGGTTGGGATAGAGTGGATGTGGAGAGGTTGTTTCTAGTGGGAGAGTCTAGACTAGAGGGCATAGCCTCAGAATTAAAGGACGTTCCTTTAGTAAGGTATTTATTCACAAAATGCTGGAGTAACTCAGCAGATCAGGCAGCATCTCAGGAGAGAAGGAATGGGCGACGTTTCGGGTCGAGACCCTTCTTCGCCCATCCCTTCTCTCCTGAGATGCTGCCTGACCTGCTGAGTTACTCCAGCATTTTGTGAATAAATACCTTCGATTTATACCAGCATCTGCAGTTATTTTCTTACGCTTCCTTTAGTAAGGAGATGAGGAGGAATTTCTGCAGTCAGAGGGTGGTGAATCTGTGGAGTTCTTTGCCACAGCAGGCTGTGGTGGCCAAGTTAGTGGGTATTTTTAAGGCAGAGATAGATAGATTCGTGATTAGTACGGGTGTCAGGGGTTATGGGGAGAAGGCTGGAGTTAGTTAAAAGTTAGGAGGGAGAGATAGATCAGCCATGATTGAATGGCAGAGTAGACTCGATGGCCTTGGTGGTGGGACGCCGCAGTGACGCCTCCCGGCCCCCAGGGGGCGCATCCGCCAGCTTCGGCCGGAACGCGTCGCCTGGCAACCAACGTAATACTCGGTGAGCCGAGGCCGCAGTCGGTCGTTGAGCCCGGGGCGACCGGCGAGAGGAGGAGCGCGGCAAGTCGCGGCTGCCCGATGGTGAGCGCGGTGCTCGGGCCGGCGACGACCCAGAGACGCAGCCCTGGGCCCGGCGACATTGCTGTAGGTTTGGCCGGGCGTTTTCGCTGCGATAAGTGATTTCAAACTGCGGTTGTGAGATGCGATGTCCTGAAAAATGACCCCAAACTGCTTTTCAGATTGTCGGGGTTAGAAGGGTCTCGACCCCAAACATCTCCGGAGATGCTGCCTGTCCCGCTGAGTTACTCCAGCATTTTGTGTCTTTCTGCTTTTCAGATGGAGCAGGTCCGCGTGGGTTTCCATCGGGTGCCCTGTTAACCCCCCCCAGATCCCAGAGATTTGATGGGTTAATTGACTGTTGTACAATTACCATGCTGTGCAGTTTAATGGACGAAGGGGAATTGATGGGCATTTCTGGGTGAGAATGTTGCAGGAGTCCAGGAAAATATAGAAGATGGGATGAGATTAAAGGGGACCAGACATTGATCCAATGGGCTGAATGGCCTCCTGCAAAATTATGGACATACAGTTAGGTTGATCGTAGCCTGAACTCAGAGTGAGAAATACTCAAGAAGAACTACGGCCAGGAACAATGTACCATCCATACCCCCATCTCAAATAAACATTCAATAAGCCCCTGCCCCCCAGAAATATTCCCAAAAACCTTGTCAAAAAAATTGAAATATCCTCCAAAGTAAAGCACATCCCAAAGAAACAAGCCCAATACCCACTCGCCAAAAAAACTCATGTCACTAAATAATGTGTATACCGTCATTGTATAGAAAGCCTAACAAATATCCTTGTCCCCAACTTCTCAAAAATTAATGCAAACATCAAAATTACACTCGAGCTACCTCCAAAATCGGCATTATCGAGACTCCTGAAATTACTCATAACACCCATTCAAGAAAATCATCCTTAATTCCAATCCCGGCCCTCATTAAGCCTAATCTAATAATCACATAACCATTACTGCCGCCACATCACGCAAAGCCATCTTCAGTCATGAGCCCTCATAACATCATCTTCAATACCCAGGCCCCAAAACACCCCAAAACCAATGCTCAGCGCACCCACAAAATAACCCTCAATACCTATCTCCTTCACCATCCCAATCATTCCATCACAACCTCCAAAGCCATTATTCTCAAGATTTTGTCCACCTCTGTGGGTGCCTCCAGACACCGTATGATCTTCATTTGCCCCATATGATCTTAACAATATCAATAGTCAAGGGTGTTTAATTGTCATATGTACCCACAATGGAACAATGAAATTCTTACTTGCGGCAGCATAACAGGCCTGTAAACAGAACTCATAGGGGAGGTCAGTATCTGTGATGGCAGTATCCATCATTGTTTTGTGATTAAGCTCATGAGGGTGCAGAGAAGATCCATGAGGATGCAGCCAGGACTGGAGGGCTGGAGGTGAGACTGGATGGGTTGGCACTGTGTTTTCTGCAATGGAGAAGACTGAGGGGCAACCTTATTAGAGGTTTAAAAAACATGAGGGATAGAGATAAGGTAGATGGTCATAGTCTTTTTCTTTAGAGTAAGGCAGTCTATAACAAGAGGTCTTAACTTTAAAGTGAGATGATAAAAATGTAAAGGGGACCCAAAGAGTATGTTTTTCCCCTACAGAGAATGGTGGTTATGATTATGGAGTGATATGGTAGAGGTGGATATAATTACTATGTTTAAAAGACAATTGGACAGATAAATGAATGGGAAAGATTTGGAGGGATATGGGCCAAATGTAGGAAAATGGGTCTAGCTCAGATAGGCACCTCGCTTGGTATGGGCGGGTTGAGCTGAAGAGACTGTTTCCGTACTGAATAACTGAATAATGCTATTGCCATACCACCATCAGTGTATCCCACATCACACAATGTATCACAAATCTGAATATACAATCCCCATACACCCTGTTCAATATCCTTATACCAATCAATAACCTCATCACCATTGTAGAAATCACCCTTACTACCCCTTCATTCTGTTCCACAATCTTCCCTCAGCGCTGTTCTCTTTATGAAGACACAAAGAACTGCAGGCTGGAATCTTGAGCAGAAGTGCTAAAGTAACTCAGCAGATCAGGCAGCATCTGTGGGGAGAATACATAGGCGATGCTTCGATTGGGACCCTTCTCCAGTCCTCCTTATGTCTACCCTTAGCTCAATGCCGATTATAGGAACTCAGATTAATGTCCCTATTATAGAATCTTTCAACTCATGAGGGCTTTCCAAACATCATGCAATCAATCGAAAATGTTTACATTACATTCACTGTTGGTAATATAACCTTTTAAAAGAGAGAATTACACCTTGAGATTCTGTGTTGAAGCCAGCCTTTGAATGTCATGGGTGGAAACTTCATTCAACAGATTTGTAAATCATAAAACGTGTCAGAGAGTTCTTAAAATTGAGACATTGAAGGGAATTTCTAGGTAGTAAATCTTGCTCAATATTAACAGACCACATAACCACAAGAGGAATAGAATATGACAAAAAATGAAGATGCTGGAAATCCGAAAAGAAAACAGAAAATGCTGGAAGCAGGTCAAGCAGCATTTATGGAAAAAGGAGTTAATGTTCCTTGTCAGAGATCAAATCATTAACTTTCCTTTCCACAGATACAGTTTTTCCATAATTTTCTGTTTTTTCACCAAATGTAGAGGATTTGTTTAGTTGTCCATTGGGGGATTATTGAGTGGAAGTGTTGTCAGCAAACCCTCAAACATCTCAATTGTGAACAGTGGATTTTGAAATCACAAAACATCATGTATTGTTCTTTGTACCATGATGGCAATCGGTTTTATGTGCTGAGCCTCCACATTAAAGCCATTTTTATGTGCAGGCTTTGAGCCACTGAGCTTGCATAAATCGCAGAGAGGAAAGAAATAAAAAAACATACGGTTTATTTCCCCCAAGATACTCTCAAGAAAGAACTCAACAAAATCTACTGTTCAAATAATATTCTATACTTACAAGCCGGTTCCAATAGCGGATGCCTTTCCACAGCAAAAAATTTAAATTGTGTGACTATTGTGAAAACTAGGTTCGCATAAGAACTTCAGATAGCAACTGACCATTTTATACTTTGCAACATTTTGTTCTATTCCTCTCTCATTATAACTTAATAATTATATTGTTTCTTTAAATATTAGACACGTTTGATTAATTTGTTTTATAAGTTGTTGAAATTTCTAATTTATGCTTTCTTTTTTTATCTGATGCTACAAGGTGGAGGAAAGATAAAATGTCCTATTTTACATTTACATAATCAAGAAGATTCTTCATTTGACAGTTACTCAATAATCTTAAAGGCCATGCAGTCCAAGGCTTATTTGTTGCTGGAAAGAGAACATATTCAACTTCAAGAAGCTAGATTCTTTGTAAGTTGAAGTAGTTTATACTCATAAAATTATAGAATGGTTATAACACTGAAGTAGATTGTTCAATCCATCTTGTCTGTGCTGCTCACTGCCAGAGCAACACCACTTCCACCCAGCAGTCCATTTTCCGTAGCTTTGCCAACTTCTCACCACAATATATTCATCCAATTTGCACTTGAAGACATCAATGGAACCTGTCTCCACCACATCTGCATTCCTGATTCTAACCACATGCTGCATAAAAAGTTCTCCTGTCGCTCTTAATTCTCTTTCCCTTTAATTTATATCCTTGACTGGCCATCAAAGGCAAGAGCCATCCATTAATCTTGTTTTTCAGACACATCGTTTTATATATTTCTATGAAATCTCCCCTCATCCTTCTCCAAAGTAAATAGTTGTAGCTGCTCAAATCTGTTCTTGGAACTGAAATCCCTCATCCAAGGAATCATTCTTGTAAATGTTTTGTGGACCCTCTCTGATGCATTCACATTCTTCCGATAACACAGTGACCAGATTCGAAGGCAATACTCCACTTGAGACCAGACCAAAATTGTGATAGAGGTTCAGCATAACTGCATTTATACTATTGATAGAACTGACTGTATGCCTTATTAATCATATTCCCAATCTGCCCTATCAGTTTCAATGATTTGTGCATGTCTCTCTGCAGCTGCAACCTTTTTGGAACAATAGTCTTTATCTATTATTTTATATGTCAATGATTTGAACAACAATGTATAAAGTATGATTAGTAAGTTTACAGGTGACACGAAAATAAGCGGTATCGTAGACAGTTAAATTGGTTCACAAAAATTACAGCAGCATCTTGATCAGCTGGGCAAATGGGCCAAGGAATGGTTACTGGAGTTTAATGCAAATAACTGTGAGGTGTCACAATTTAGGAAGTCAAACCAGGCCAGGACTTTCATAGGGAATGGGTGGGCCCTGGGGAGTGTTGTAGAACACAGGAATCAAGGAGTCCACGTACATAGTTCCTTGAAAATGGCATCGGAAAGAGATTGCATGGTGAAAAAGGCTTTTGTCAAACTGGCATTTATCAGTCAGAGAATTGAGTATAGAGGTTGGGATGTGATGTTACAGTTGAACAAGATGTTGATGAAGCAACACTTGGAATCTTTGGTCATTTTTCTATAGGGAAGATGCCATTAAGCTGGAAAGAGTGCAGAGAAGATTTATGAGAATGTTGCCAGGACTCCGGGCCTGAGCTGTAAGGAGATGTTGGACATGTTAGAACTCTATTCCTTGGAACACAGGAGGTTGGGTGATCTTACAGAGGAAAATTGATAGGGTGAAGTGGGGCTGGATGACTCTACATCTTCTCCTCATTCTTCCTATCAAAGTGCATCACTTCACATTTCCTTGCATTAAATTTTGTCTGCCATGTGCCTGCCCATTCTACCAATTGCTTCATGTTGTTCTACAATCAATGCAGTTCGCAATAATGTTAAGTTTTGTGCCTTCTGCAGATTCATAAATATGGTTTGTACCCTGTGTTTATATTATTAATAGGGATCAAATAAAACAATAGCCTTAACAACAATCCTATTTCATCCAGTTTGAAAAACAACCATTCACCATGTCTTTTACAAAGTCAACTTTCTTCGTTAGGTGAAATTGTACGTTTTTACAGTTTGTTTTATGAATTATTTTCCCTTCTAATGTCAAAATAAAGTAATTAGATCTGATTTTAATTTATTTCATTTTGTCATTGTTCCTTCATTTGCATTTCTATTTCTATATTAATCTCTTACAGTATTACTCACAAACAAAAGTAAAAGTGGTTCTATGTCATTCCTATTTAGGTTTTACTTGGTTTATGTCATTGCTTTCTACATATTTCTGTCTGTCTGTAATCTTGGTCCTATACATTTCTACAAAAGTTTTCCCTTCTCTTTGCCAAAGCCTAGTCTATTTCTGCCACTCTTTAAATCTTTAAGTTTGTGTTCCATGCAGTCTTTCAGAGTTACCGAATAAATTGTTTAAGAGGTTTGCTTGCTTTTGGTGTTGCTTGATTGCTTTAATTGCTTGCATTTTTGAGAGTAGAATAATAATTAAGCCAATCAATGCAATATGAGGATAATTGCTTGTTGACTGGGTCTGTGAAATTTAAGTCAGTGAGTGTTCTTCGTGTGAGGTTTGAGAAAGCAAATGCTTTATGCCATATAGACATACGCAATTGTGTTTTTTATGTAGAGAGAAACTGGACATAAAAACCATAAAATAGGTCGGCATGGTACCAATTTTGTCAGTGTGCTGGATGCCAATCATTTCTAAGTTACAATTGTAACCCTTAAAGGCCTGTTTTTACAGGTAATTTTCTTACTGCCTTATACTGCATGCACATGCAACATCCTGGAAAACTGCAGAGTTGACACAAGTATTTTGAAGCCTTGGGCCAAATTGGGCTATGAAAATTCTCTGGAGCAGAATTCCTGCATGAGTTTGCCCTGTGGAGTACTGGCATAAGTGCTCTTTTTAACCTCCTGCCCTGTATGTGGCATTCTCGTGGCTGAGGACTTATCCACTTGCAATTCCAACATCTCAACTATATTCAACATTTTGCAAAATGCCAGTGTTTAAGCTGGCAGCTATGTGTTGATCAAGCAATGTAGAGCCTTAGCTTTCTCAAGAGTACAGTAGCTGGGAAAGAGATCTTGGCTTTCTAATGGGGAAAGGCTCAAGAGTAAGGATAGGGTGTGTGGAGGTGCAAGTCAGGGATGCATCTTATACATTAAGCTGTTCCAGTACAGTTACAATATGTGGTTCATAAGGTTAAATTCCACGTCAAATGAATTTCACCAAATGTGACAACAAGGCATTCTGGTAAAACTGAAGATTCTGGGCATTAGGCAAAAACCACCACAATGATTTAAGTCATACTTCACACAAAGGGAGATGGTAACAGTTAATGATAATCCCAATCTCAGGACATCACTGCAAAATTTCATGAAGGAACTGGGAACTCCAACACCACTCAGAATGTTCTACATTATCTAGCCAAAGCACCTGACTTAATTGGCACTCCCATTAACATCCTTAATATCCCTTTGGTACGCATATACCAAACTTATAGTATGTAGCATCTACAAAATGTAGTTATTTATTTAAGAACTGTAATACAATTACTCATCTAAAATGCTCTGATAATAACTTGCAACGGTATTGTCAGAGCAAGGTATTTATTATCAAGATGACAAGGACAGCAGGAACATAAGAACATTACAAGGTCATTTATCATCCTTCTTGGAAATAAATTGTCATTCCTGCATTGTCACTAGATCTGATAGCATGCAAAGCACAATGCTGCATCTAATGAAACCACTGTCTTACAGCACATTATATCCAGGTTTGATCCTGATTTCCATATTGTCTGTGTAAAGTTTCCAAGTTCTTCCAGTGGTGCTCCGGTTTCCTCCTGCATCCCACAAATTTGCAAGTTGACTGGTTAATTTGCCATCAGCCATTGCCCCCTTGGTTAAAGGTGGGTGCTGGAATTGGGGGAGTTGATGAGAAAGTAGGGGAAAAAAATTAGATTAATGTAGAATGAGTGTAAATCAGTCGTTGATGGTCCATGCAAACTCAGTGGGTTGACAAGCTTGTTTCCCTGATGCATCTCTATAAACCTAGCATTGCGGAAGTACATTCTGCAGGACTACAGTAATGCAAAGAGGCTCTCCATTACTTTCTCAAGCTAATTATGGATGGGCAGGAAAGCTGCTCATATGGGTGATGTTGGCATTCTAAAAAATGAATTAAAAAAAGAGAGATGGAAAGATAGATAAGTGAGAGCACTCCATTATCTCTGAATTTGAACTTTGTGGCTGTCAGCCTAATAACGGCCACCATACAATCCTGTAGACTACTGAGTCAATAGCCACAGGCTTCCACCAACTGGTGACGATCATGTGTGAGATTTGTGCAAGAGATAGTGAAGTATTGTATTTTATAAATTTTAATTTGAAACACCAGGTGGCGCCACCAGCACTGGCTGCCTTGCCAACAGTCTATCCTTTCTACTGTTTTTTTTAGTATTTTAAGTATGTGTTAAAATATGTTTTAGTGTTTCTTGGTTTGTTTTGGGTGGGGGGGGGGGTGAATTGGTGCAGACTTTTTTTCAATCTCGTACCTCGGCGGAGATGCGATTTCTCTCCGTATCGTATCCCCGTCCCCATTGTGGCCTAACATCGTGGAGTGGTGCAGCCTTTTCTGGAGACCGGCCCGGCGCTTCAAGCCGCGGGCGTGGCGCGGACTTTAACCTCGTGGAGCTGCGATCCTTTGCCGAGGATCGGCTGTGGAGAGCTCCAATCGCGGGGCCTGTGGACTTTAACACTGTGAAGTCCGCGGTCTCTGGCAAGAAGAGGCCAACTCGGGAGCTCCGTGCTGCAGAGAGTGTTTCAATCCATCCCGACGCCGGAGTTTCGATCATCCCGACGTGAGGGCTTCAGACAGTCGGCAGTGGCGACTGTGGATGGTTCAACAGTTCTAACCGTGGGTGAGCAAAGGAGGAAGATGATTGAACTTTATTACCTTCCATCACAGTGAGGAATGTGGAATCCACTGTGGTGGATGTTTACATTAAATTTTTATTTTATGTCGCTGTGTGTCTTGGTGTTTTTACTTAGTATGGGTGTATGATAACTCAAATGTCACTGTACCTTAATTGGTACATGTGACAATAAATTCAATCTTGAATCTTGATCTCGAATCTTAAGTCTGCTAAGCCAGAAAAGTTGCCATTGTGTGAAAACTGTGACCTGATGGTACATATCTTGGAGTAATGATAAATGTATTGGGATGTGGTGAAACATGTGAATGTTTGGTGTGAGTTGACAATGACAGGGATTCCTGCCTTTCGTGATCATTTTCATTTTGTTTGAAGTAGTACGAGACTGGAGACGCAGTTGCTCAGATATGGTGTTTTATTTTTGATATCGAGATGTCTTTGTTGATATTAATGTGAGTTATTCAATTTTGAACAGTACTTCAGGCATGAGCTAGGTGTTTCATTCCTGATGTTGGATGTTAAGATTGACCTCATTCAGCTGTAGATCTATTGTAGACTTTGGATGCATCGTGTTGTGTTCCTAAGTATAAAATTCTTTCTCTTCCACAGGAACATTATTTTTGCAGTCTTTATGTTCCCAAGGACAATGATCTCAGTAAGGCTCATTGTATGATGGGCAGTGGTCCACCAATACCTTAACGTATTGATGCCTCTCATATGAGGCAAATTAGTAAATATTGGCAGCTTTTTTTATCATGGAATACACCACAAATGAGTCTAAATATCTTCAGCTACTATCCACATGGGTTCATAAGCTGTTAACTGCAAACTGAAGACTAGCAGTAGAGAGAAAAAGAAGAATGACTTTGTGTTGGTGAATATAATTAACTATATATGTCTTTGTGAGCACACACTTTAACAATAAATTATTATTTTACACAACTGAAGGGTATTTCCGCATGCCCAGTTAAAGAGGATCTATTAGAATGGGTGGCCATGGTGCAAGGATTGAAAGATTCTCTCTGGGAAGGTAAGTTTGGAACTAAACATCTTTCATCTATAATTTCTGAAGGGGAATGTATGGTGAAGGCAAACAAAAATTATGTTTTCTGCATCAGCAGATGTTGTCAATTAATAATTTAAATGAAAAGCCGGAGCAAAAAGCCTGGAGGTCTGTTTCAGATTTTCGGCTGTTCTAGAATTACACTGCTTTTCCTTCTGTCTGCATAGAGTTTTCAATTTCAATAAATCTGTGCATTTTTTTCATATTCTGTTTTTTTTTTAGTTTTTGAGAGGAATTGATAAATGAGACAGTAAATTCACTAAACTTCATTTTGAAACTAAATGAGTGGCAGATGAGTTTGGAATTGCAAAGGAAATTCCATTCTGCAACAAACAATTTTAACTATTGCAGATTTTAATGTTTTGAGCTCAAAACATATTTTTTTGTCATTATTTCCACTGTGTTTTTCTATTTATTTTCTTTGCTCCTGAAGTTCATACTGGAGTATGGTTGCTATAGCAACAATTAATCATCTGCATCTTTGTCTGCAGCACTGCTGAGCTAATTCTCCCCGCCGTAATCATTCTTTCCCCTTTCTCCTTCCCCTTCACAATTTTCTTTTCCCTGCACTCTTTCTTTAATACACGCACACTCAGTGGTGATATATGGAATTTTATCTATATCCTCCGGAATTACTAAATTCTCTATTTGATTGGCTTGCATATTCTAGTGCTTCTGTGCTTCAATGGAGGATAATATCAGAGGTATGAATTATCTTTTTATGCTTGTCAGACAATTCCAAAAGAGTCTAATCGAATTTGATTGATGAAAGGTGGAGAGCAAGTCAAGCTTAGTTTTCAATATTTCTTTGCCGATGTGACACCAAAAAGTTCAACCAAAGAAAATGCGTTCAAATATTGGGTCATACCTAGTAACAGAAAAGAAAAATTACTGAAAGATTTTGGACTCGTTTCATGTTGCGTAGAATAATTAATCACTGTCAGGTATAATAATATAGGAATTAATTAAAACCATGTTATTGTTCTCTCTGTTGGTGTTCTGAATTATTACTGACAGGGGCAAATTAGATGAAAAATAAGTTATTCAAGTACTTACCAGATTGAAGTCACTAAAGCAGTTTTAGTTCAGCATTGATTCCCATTTTGTATTTTATAATCCCTGCTGAAAGATTGGTAAAATGTGGTCATTGTACTGGCGCAATGAAAATTAACATTTAAAAAAAAAAGAATATTGAATTGAAAAAAGGAATGGACTCAAAAAATCTTTATAGGTTCTTTTACAGGTTCAAATGAGTTCAAACCTTTTCCATTGATTCTTCTGATCAAGAGGCCAACCAGTTGGAAAATCCAAAAATGAGTTGTTGGCCGATTTTAGATAGGCAGTATCACATGTTTCAACTCATAATAATAGCCAAATAATCACCACTGCGATGTGTACACAATGTGGCGATTCCCTCAGCCAAACAGCTCATTTGAGGAAATCCTGTAGTGAATCACTCTACATGACAATAAAAGTAATTAGGTGGATAGTATATTGTGTCTACAGAGGGAACATAGAACGTAGACCAGGACAGCACAGCAGCCATGGTTCTGTGCTTGCCATGATGCCAATCTAAACTGCACACCTGCCTGCATATGGTCTACGCCCCTCCATTTCGTGCCACTTCCTATATTTGTCTAAATGCCTTTTAAACATTGTTACAAGTGCTTCCACCACTTCCCCTGGTAGCACGTTTCAGGCACCTACCACTGGCTGTCAAAAAACTTGCCTTGTAAATCTCTTTTAAAATGGCCCCCTCTCACTTTAAAGCTATAAAGTATTTGATATCTCCACCCTAAAAAAAGGCTGACTATCCATACACCTCTCATAATTTTGTGCATCATCAAGTCACCCTCAGACTCCAACACTCCAGCGAAAACAAACCAAGTTTGTCCAATGTCTTCCTAGAGCTAATATTCTCTAATCAAAACAACATCCTGGCAAATCTGTTAGAATCTGAGGGTCATACTGCACGGAAGCAGGCCCTTCAGCCCAACCTCTTCTGTCCTTATCTCATAGCCCTCTGTCTCCTTTTCTGCCCTTTGTCCACCCACCTGCTATATCAGCCCCCTCACATGTATCAATTGTCTGCCTTTATCCCACCTCCCTTCCAGCTTTCTCTCCCTCCTAGTACAAACAGTCGGAAGGAGGGTCCCAACCCGAAACGTCACCCATCATATTCCTCAGAGATGTTGCCTGACCTGCTAAGTTACTCCAGCTCCTTATGTTTTTTGCTCAAGATTCCAGCATCTGCATTTCCTTGTGTCTATTCTGAGACGTGAAGTAATCTGTGTTGACCCACGTGCTTTTCCATTTTAAGTTGTCACTTGGCAGGCATTCTCATGAACCCTTGAGGATCTTACAGTTTTGCAAGGATGTCCTGGAAGCATTTTGCTCCTCTTGGAATATCTTTTCCTACTGGAGCTTCGCATTGACTGCTTATTTACAGAATCATATGGCAGGCATGCTGACAATGTTTCCCACCCACTGAAGCTTGTCAAGCATGATCAGAGCCTTGCAGCTGGAGATATTAGCCTGGAAGAGAATTCTGACTGGTTTACTTATGCTGCTAATGTATTACGGGTACTTTGTGGAAATAGCATTGGTTCTACCTCTCTGGTGCTTTGAGGTATCTATTCCATGCCTCCCCAACTTTCTACCTCTCACCCATCTCAATCCCACCCTCCTGTCCCATCAAGGTGGGAAAGTAGTGTATGTAGCTATGAAGGTTACATTTCTCGAGGTACCCAATGACATTCACCAGTATTGGTCTACTAGAGGTCCCTCAGAAATAAGTTCCCCAATATTACCTTGGCCAACAGAATATTACAGAGGCATTATTGCTATTGCATAAAATGTTTACAGCAGCCTTTACAGTAAAGGAGCCTTCAGCACTGGTCCTGGAGGTGTGGTGGACTCCAAAGACCGATGTGGGCAAGTTGGGCCGAAGGGCCTGTTTCCACACTGTATCACTCTATGACTATACGACTTTAAGAGATAAATGGTTCTGGGAACAGCATTAAATGGGCCATATCAGAAAAGAATATTTCAAAACAAGTATCAATTCACAGCTTACCAAGTGTAGTGATCCCTGTCCTATGTAAGCTTTGGGGAAATGGGCAAACTACAGCTTTGTGACTGATTACAGAAACTAAATCCTGACCTTCAAACATCAACAATAATTCCTTCTTTGTACCAGAAGTTCTTAATGGCTGTGCTGTTTTTCCACTTCATTAAGGTGCTGCGCTTCAACTTTCCTTGAAGTATACTGAAGATTACAACTCAGTCCCTCCCACTGTCACTTTCAATACAATTCCATTTCACCCCAATGGTGAGTACCTGAAACATTTTCATAAAGGTGGGTTTATTTGGGAACAACGTATTGTTAACAAAAATACCAGGGTATGTTGATTAACACCAAAAGCATACTGGACATATATCTATTATGAGAATCGCATTGGAAGTTGCAGAGATAATTGAAGACTAAGGTAATTAAATATTTCAAAGGGCAAAAGAAAGGACAGGGGCGGCAGTGGTAGAGTTGCTGCCTTACAGCGCCAGAGACCCAGGCTCGATCCTGACTATGGGTGCAGTTTGTATGGTGTTTGTACGACCTTGTGGGTTTTCTCCGGTTTCCTCCCACACTCCAAAGACATGCAGGTTTGTAGGTTAATTTCATTCGGTAAATTGTCCCTAATGTGTAGGATAGTGCTAGTGTACGGGGTGATTGCTGGTTGGCGTGGGCTTGGTGGGCCGAAGAGCCTGTTTCTAACTCGAAAATCTAAATGTCTAAATGGAAGTTGGGAAGAGAAGGAGGCCTTATCTATGGAGACCAGTAGGATTTTGTGCAGTGTAAGTGGTCTGCAGCTTGTGATTCCATCAAAGCTCATTAAAAAAGTGTGAGGCTAAGTATATTTCACAAGCGGGTAAAAGTAGGCCAGTGGAAGAAATAGATATGATTGTCACATAAACTGTTCTTGTTTTGTGGTTTTCTGATTTTCTTTCTGATTTAGGTAAAAATCTGTTATCTTACTCGATCTGTTTGTCTTTACTTCAATCTGTTTGTCTTTATCTTGTAGTGGATGCAGTCACAGGCAAGCCATGTGTAGACTTTCTTGATAATCCCTGGAAATGGGAAGAACACTTCTCCTTGACAGCTATCCTGCTCACCATTCAGGTAGGAGTCTATAGAAAACCTTGGTTATTAAACACACAGAATGGAATTGTGTCAGGCCAACCAACTCGGTCTCAGTCTCCAGTACATTTCAATGCAGATCCCAGCCAGATGCAAATTACGTCAGGCACACTGCATCATCCTCACGTAGATAAGATTAAGAACCTAATTTCAAATGGAACTCATTCACTTTTCAATCCTCATATAAAATGTTGTCACTCTTACCTGAAAGTCCCTTAACTACAAGATTATTAATTAATTCTTCCTCATTGCATAATAATAGATCAAACTAGACTAAGTGGACCCGTTGGGTCCAAGCCTCTCCTGATTGCCATTCCGCCTCCTTCCGGCCCCGCCTCTTTTGCTCCACTCCCCCGGCCCTCATTGACCACCGCTCCTGTCACTCGTGCGGTTCCAGTCCCTTCCCCATCGTCCGGTCCCGCCTCGTCCGCTCTCCTCACCCCCCCCCCCATTGGCCCTCAGGCGGGACCCGCCCCCGGCGGCCAAGTTAAAGTTGCAAGTGGACAAGGCATTTATTAAAGTTTAAAAAGTCATTTTTTAAGTTTATAAACTGAATAACTTTAAAACTTTAACAACCATTTGAACCGCAGGCCAATGGTTAGTAAGGTGGGCCTAAAATTGTTGCGCTATTGTGTACCGTTTTGGCTGTATTTTGGAAACAAATCTATTCACAAACCCACAAATATACAAGATGAGAGTTTTAGTAATATACTAGATCAAGTAGACCCGTTGGGTCCAAACCTCTCCTGCATTGGTGCAGCATTCCCTCCCCCCTCTCCTGCCCCCCTTCCCTCCCCCTTCCCTCCCCCTCCCTTCCCCCTCCCCTTCACCCCTCTCCCCTCCCCTTAACCCCTCCCCATGCCCTTCACCCCTCTCTCCCCCCTCTTCCCCTGCCCCCTCCACATCCCCTTCACCTCTTCCCCCATCGCTCCTCTCCCCTCCCCTCCCCTCCCCTCTCCCCCCCTCCCCATACCCCCACCCCACCCTCCCTCCCCTCCCTTCCCTCCCCCCTCAGCCCAACCGTGGACCCATTGCCGGGCGGGGAGTGCCTCCATGGCCGTGGATGGGCAAGGGGGGAGAGGGAAAAGGCACTGACCTCAGCCCCGTTTCTCCTGTGGGCCGGGGTGATAGCCGAAGCATCTCCTGCTGCTCGGCTGTGATCTACGGCGGGGAACGGCGGCGACGGCATGGATCCCTTGCCGGGCGGGGAATGTCTCCCGGGGCTGTGGGTGGGCGAGAGTGGACAGGGAGAAGGCACTGATCTCGGCCCCATTTCTCTTGCGGGCCGGGCATGGAGCCGAAGCCTCCCCTGCAGCTCGGCTGCGATCGGCAGACGGCCATCTTGTAGAGCCTCTGCTGTTGCGCCGCACCACGGGAGGAAGGTCAGGCGCAGGGCACGCCGGTACGGGCGCCGATCCTCCCGCTGGTTCTCCCGGGGGGGTGGGGGGGGGGGGGTGGGAGCGGGAGCGCATTAAAGTTTATTAGGTAAATTGTTTTTAAAAAGTAATAAAAGTAGGTTTACATAAAAACATAGAAACATAGCAAATAGGTGTAGGAGGAGACCATTTGGTCCTTCGAGCCAGCACTGCCATTCATTGTGATCATGGCTGATCATCTACAATCAGTAACCTGTGCCTGCCTTCTCCCCATATCCCTTAATTCCACTAGCCCCTAGAGCTCTATCAAACTCTCTTTTATATTCATCCAGTGAATTGGCCTCCACTGCCTTCTGTGGCAGAGAACGGGGGAATGGTGAGTAGGGTGCACCTAAAATTGTCACGCTGTCGTGTACCGTTTTGGCTGTGTAGGGCATGGTACACACATAAACACATTAATATAAACATACAAACAAACCGAGAGTTTTAGTAATATGTATTAGATAGATATAGATATAGCCTGTTCCCTTACAGTTTCCTTAACACTGCTCTGGACAATTATTTTGTATTCCTTCAAGATTTTGTACTCCAAATCATTACTGTTAATTTGGCTTTCCCTGTCTACTTGTAGACATATGGTCATGATGTTCCCCATGACTATTATATAACCCTTGTTACGTGTACCTCTAAATTCTGATTACCTATATTACCACTGTTGTTTGCATATTTATGGACAAATGCCACCTATGTTTTCTGCCTCTTACTGTTTCGTAGATTTATTCAAAATGAGTTTTCTTCTTTGCTCTTTGTCTCTGGGTGCTGCTCCTGCTTTTGGCTTTTCTTCATGAGCAAATAACAAGAGTTTCATAAAATACCTTTCATTTTTAAAATGCAACCATATCTGCGGTATGCTTTGTAACATTTAATGATTTTGTTGCAAATTCATTGCCTTTATACTATGTATTTATTTTATATACTGCTGATGTTGTATTTGAATAAGTTGCAGAAACCTATTTCCAGCAGAGGGAGCCATTGTCTGTGCTTTGCATTTCATCAACACATCCCAAGGCAGTATTCAGCCAGCTCCCTGAAATAACTTCCTGCTTTTCGTTTTTTTTTCATCAGTAAATATCAAGAGTTCCTTATCTGAACATTATTAGTCCTTTTCCAGCCACAGGTCCTGCATGACCCACTGAGTTCCACCCACAGGCTGTTTTTGCTCAGGATTCCAACATCTGCAATCTTTTGCACCAACCCCCACCCCCCCCTACACACACACACACCTGGAAATAACTACTCACGTTCTCATCTTTTGCTCTTTCCACATGTTTTTTGATGTGTGTCAGAATTTCACAAACATACATTTTTTTGGTAGACAGACTTTCTTCTTTGTAAATTCATTTTCATGATTGGGCTTTGCCAGAAATGTTAGCACTCATTACCTGTTCCTAACTGTCCTTGAGAAGGTGTTGGTGAGCCACCTTCTTGAACTGTACAGCCCCGCTAGTGAAGGTACTCACTCTGTATTAATGAGTTGCAGGACTGAGACCCAGTGATGATAAAGAACTAGCAACACATTTCCAAATCAGGATGGTGTGTGATTGAAGGGTAGGGATGTTTCCATGCACCTGTTGCCCCTGTCTTTGGCAGTAGAAGTCATGGAGGTGCTACTGGAATACCATTTATAGATGGTACACACTGCAGCCATTATGCACCAGCGGTGAAGAGAATACGTTTTAACATGGTCGATGGGTTGCAATATCAAAGCTGCTTTGTCCTGTAATGAGAGTATTCCGTGACTGCCCTGGGAATGCTTTTGTCGCCCTTTCTCTCACCATGTGATGTAACATATAATTAGGTAAATCTTATTTTTCTACACCCCTGATTTTTTGTCTTACGCTTCTCCCAATTTCTTCACCTTTTGCCTGACAGGAAGGGATCCAAGGATACGATTACAGTGACTGTCGCTCTTATAGTAACTTCTTCATATTCCTAATTTTATCTTCAAGCACCAACTATATATCCATGTTTCAGAAGGAGTCACTGGAAGTGACCAGGAATAGGATTACTGAATGATTTCTGGATGATCTGTTTTTAAATGCTCGAGGCAATGAGGCATTTGTTTTCAAATGAGGCAATATTTTTAAATTGTTTTCTCTCATGGATTCAAGGATAGTATTTTGTGACATATCTATTACACCCAGAGCCAAATCCATAGTGTCCAGTGAAGAATAAATAACTTTATCTCTTTAACTTAGTTTGAGTTAGAAGTTCAGTTTCAGTGTGGCAGAATGAGGTTTGCTGCAGGATTAATCAATTCCCACAAATACCGCTTGACTCGCTGAGATCCTTCAGCAGTTTCTTGCTCCAAATTCCATCATCTGTATAAGAAAATAACTGCAGATGCTGGTACAAATCGAAGGTATTTATTCACAAAGTGCTGGAGTAACTCAGCAGGTCGGGCAGCATCTCGGGAGAGAAGGGATGGGTGACGTTAGTCTCTTATACTTGCAAATCAATTTCCTTGTTATTTTAATTAGTTTAACTGGTTCTTTCTGAGACTCTTAAATATGGGAAGCCTTATTCTGAGCTGTGCTATAACCTCTAATTAGGTGATGTTGTCCAACCCAGTACTGGAAAATCCAGTCAATGTGGAGGCTGCCCAGATGTTGAGGGAGGACCCAGCAGGATATCGAGAAATAGTTTTGGAATGTGTCAGAGCCAGCAAGCAGCTCAAAGCAAGTAAGATCCTTAGTGTTATAAGTTAAACATTTGCATGGTAGAAAATACACAGTTCATAACTACTTGCCTGCTTAACTGTTTATATATCTTTGAAAGCGCATGGGGCTGGGGGTGGGGGTAGAAGGCAAGGGAAGGATGATAATTTCAGAAGTGGAATAAGGAAGCTCATTACAGGTCAAAAGGGACTAACTTTCTGCAAATTGCTTGTTCTGATCCACGTTGGTTCTGAAGTGATCCTCTGTATTGGACCCACAGTGATGTATTGGAGAGATGGTAAATTTATCCACAGATCTATCTCCCGTTCAATAAAAGGTGTACCTGTTGAAAAATAGGAATTTGGATCTGACATCTCTTTGGGCAATTAACCAGTTGATATCCTTCATCCAGGTTGTCATCAGAGATACTGCTGCCTGGAAATTGGATTTCACCTATTTTTGGTGTACTAAAACATATGACAACGCATTATCAGATCGTTGACGAAAAATTGTGAAATTGGTAAAAATCTTGTCTGATACAGTGTAAATGTGGTTTTCACCCAGAATGTCCTGCATATTTCCTGACAGGACCAGGCTGAAAGATAGTCATTTCTTAAAGACATGCTCCTCACGGCTGCTTGATCCCAGCCATGCACGGCCATAGAGGAGAGAGAGGTAACTGGGGAGGGGGAGCGCCAGAATTGTTGTGCATGAAATATCTGTCAGGATGGAGGTCCAATATACCAGAGATCGCTAAGACTGACAGGGCCTGTAGGAAGAGCCTTAAAGGAGAGGGCTTATATTTTCTCCTTCAGCAGTGTAAATCAATGCACTTTGAAGAAGTATAACCAAAAAAATCACCATCCCATAAGTAATATCAAAGGGAGTTCCATAGCATTAAAATATTGCTATGTTTTAAATATGTACCATCCACCCACATATGTGCACGCACACACCACACAAATTACTGCTCCCTTTGTACTTTAGGTACATCCCACCTTCTCCGACATAACCATCTATTCTCACCCCATCAAAAGGCTCCTCCAACACTTTGTATTTTGTTCAAGATTCCTGCTGCTTGCACCCTCACTGCTTCACTGGCATTCTGTACTTCTCTGCAAGCTTCCAGAGCTGAAACAATCATTCAGCTTCTGTCTTATATTAGGGCTAAGACAGCCAGGAATAGCAGGGAGGTCACTTGCTAGGGAGAAGGTACAGCTCCTCACAAGGTTGGCAGAGACCATCCTCCTTTGGCCAGAGGGACACTGAAGCCGAAACCACTCACATACAGAGGATATTCAGAATCTACAAGGTATGCTTGGTAAAATTATTTCATTACGACTAATACCTCCTTGCTTTTAAACAGCAGGAATCATCCTTATTAATATATGGCGGTTTTATGAGATGTTTTGTGAGAATATAGCCCTCCATGGAGAATGGCGCTATGAGAGATGAGCAGAATAGGTTTAAACAGATGGGAACTAATAATCTAATTCAAAGCGCAGGAAATCCAGCAGAGGGGGTTTGCCAGTGAGTGGGCCCATACATCCGTACTGCCCCAGACAACTCAGATGAGTACCACAATTGTTTTTATGAAACCCTGGTGGGGATGCACAGGTTAGCAAATTGGAAGATCTGGCTGTCTGAATCCAGGAGTTGACAATGAAGGAGGAGTTCATCACCATACTCATGTAGGAACCATGAGTGCCTACTCATGTAGGAAACAGAGGAACCTCCTCTTTGGAAATGATGTGCACAACTTCACAAGATCTCATTACTAATGCTGTAATTCAGTCACTACTGCCTCTGGATGAGAGCTGCTTTGGAGGCACAGACAGAAGACACACATCACTGTATCCCAGCAGTCGCACCCTGATCTATCCAGGGGTTTGGTCTCTGTGATGAGGAGACAGCTTGAAGCTTTGAAGGAACTCAAAAATAAAAGCAGCGAACAGCATGGTGTCTTGTTGAACATGGATTTGGCACTAATGAACCATTTGCTTTCTTGTTGAGCAGTGAGATATCATTCATGAGTAGATACCTCATGGGATTCAAGAAACAAGGGAATATTGCATGTGGACAACTAGCTGTTCTGCAGGAGATAAGAATGGAGTGTCACTGCATGTTAACAGCTTTTTTATCCTACATGAGCAAAGACAATGCCATATGTCTTGCACTGCATTCAGCTCTAGATCATCTTCACAATTAGAACACCTTTGTCAGGGGGTTATTCATTGACTACAGCTCCGCCTTCAACATCATGGTACCGAATGAGTTATCTCTAAACTTCTGGACCTTGGCTGTGGGTTCTTATAGAGGTGTCTGAAAAGACATATCTCCACAAGGATTCTCTTGAACTTTTACAGACATGCAGTGGAAATCAAGCGATTACAAACAGAATGTGTAGACTCCAGCGCCTAAAAACCTGATTGGTGCTGTTAGCATAAAGTTACTTTATTACGGCACTTGCAGTTTTTATTTTATTTTTCATTTATCTTTTGATATTGCACTTCTCTATATGATAATCAATGCACACGCCACAGTCAAATGCATTATTATTTGGGGCATATAACATCCATCATTTTGTAAAGCTACACCCACACTGGTGTGGCAGCTGCTGCCTTTGTTGCAAACCCTGTGATTCTTCTTCAGAAAGATTGCACATGGAAAGTGATCATGTTTCAGCCAAACCGTGATTACTGCTAGACATTGGGTGATGCTATCCTTTAAACATTATTACCTCACTACAGAGACCACATGATTATGATTACCACGTTTTGATCTCAAAATGCCCGAGCATATTAGTATACCCCACACTGATCTCACTATCCTCCATGTCCTTCTTGGTAAATACTGATGCAAAGTACTAATTTAGTATGTCACCAACATACTCTGTCTCCAAACATAAATTCCCTCTTATCCCTCTTTATCCTCTTGTTTTCAATGTATGCATAAAATGTCTTGGGTTTTTCCTTTAATCCTACTTGCCCAGGGCATTTCATGGCTTCCTTTAGCCCTCGTAATGCCTGCTTAATTTTTCTCCTGCTTTTTTATATTTTTCAAAGGTCCTGTCTGATTTCATCTTCTTTAACATTACATGTGCTTCAGTTTTCTTTTTGACCAAATTTACAACCTATCTCGTCATCTAAGGTCCCCTTATTTTGCCTTGCCATCCTTATCCCTCCTACTAACTGGAACATGCTGGACCTAACTCTGATCTGCATGTTTTTAAATGACTCCCACATGTAGATGTGGACTTAACAACAACAGCTGCTCCCAATTTAACCTTCCTAGCTGCTGCCTAATAACGTTGTAATTTAGTACTTTAGTACTTTCCCCCGAGATACAGCCTTATCTTTATTCATAACTATCTTAAAACATAAAAAGTGGTGATAATTTTCCCCAAATGGTCTCCCACTGAAATGTTAGTCACCTCGCCAGGCTTGTTTCCCATTATATGGTCCAGTATGGTCCCTCCTCAGGTTGGACTATCCACTTACCGTTACAAAAAACCTTCTTTCGATGCACCTAAGAAATTCTGCCCCGTCTAAGCTTCTCGCACTGCAGAAGTCCCAATCAATTTGGGGGAAATTAAAGTCACCTACCATGATAGCCCTGCTGCTTTTACATATTTTCATAATCTGTTTACTTATCAGCAGTTGCAATCTGAATGAAATGTTATGCTTGTACTGCTGCTAGATACCATTTGCGCCCTGCTTTATACAATAAACTGCCAGTTAGTGTATTGGTTTAAAATTAACTTGGTTTGCACTTTCATAAGGATTTTAAAGTACGAAATGCTTGTAGCTGTCATTGTCTTGAAATGTTAACTGTCTCAGTGCATATCCCAACCTATTTGACGCCAATCTAATTTGCATATGCTGTACTCTCAGCTGCTGTGACTACGATGCTAACTCCTATTTTGAGTAGCAGGTGAAATGGTGGAAGACTTTGAACAGGTTTTAGACCTGTAACATGAATATTATTGGGTAGTCAGAGTTCTAAGAAACTACAGTGCCCTCCATAATGTTTGGGACAAAGACCCATCATTTATTTATTTGCCTCTGTACTCCACAATTTGAGATTTGTAATAGAAAAAAAACGCATGTGGTTAAAGTGCACATTGTCAGATTTTAATAAAGGCCATTTCTATACATTTTGGTTTCACCATGTGGAAATTACAGCAGTGTTTATACATAGTCCCCCTATTTCAGGGCACCATAATGTTTGGGACATAGCAATGTCATGTAAATTAAAGTAGTCATGTTTAGTATTTTGTTGCATATCCTTTGCATGCAATGACTGCTTGAAGTCTGCAATTCATGGACATCACCAGTTGCTAGGTGTCTTCTCTGGTGATGCTCTGCCAGGCCTGTATTGCAGCCATATTTAGGTTATGCTTGTTTTACAATAGACAATAGACAATAGATGAGGAGTAGGCCAGTCAGCCCTTTGAGCCATTCAATGAGATCATGGCTGAACATTCTCAATCAGTACCCCGTTCCTGCCTTCTCCCCATACCCCCTGACTCCGCTATCTTTAAGAGCTCTATCTAGCTCTCTCTTGAAGCATCCAGAGGATTTGCCTCCACTGCCTTCTGAGGCAGAGAATTCCACAGATTTACAACTCTCTGACTGAAAAAGGTTTTCCTCATCTCCATTCTAAATGGCCTACACCTTATTCTTAAACTGTGGCGCCTGGTTCTGGACTCCCCCAACATTGGGAACATGTTTCCTGCCTCTAATGTGTCCAATCCCTTAATAATCTTATATGTTTCAATAACATCCCCTCTCATCCTTCTAAATTCCAGTGTATACAAGCCTAATTGCTCCAGTCTTTCAACATACGACAGTCCCGCCATTCCGGGAATTAACCTAGTGAACCTACGCTGCACGCCCTCAATAGCAAGAATATCCCTCCTCAAATTTGGAGACCAAAACTGCACACGGTACTCCAGGTGCGGTCTCACTAGGGCCCTGTACAACTGCAGAAGGACCTCTTTGCTTTGGGGGCTCGTCCCCTTCAGTTTTCTCTTCAGGATATAAAAGGTGCGCACAATTGGGGTCAGATCGGGTGATTGACTTGGCCACTCAAGAATTGACCAATTTTTAGCTTTGAAAAACTCTTTTGTTGCTTTAGCAGTATGTTTGGGATCATTGTCTAGCTGTAGATTGAACTGCCGGCCAATGAGTTTTGAGGCATTTGTTGGAACTTGAGCAGATAAGATGTGTCTACTTCAGAATTAATTATGCTACTACCATCAGCAGTTGTATCATCAATGAAGGTAAGTGAGCCAGTACCTTCAGCAGCCATACATGCCCAGGCCTTAACACCCCCACCACTATGTTTCACAGATGAGGTGGTATGCTTTGGATCTTGGTCAGTTCCTTCTCTCCTCCATATTTTGCTCTTGCCATCACTCTGATATAAGTTAATCTTCATCTCATCTGTCCACAAGACCTTTTTCCAGAACTGTGGTTGCTCTTTTAAGTACTTCTTGGCAAACTGTACTTCTTGGCAAACTGTAACCTGGCCATCCTATTTTTGCGGCTAACCAGTGGTTTGCATCTTGCAGTGTAGTCTCTGTGTTTTTGTTCATGAAGTCTTCTGCGGACAGTGGTCATTGACAAATCCACACCTGACTACTGAAGAGTGTTTCTGATCTGTCAGACAGGTGTTTGAGGATTTTTCTTTATTATAGAGAGAATTCTGTCATCAGCTGTGGAGGTCTTCCTTGGCCTGCCAGTCCCTTTGCGATTCGTAAGCTCACCAGTGCTCTCTTTCTTCTTAATGATGTTCCAAACAGTTGATTTTGGTAAGTCTAAGGTTTGGCTAGTGTCTCTAACAGTTTTATTCTTGTTTCTCAGTCTCATAATGGCTTCTTTGACTTTCATTGGCACAACTTTGGTCCTCATGTTGATAAACTTAAATAAAAGTTTCCAAAGGTGATGGAAAGACTGGAGGAAAGACTAGGTGCTGAGAGCTCTCTTATACCTACATTAAGGAGGCAATTAAACACACCTGACCCATTAAAAACGCCAGTGAAGCCATGTGCCCCAAACATTATGGTGCCCTGAAATGGGGGGACTATGTATAAACACAGCTGTAATTTCTACATGGTGAAACCAAAATATATAAAAATGGCCTTTAACAATGTGCACTTTAACCACATGTGTTTTTTTTCTATTACAAATCTCAAATTGTGGAGTACAGAGGCAAATAAATAAATGATGGATCTTTGTCCCAAACATTATGGAGGGCACTGTCGGTGCTGTTCATTCGAAAATACAGAAAATTTGTGGCATGTCATTTAAGCTTCAGGATCAGGAATTCCTGATGAGTCCTTGATGAGTTACTTTTTGCATGGTGGATGCACACAATAAGATATGAGGAAGTCTAGTGCACCATTTGCATCCTTGTAGTTTCACGATGAAGACTTTCAGAGTGGAAGATGGTGGCGGTGTGGTGAATGTCATTACTTCTGTTTGGGGGAGTTTAATTTAGTATGTTACTTATGAACCTTTCTGTGTGAACAGAACAGTCCATTCAAAATAGCTAGGGGCTGAAGATTTCCCTGCAGGATGTCATATGTCAGTGATACCACTTTAGGAAATCCTGAGCTTGCAAATACTTTCCTCATTGGTGAAGTCGAGGTCAGATGCAGCCTTATTTGAAAACTCTCTGGGAATATGCACCACGGATGGGCAGGTTTTACCACATTCCATTATTAGATCCCCATCCCAAGCTGGTTGTCAGGCTTTGCATTATGACATAAAGTAATGGAGTGCTGCCAACAGTGTCACTCCAGAGACACCCATTGAATGTGTATCTCAGGAGCTAAATGCTGGAGAAAACACTCCCTATCTATTTAAACACATTCTGAAGGACATTGAAGATGTCTGTGCAGCTTGCAGTGAGTTCTAAAGCTGTCTTCTCGGGTTTCCCAATGTCAATAGAAGGTCTTTTAAAAAAAAAAGAGAAAAATGTCAAACGAATGCAGTTCAATTGAGGCTCCTTCACTACAGATATTGTGTGGTACATTGAACTCAAATATATATGTGCCCTGTAAAAATGGGCACTATTGACATCATTAGGTATGGATTTTCCTTCTTGTTTAGATTTATACTTTTTTTTTTCATTGAACATGATTAATCTTGGCATTTTGAAGAGGAGTTCATGTTGCAGTTTTACAGAGAAAGAGATAACCACAGACGAAAAGGAACCATTCTCAATATCAACAAAAGAAGATATAATTTTCATGCTGAGATGAGTTTTAAAGGAAAAAGAAGAGTCGAGGAAGGGAATCAGGAAGCAATGGACTTTTAGGAACTAGTGTTAGGTTTGGCTGAGTGGATGAAGGGAAAGGGAGAAGGGAAGCCGCAGAAACATTTAACTGAATGTACAAGTCAGAGAATATGACTTGCAAAGAACTCTAAGTGGTCCCATCAACAGTCACTTTTTCTCCTCAACCCTTTCTGCTTTCACTAATCACTCTTTCTGTGACTCTTCAGGTTAACTCATCCTTCCCCATCCATCCCTCCCTCTCCCCACACACTTACCCCTGCAACCATTGTAGGTGTGACAGCTGACCCTACACCCACTACCTCGCCTCTATCACAGAAACATAGAAAATAGGTGCAGGAGGAAGCCATTTGGCCCTTCGAGCCAGCAACGCCATTCATTGTGATCATGGCTGATCATCTACAGACAGTAACCTGTGCCTGTCTTCTCCCCGTATCCCTTGATTCCACTAGTCCCTGGAGCTCTATCTAATTCTCTTTTAAATTCATCCAGTGAATTGGCTTCCACTGCCTTCTGTGGCAGAGAATTC
Organism: Rhinoraja longicauda; assembly: GCF_053455715.1. Taxonomy (NCBI): domain Eukaryota; kingdom Metazoa; phylum Chordata; class Chondrichthyes; order Rajiformes; family Arhynchobatidae; genus Rhinoraja; species Rhinoraja longicauda. The sequence goes on along the minus strand of NC_135963.1, from coordinate 44,126,576 downwards.
CACAAATTCACAACTCTGGGTGAAAAAGTTTCTTCTCACCTCAGTTTTAAATGGCCTCCCCTTTATTCTTAGACTGCGTCCCCTGGTTCTGGACTCCCCCAACATTGGGAACATTTTTCCTGCATCTAGCTTGTCTAGTCCTTTTATAATTTTATACATCTCTATAAGATCCCCTCTCGTCCTTCTAAACACCAATGAATACAAGCCTAGTCTTTCCAATCTTTCCTCATATGACAGTCCCTCCATCCCAGGGATTAACCTCGTGAACCTATGCTGCACTGCCTCATTAGTAAGGACGTCCTTCCTCAAATTAGGAGACCAAAACTGCACACAATACTCCAGATGTGATCACCAGGGCCCTACACAACTACAGAAGGACTTCTTTACTCCTGTACACAAATCCTCTCGTTATGAAGGGCAACATGCCATTAGCTATCTTCACTGCCTGCTGTACCTGCACGCTTACTTTCAGTGACTGATGTACAAGGACACCAAGGTCTCGTTGCACTTCCCTTTACCTAATCTGACACCATTGAAATAATAATCTGCCTCCTTATTTTTGCCATCAAAGTGGATAACCTCACATTTATCTACATTATACTGCATCTGCCCACTCACTCAACCTGTCCAAGTCACCCTGCAACCTCCTAACATCCTCGTTGCAGTTCACACTGCCACCCAGCATTGTGTCATCCGCAAACTTGCTAGTGTTACTTCTAATTCCATCATCCAAATCATTAATATATATTAATGGGCAGCACGGTGGCGCAGCAGTAGAGTTGCTGCCTTACAGCGAATGCAGCGCCGGAGACTCAGGTTCTATCCTGACTACGGGCATACGTTCCCCCGTGACCTGCGTGGGTTTTCTCCGAGGTCTTCGGTTTCCTCCCACACTCCAAAGACGTACAGGTATGTAGGTTAATTGACTGGATAAATGTAAAAATTGTCCCTAGTGTGTGTAGGATAGTGTTAATGTGCGGGGATCGCTGGGCGGCGTGGACTCGGTAGGCCGAAGGGCCTGTTTCTGCACTGTATCTCTAAATCTAAATCTAAAAATATTGTAAATAGTTGCGGCCCCTTGCGGCATTCCACTCTCCACTGCCTGCCATTCTGAAAAGGACCCGTTTATTCCTATTTGCTTCCTGTCTGCCAACCAATTCTCTATCCATGTCAATACCCTACCCCCAATACCATGTGCTCTAATTTTGCTCACCAACCTCCTGTGTGGTACCTTATCAAAGGCTTTCTGAAAGTCTAGATACACTACAAACACTGGTTCTCCTTCATCCATTTTACTTGTCACATCCTCAAAAAATTCCAGAAGATTAGTCAAGTAGGGTTTCCCCTTCATAAATCCATGCTGACTAGGACCAATCCTCGATGCCTGAGCAGCATAGGCCAGCAGGGGCTATTCCAGCTGCCTCTCTCTAGCCTAACAGAATCAAGGGACTGTCATCCAAGCTGCTGCCCCAACCCTGGCAACAGGAAAGAAGCGGACGGCAAAGAATGAGACACAGCAGGCAAAATCTGCTCTCCACCACAGCGACATCGTAGGCCAATTCCAACACGGAAGAAGTGGCTTGGGGCTTGGCGGAAAACGACCTTGCTGGATCAAGGCATCCTCACTAGAGCGCCGGAAGTTGATCTTGGCCAAAGTCCACCGACAGGAGGAGTTGAGTAGGTGTGCCAAGGCTGTATCTCAATCTAAACAGGGCCAGTGGATGAGATGGGAGAATGGGGAAAAGCAGAAGATCAGCTGGAAGGACATGTGGGAGATGGAGGTGACCAGGATAAGTTTCCTCATTCGGGCAACCTATGATGTCCTTCCTAGCCCTAAAAATCTCAACCAATGGCTGGACGAAGATCCATCATGCCCCCTGTGTTCAACACCAGCCACGCTTAAGCACATCCTCACTGGATGTAAAGTAAGCCTCTGCCAAGGATGGTACACCGGGGGACATAATCAAGTGTTCAAATGCCTGGCAGCGACTCTGGAAAGCAGGAGAACCACCAACAATGCCTTGCCACCAAGAACAACCAACCCAGTTATGCCAATTGCCTTTGTTCGGGAGGGGGAACAAAGGCAACGGAAAATTCCACCAAGGAACAGGTTTGGACAGCTGGAAGCAGCCCACGACTGGCAGATGCTGGTGGACATGGACCAACGGCTTATGGTTCCATCAGAGATAGCCATCACCAACTTGAGGCCTGATCTTGTCCTCTGGTCCAACTCTCAGTGCATGGTGTATTTTGTGGAGCTCACAGTCCCTTGGGAGGATGCTGTGCAGGAAGCCTTCGAAAGAAAGAAACTGCGATATACAGAGCTTGCAGCGGAGGCAGAACAGCGAGGCTGGAGAGCAAAGATCTGCCCGGTAGAAGTTGGATGTCGGGGCTTCGTGGCAACTCTGTAAGACTGATGAAGGACCTGGGGATCAGCGGACAAGCCCTATGCCAGGCCATCAAGGAAACATCACGGGTGGCAGAGCGGAGTAGCCAGTGGCTCTGGTTGAAGAGGAAAGACCCCATCTGGTCTCCCAAATAAGCCAGCTAAGCAGATGCAGAGGGGAGTGGTTCTGGGACGCCAGAATGCACTGCTGAGCCTACTGGAGACGTCGTGGGCCCAGTTAGCGAAACGTTGATGAAAGTAGGAGCCCACTTGATAACCCCAATGACGTGTTTGTCCAGCCTTTCTCAACATCGGAGGAGCGGAGGTGAGTGCTTAAGCCTTCCATCACCACCAGGAGCAAGTTAAGAGTTGGCACTTTGGATTTTAACATCATGTCCTGTGTATTTGAAAACATTTACTGCTATCCAAATGAGCCGTTATTACCTCTTTAATAATTGACTCCAGCATATTCCCCACCACCGATGTCAGGCTAACTGGTCTATAATTCCCCGTTTTCTCTCTCGCTCCTTTCTTGAAAAGTGGGATAACATTAGCTACCCTCCAATCCACAGGAACCGATCCTGTATCTATTGAACATTGGAAAATGATCACCAATGCATCCACGATTTCCTGAGCCACCTCCTTGAGTGCCCTGGGATGCAGACCATCAGGCCCTGGGGATTTATCAGCCTTCAGTCCCATCAGTTTACCCAATAGTATTTCTCGCCTAATGCAAATTTCTTTCAGTTCCTCTGTCTCCCTTGATCCTCTGTCCACTAGTACATCTGGGAGATTGTTTGTGTCTTCCTTAGTGAAGACAGGTCCGATGTACCTGTTCAACTCTTCTGCCATTTCCTTGTTACCCATAATAATTTCACCCGTTTCTGCCTTCAAGGGACCCACATTTGTCTTTACTAATCTTTTTCTCTTAACATACCTAAAGAAGCTTTTACTGTCCTTTATATTCTTGGCCAGCTTCACTTCGCACCTCATCTTTTCAGCCAGGGACATAAATGGCCATTCCATGTGAGATAGAGGTTTCACTATCCCAAATCTTTTCTATTACATTCGGTGCCCCCAATGTGATTTCCTATATATTGGTGAGACCAAACACAGAGTAGACAGCTGCTTTGCCGAGCACACTACACTCTGAACACTGTAGCCATCTAGATCTCCTGGTTGTCAGAAATTTTAATTTCCCTTTCCATTCCCCCGCTGACCTCGTTGTCCTTGGTCTCCAGGGTAAGGCTGAACACAAACTAAAAGAACAGCAGCCCTTATTCCACCTGGATAGCCCACAATTCAATGGCAAGATATTGAATTCTCCAATTTCTGGTAACTCATATCCCCTCTGTCCCTTTCTCTCTCCTATCTATCAGTCCTCTGACACACAACCTGCTTCCCAAAATATCCTCTAGCCTCTATGCACCGTTTCTTTCTCCCCTCTTCCCACCTACTCCATCTGCCCATCACCCACACTCTCTCCCATGGTTTCTCTTCATCCCCTTCCACCACTGCTCACTCTCCCCGCCGGGTTTCCATCTGCCTCACCCCTCCTTAATCAATTCAATTCTTCACTCTCCTTTTCAAACAGATTTCAGAATCTGTAGCCTCTCTACTTTTCACTTCCCAGCCTTTGCTGCTAACTCCATCCTCCCTCTCCACCTGACAATCTGTAGGCTGGCAATCAACTCCTCCTCGCCTTTATCCACCTATTGGTTGCTAGCTCTTGCCCCTCCATATAGTGGCTACTACCACTCAACTCTAGATGAAGGGTCTCGACCTGAAATATCCATTTCCCTCTACAGATGCTGCCTGGCACGCTAAGTTCCTCCACAGCTCTCCTTTTGTAATTTCCCCTTGTTTGGAAGATCAGATAGCAGATGTTTGTTTAAAAAGGAGGATGGCTAAATGAGTTTTATTACCCCCATAGCTGAAGCTTTTTAATCTCATCCCTTTTTTAAAATTGGAAAATAAATCTATATACTAAAACTCTCGTTTTGTTTGTTTGTTTGTTCCTGAACTACAGCCAAAATGGTACATGATAGCGTGCCAATTTTAGGCTCACCTTACTCACCGTCGTCCCTTTGGTGTTAATGGAAGAAGTTTCATTGAAATTGGTGTTAGATTTTCAAAGCTATTCATATTTTAAAGTTTAAATCTATCTTCTAGGGAGGGAGGGGGGAGGGGAGGGAGGGGGGAATAGGGGAGGGGGGAGTGGGGAGGGGAGGGGTGAGTGGGGGAGGAGAGGATGCTGCACCAATGCTGGAGGGGTTTCTTGGTTCTTGGTCCTCCAAAATATTCCAAATGGAATTTAAACTGGAGGTGGCAGAGTAAGGACTTAAGCAAGAAGGGCTTCTTGGAGAAGAAGAGCTACCTCAAATTTAGTTGCGTCTGGTTGAGTAACTATAGTAGGGTGAAGACTATTCCATGATTTAATTGTGCGAGGGAAGAATGAATTGCTATACATATCTGTTTTGGTAGCTGGTATCTCAAATTGGGCCCAGTACATTGGTCTAGTACATAATAACATCTTTGATTCATATTAAATCAAAGAATCACAGTTAGAATAATGGTTAGTTTCCACAACTTTGGGCATGGGAGGATGGAAAATCATCCCTCATTCAGGATATTCCTGTTTGAATGCTGTCCAATGGCTCATTCTGAAAAAGTATACTATTGTCTCGACACACCCTTCTTTGGTAAAATGGCTGTCAAACTGCATGCTTAAAAATAGTTTTGTTGGCCAATACTATAGTGTTTGTGACAGAATCACCCATCGGCAACTCAGAAGAAAATGGGATTTAAATAAAGGGAAGTGATGAGAGATGTAACAAACTATAAATTATGTGGATGGAATGTGCATGTGATTTGGAAAGAATTTATGCACATCAGAGAATGTATACCAATATATGTTTATATTGCATTTGGCAATCGTTGATTTGCACTCTACAGTCTAGAGCTTCACATTAGAAGGCAGAAAAGAGGTTTATAACCCAGCAGTTAAATTTAGTAATGTAAAGTGGATATTTGAGGAAATAGGAAATAAAATGTGACAACATTATTGTTTGTATGGATGGTAGAGTCTCTCATGTTTGCTTATGATTCTCAACAGATGGAGCCAACTTTGCAGTTAAGTGTTTTCCTGAGGCATACTTTCAAAACCAAACTTACAGCAAACTGCATAGGTAAGTAGATAAATAGAAGCAGGTATAAGCAGTGATTATTCACCTATTCAAGCCACACACACCTATGTTTTTCTGTACATCTAATATATTATTTAGAAAATTATATTTATATTATATTGAAATGACAACATCAGGGTATGTCTCAAATACTTCTTCACTTACCATCTCCACCCTATCAAGTCCTTGTGGCTTTGAAGGTTACTGAAATTTTTTCTCTGAAGTAGAAGTCTATTAACCCTTCTCTTCACCACCCACTTTTCATAAATTCAATGTTTCACTAATCAATTTCAAACCCTTATTTTAAAAATATTTGTCAGTATTTTTTAAACATCAAAAGGCAAAGAAGAGTCAATTCGGAAAAATCAGCAAGGAAACAGTTCTCATTCTGATCAGCAGTGAAACCGCAAGAAAATATGAGGATATCAGTGAAAACAGATGTGGTACCATGAAGCACGCCAATGCGATGCCAATATTACAGAATGGGGTCAAAATAGTTATAAGCAACAACAAAACGTATAAAATAATTGATTTAATTATTAATATAAGTTGAAGCATCTGTGAAAAATGATTTAGTTTATGATTCAGAATGTCAAACTTGGAAACTGTGGTTTTCTTGAGGTGGCGATAAGCCCTGTAGAATGTATTTATCCATAAAATCTGGTGCATCTAAATAGCAAAGGATGAATTTTTGCAGCATGCTTTAATTAAACTCAAAATTGAGATTTAAGATAAATCTGAATGAGCAAGTGGCTAACGTCTGGGAGGAAACAATACCTGCTGGTAGAGTTACGTTGGAGATTTTCTGGGGGAGGGGGAAGATGGAGTTCTGAGTTAACGTTGTTCATTGCTTAGTGTTAGGACCATTTTTCTTAATTTAATGTAAATAACCTGCATTCAGAAATTCAGAAAGTGGGTCAGAGATGATTCCAAACTATATTCAAATATTCAGTTTTACTTTTGATACTAAACTGGGAAAGAAATGAAATCATAAGATGCAACTTAGAGAAGTTGTGCAAATGGATAAAGAAATGCAGATGAAACTTAATGCAGAGATATAAAAGTTATTACTCATGGAATATAAAACATAATATTCCCGCGTGTAACAGCTTTCATATGTATATTGTCTACCGCCGTTATAATGGATTTCAGTTATAACGGACAAAATTTGTTGTAACCGAGGCATCTGTTCGTATCGGGGACAAAGGACCAAGTTCGTTGTTTCACAAAATGACCGTTAGGTGGTTGGAGCGAATCTTGTCTTAGTCTGTGTATACCTTTCCTGTTTATTGTGCGTGTTGTTTAGTGTATTATTAGCTATGGTCCGTTATTATGAGGGCTATCTGTACTTGCTAAGGAATATTGAAATAGTCCAATATGAAACTGAAAAAGGTCTGAGAATTTAGGCACAATGCAGACCTCCCAACCCTTCTGAATTTGGCGGAAAGTTTCCGCTTTCTTATTGCATTTCCGCCATTCTGATTTCGCCTCACATTTTTCCGCAAAACACATGCCCGCCACTCGCCTCGCCGCTGTACTCGCCCCTCGCCCCGCCCCACCGCTGTACTGGCCCGGCCCCACCGCTGTACTGGCCCGGCCTCGCCGCTGTACTCGCCCCGCCGCTGTACTCGCCCCTCGCCCCTCCCCGCCGCTGTACTGGCCCGGCCTCGCCGCTGGCCCGGCCTCGCCGCTGTACTCGCCCCTCGCCCCGCCCCTCCGCTGTACTGTCCCGGCCTCGCCGCTGGTGCAGACTCGCTGCTGTACTCGCCCCGCCGCTGTACTCGCCTCGCTGCTGGCTTCCTTTGACGCAATCCGTTTCCTGAGGCTGTTGTGTGACCACTGGTTAAACATACATAAAGATAAATTTCATAACAATTTCTGAAAGTAATCTTTCAACCACACAAAGAAAATAGAAAACATTTTTACAAGAGTGGAGCCAATGAATTCAATGGACATTTGATCATATCTGCCATTCTCTCCTTATTACTTTCAAATCTGCTGTTTTGCGATTTTCCTTTTTTCCCCTCGCTTACCATATGCCAGAGGCATGTATTCATTACCCTTCAAAAACTTTCCATGATATATTCTTATAGTATAACTTCCAGAGAACTGGAAAATTTGGACAACCACCTTTGGAAATGGTATGTATTTCATTGTGCATCTGAGGTCATTGCACATTGCTGCTTGCTTATGCTTTGATGACTGGGAACACTCTTCGACTTGCTGTTCTTTATACAAAGAAAATCCAGTATATTCTTAATCAAATATTCAGCTGCTTCACTCCTGAAAGGAGTAAAATAAATCTAATGACTTTTATATCATTTAAACAAAGGAAAGATTGAGTAAATTTATGTACTTATAATAGTGTCTGGTTTTTATTTAAATTTTCTTTGAATTTTCTATTAGTTCCTCAGTAACCTTGTGAGTACCGCACACCTGTGTGACCTGCACAAACTTATCTTAACGTGCAATCTAATCTTCAAAAACCCTTAAAGAGTGCTCCCATGTGTTTGTTACAACTAATATTCAAAGGCTTTTCCTTAAATATCTCAGGTTTCAGCTAACATTGAGGGTTGGCAAACCCTTTAGGTTCTTGCTGCATTCTCCTCTTCCATCTACATTGTTGTTTCAGGATAGTTGTAATCCAAAGGAAATAAAATGATAATTTAAAAAAAATCTGCCCACTTATTGTTGTGTTTGGCTAATGGTGAGAAAAAGGGGGGAGACATGCATATATGTGTGTGTATTTTAGTCCTAACGCACCAGATATCAACCATTCAACTACTGGGTAAGTGCTATATTATGCACTTGTTGCAAACTATAATTAGGAGCACTGAGAGGATTAATTTAAAGGACTAAGAACAGAGCTCTCTTTCTTGTGTCCTTGGTTGATAAGAAGGACCTGCAGAAGGAAAAGCAAATAAAGAATAGAATTTACATTTACATAGCACCTTACCATTCTGTTGGGAAGTCCTGATGTCATTTAATATCAGTGGATTATGTTTAAAATAGTTTCTCTTGTACTTGGTGTTTGTGAGAACTTAGTCATGTGCAAGCATAAACACGGTACACACACAACATTAATACTGATTAGTAGGGAAGCTGATTCTACTGGTGCTACTTGAGAAAAAAATGTCAGTTGGGAGGCTGATCAGGTTTTATTGGAATTCAAAATTATCTGTTTTCACCTTCAATTTCACTATTATTTCATTGTTAGCAGCAAACTGACAGCAACACCTATTCTAGCACAATAATAAACAACAACTGATCCACCCGTTACATAATTAAATCAAAATTTTATGAGCTACCTTGAACTAATCAACCTGGCAGATAGGAGACAGCTGATAGAGTTGTGGGGGAGTTGGAGAGAAGCGAAAGACAGTGGGGAAGAAAATATTCCAAACATTGATATTCTATTCAGTGAAGGACCCGCCAGCCTATCTTTACTCTTAGCAAGATTGTGCAGAACTTACACAAGATTTCCGATATCTTAAATAATATTGTTAAAGAATTTACCTTAATCCTTGATGATCAAGATTAAATTGTGCTCTCCACTTTTGTTTAAAAAAAATCAAATTATTATTCCTCTGGTCACAGAAAATAAAACAAAACAAAATTGAACTGAAGCATACAGATCTGGAAGTTCAAATTATGCTTATAGGAATGATCAAGGTTTTGTTGTTTCTTGCATTTTAGCTTTCTTTTTTTCTGGAACCATTGATCTTTTTGCAAAATTCTGTACATCCAACAATTCTGTACAGCCGAATATGATTTGAATTTTTGATTTCACACTCAATGCTCTAATGTACTTGAGTTTGACTTGGTTGGATTTATGTATCATCTATCTGATCTGTTTGGATTGCATGTAAAACAAAGCTTATCACTGTATCTCGGTACACATGACAATAATAAATCTAAAGCTAAACTCTTTGTGGATTCTCTCCATTCCCATTAGCCATGAATCCCTACGTTCACTCTCAACTTGTCTGAGTTTGTACAGTTCGCCATTTTTTTGTTTCTTCATTAGAGGCTATTCCAATACATTTTCCTTATTCACTGAAGTGCTTTCCCAAAACCATTTTGTCTTGTTGCCTTCCTCAAAGTCTCCAAGAAATACCACCAATTATACTTTTCAACACAGTGACAAGGATCTAGCGTAAAGTATAGCCTCTTGGAGTGCCACTGATGATTATTAATAAAGAATCCAGAAACACAAATTGTTGATGTACAAAAGGATCTGGGTATAATTTACACACTAAAGCCAAAAATGCAGGTGAAGCAAGTAGTAAGAAGGCAAATATTATGTTGGCCTTCGCCACAAGAAGTCATGAGTACAAGAGCAAAGATATCTTACAATTATACAGGATATTGGTGAGATCTGGATAACTGGAATCCTGTGTGCAGTTTTGGTCTCCTTACAGAGGAGGGATATTCAGTGCATTCAGAAAGTATTCAGACCCCTTCACTTTTTCCACATTTTGTTACGTTACAGCCTTATTTTAAAATAAATCTATTTTTTTTAAAATCATCAATCTACACACAATACCCCATAATAAAAAAGCGAAAACAGGTGTTTAGAAATTTTTGCAAAGTAATTAAAAAGAAATAACTGAAATATCACATTTACGTTAGTATTCAGACCCTTCACTCAGTACTTTGTTGAGGCGCCGTTGGCAGCGATTACAGTTTCAAGTCTTCTTGGGTATGACGCTACAAGCTTGGCACACCTGTATTTGGGTAATTTCTCCCATTCTTCTCTGCAGATCATCACAAGCTCTGTCAGGTTGGATGGGGAGCATTGATGCACAGCTATTTTCAGGTCCCTCCAGAGATGTTCGATCAGGTTCAAGTCTGGACTCTGGCTGGCCACTCAAGGACATTCACAGACTTGTCATGAAGCCAGTCCTGCGTTGTCTTGGCTGTATGCTTAGGGTCGTTGTCCTGTTGGAAGGTGAACTTCCGTCCCAGTCTGAGGTCCAGAACACTCTAGAGCAGGTTTTCATCAAGCATCTCTCTATATTTTGCTCCGTTCATCTTTCCCTCGATCCTGACTAGTCTCCCAGTTCCTGCCACTGAAAAACATCCCCACAGCATGATGCTGCCACCACCATGCTTCACCGTAGTTTTGGTATTGGCAAGGTGATGAGACGTGACGCTCAGCATTCAGGCCAAAGAGTTCAATCTTGGTTTCATCAGACCAGAGAATCTTGTTTCTAATGGTCTGAGAGTCCTTTAGGTGCCTTTTGGCAAACTCCAAGCGGGCTGTCACATGCCTTTTACTGAGGAGTGGCTTCCGTCTGGCCACTCTACCATAAAGGCCTGATTGGAGGAGTGTTGCAGATATAGTTGTCCTTCTGGAAGGTTCTCCCATCTTCACAGAGGAACTCTGGAGTTCTGTCAGAGTGACTATCAGGTTCTTGGTCACCTCCCTAACCAAGGCCCTTCTCCCCCAATTGCTCAGTTTGGCCGTACGGCCAGCTCTATGTAGAGTCCTGGAGGTTCCAAAGTTCTTCCATTTAAGAATGACGGAGGCCACTGTGCTCTTTGGGACCTGCAATGCTGCAGAAATTGTTTTATACCCTTCCCCAGATCTGTGTCTCGACACAATCCTGTCACGGAGGTCTACGGACAATTCCTTCATCTTCATGGCTTGGTTTTGCTCTGACCTGCACTGTCAACTGTGGGATCTTATATAGACAGGTGTGTGCCTTTCCAAATCATGTCCAATCAATTTAATTTACCACTGGTGGACTCCAATCAAGTTGTAGAAATATGTCGAGGATAATCAATGGAAACAGGAAGAACGCAGAAATTTCTAAACACCTGTTTTCACTTTTTTATTATGCGGCATTGTGTGTAGATTGATGATAATAAAAAGATTTTAATCCACTTTAAAATAAGGCTGTAACGTAACAATGTGAAAAAAGTGAAGGGGTCTGAATACTTTCAGAATGCACTGTACTTTCCTTTGAGGGAGTGCAACAAAAAATCATTAAGCTGATTCGTGAGGAGAGGTTGGGTAAATATATCTGATTTGAGAAGAATGAGTGATCACACAATAAAACATACAAATTCTGACAGTGCATGATAGAGTGGATGAAGGGAGAATGTTTTCTTGGCTTGGTGTTCTAGAACCAGGGATCATCACATATGAGGTAAAACAGGTAAGAATGAAATTAAAATAAATTTCTCCATTTAGAAAGTGATGAAACCATGGAATTTTCACCACAGAAGGCTGCGGTAATCAAATTGCTGAATATATTTTTGAAGGAGGTAGATAGATTTCCAGCCATGATATCAAGGGATATTGTAGAGTGGGAATAATTATCAAGATAATGGATCAATCATGATCAAACTGAGCAGCGGAACAGGCTCAAGGAAATTGTCGTCTTTAACTCTACAATTATTATCTCAATGGTGTCAGGTTAGGTAAGGGGGAAGTGCAGCGAGACCTGGGTGTCCTTGTACAGCAGTCACTGAAAGTTGGTGTGCAGGTACAGCAGGCAGTGAAGAAAGCTAATGGCATTTATTCACAAAATGCTGGAGTAACTCAGCAGGTCAGGCAGCATCTCAGGAGAGAAGGTTTACCTATTCCTTCTCTCCTGAGATGCTGCCTGACCTGCTGAGTTACTCCAGCATTTTGTGAATAAATACCTTTGATTTGTACCAGCATCTGCAGTTATTTTCCTAAAGCTAATGGCATGTTGGCCTTCATAACAAGAGGATTTCAGTATAGGAGTAAAGAGGTTCTTCTACAGTTGTATGGGGCCCTGGTAAGACCACATCTGGAGTATTGTGTACAGTTTTGGTCTCCTAATTTGAGGAAGGACATCCTTGTAATTGAGGCGGTGCAGCGTAGGTTCACGAGATTGATCCCTGGGATTGCGGAACTGTCATATCAGGAAAGATTGAAAAGACTAGGCTTGTATTCACTGGAGTTTAGAAGGATGAGAGGGGATCTTATAGAAACATAAAATTATAAAAGGACTGGACAAGCTAGATGCAGGGAAAATGTTCCCAATGTTGGGCGATTCCAGAACCGGGGGCCACGGTCTTAGAATAAAGGGAAGGCCATTTAAAACTGAGGTGAGAAGGACCTTTTTCACCCAGAGAATTGTGAATTTGTGGAATTCTCTGCCACAGAGGGCAGTGGAGGCCAAATCACTGGATGGATTTAAGAGAGAGTGAGATAGAGCTCTCGGGGCTAGTGGAATCAAGGGATATGGGGAGAAGGCAGGCACGGGATACTGATTGTGGGTGATCAGCCATGATCACAATGAATGGCGTGCTGGCTCGAAGGGCCGAATGGCCTCCTCCTGCACCTATTTTCAATGTTTCAAACTCCTGTTTTCCATGTCCTATATCCATCTTATTCCTGGTTTTCAATTGTTTTTTAAGATCTCCTTTCAGTTTTAACAGGCAACGTTTTAAAATCATTGTTCACTTTTGATCAATTGATTGATAAAATAACCAGCTAGAGTTTTACCATTCATCTATTTCCTTATGCAATACGTGTATCATTTTAATATGTGCGTAAATGAGTAAACTCTCAGAATGAAATGAATAATTGTGTTTCATTACAGAATTAAAATGATTGCTTTTGATGAATATCACAAGACATGGATCGAAATTGCCACATCAAAACCAAATGAGAGCAGCAAAGATTCAAGTACAGTAACATAGTCATTATAATCCCTCCATCTCCTGATTTTTGTTTTGAAAAGCATGTTAAGGCACTGGGTAATTTAAGAGTTAGAATGTTTTTTTGTACTTCTGGGAATTACACTTCAATTCAGGGAGGAATTTGCTGCAACAAAAATCAAATCTGCATTGAGTTTTTGACATTCAAAGCAAACGTATCTATGATTTGAACACACGTGAAATTAAAGACAAACATCGAAAATGTGTCTAGATTTTGACTTTCGTGACCCATCTCTGGTATCTACTTGAAATTTGGCTCAGATTTAGATAAAAAACCATTGAGAAGGAATTCATAACTCATCAGTGCAAAAAGTTGCAGACTAATTAATTAAGCTAATTAGAAAAAGTCAGCCATGGGCTCTGTCGATCCGCTAGACCCTGCTCTGGTCCCGGCTTCTCCGCGGCTTTCCGGGAGCTCAGAGAGAGAATTCTGAACACCCACTGCAGGGTTTTGCCAGGATTTACTGCAGAGATATTCTGTTTGTGTTGCTATGAAAACTAAATTGGATAGAGAACTTCTTAATCTGTGAATTTGCATTCTTAAATTGGTATCGGTGAATGCACTCTTTATATAATACATTCATTCAAGGGATGTGAGCATCACAGGCTGTGCCAGCATTGAATTACTCATCTCTAGATGCTCTTGAGAAGGTGCAGGTGAGCTGCCTTCTTGAATCGCTGCAACAGCGACACGTTTCCAAGTGGGGATGGTGTCTGGCTACTTCCAGGTGGTGGTGTCCCTATGCTTTGGCTGCCCTAGTCCTTCTTATAGATTTGGAAGGTGCCTTCTCAAGAGTTTCAATGACTTGCTCCAGAGCATCCTGTTGATGGTGCAAACTGCTGCCACTCTGTGTCAGGGGTGGGTGAGTGGATGAATGTGAATGGGTGTCAATTAAGAGAAACACTGTGTCCTGTTTGGTATCAAGGCTCTTGAATAATGTTGAAGATGTGCTCATCTGGACAAATGGAGAGTATTCCATCACGCTCCTGACTTGAGCTTTGTCGATGGGGGGCAGGTTTTGGGGAATTAGGAGAGGAGTTGCTTGCTTTAGTTTAGTTTAGTTTAGAGATACAGTGTGGAAACAGGCCCTTCGGCCCACTGAGTTCACACCGACCAGCGTTCCCCACTCCTCAACACCATCCTACACACACGAGGGACAATTTACATTTACATTTATACCAAACCATTAACACTATCCTACACACACTAGGGACAATTTACATTTATACCAAGCCAATTAACCTACAAACTTGTACGTCTTTGGAGTGTGGGAAGGAACCAAGGATCTCGGAGAAAACAATAGACAATAGACAATAAACAATAGGTGCAGGAGGAGGCCATTCGGCCCTTCGAGCCAGCACCGCCATTCAATGTGATCATGGCTGATCATTCTCAATCAGTACCCCGTTCCTGCCTTCTCCCCATACCCCCTAACTCCGCTATCCATAAGAGCTCTATCCAGCTCACTCTTGAATGCATTCAGAGAATTGGCCTCCACTGCCTTCTGAGGCAGAGAATTCCACAGATTCACAACTCTCTGACTGAAAAAGTTTTTCCTCATCTCAGTTCTAAATGGCCTACCCCTTATTCTTAAACTGTGGCCCCTTGTTCTGGACTCCCCCAACATTGGGAACATGTTTCCTGCCTCTAACGTGTCCAACCCCTTAATAATCTTATACGTTTCGATAAGATCTCCTCTCATCCTTCTAAATTCCAGTGTATACAAGCCTAGTCGCTCCAGTCTTTCAACATATGAAAGTCCCGCCATTCCGGGAATTAACCTAGTAAACCTACGCTGCACGCCCTCAATAGCAAGACTATCCTTCCTCAAATTTGGAGACCAAAACTGCACACAGTATTCCAGGTGCGGGCTCACTAGGGCCCTGTACAACTGCAGAAGGACCTCTTTGCTCCTATACTCAACTCCTCTTGTTATGAAGGCCAACATTCCATTGGCTTTCTTCACTGCCTGCTGTACCTGCATGCTTCCTTTCAGTGACTGATGCACTAGGACACCCAGATCTCGTTGTACGTCCCCTGTTCCCAACTTGACACCATTCAGATAATACTCTGCCTTCCTATTCTTACCACCAAAGTGGATAACCTCACACTTATTCACATTAAACTGCATCTGCCATGCATCCGCCCACTCACACAACCTGTCCAAGTCACCCTGCAACCTCATAGCATCTTCCTCACAGTTCACACTACCACCCAGCTTAGTATCATCTGCAAATTTGCTAATGGTACTTTTAATCCCTTCATCCAAGTCATTAATGTATATTGTAAATAGCTGCGGTCCCAGCACCGAGCCTTGCGGTACTCCACTAGTTACTGCATGCCATTCTGAAAGGGACCCATTTATCCCCACTCTTTGCTTTCTGTCTGTCAACCAATTTTCTATCCATGTCAGTACCCTACCTCCAATACCATGTGCTCTAATTTTGCCCACTAATCTCCTATGTGGAACCTTGTCAAAGGCTTTCTGAAAGTCAAGGTACACCACATCCACCGACTCTCCCCTGTCAATTTTCCTGGTTACATCCTCAAAGAATTCCAGAAGATTAGTCAAGCATGATTTCCCCTTCGTAAATCCATGCTGACTCGGAACAATCCTGTTACTACTATCCAAATGCTCCGCAATTTCGTCTTTTATAATTGACTCCAGCATCTTCCCCACCACTGATGTCAGACTAACTGGTCTATAATTTCCCGTTTTCTCTCTCCCTCCTTTCTTAAAAAGTGGGACAACATTAGCTACGCTCCAATCCACAGGAACTGATCCTGAATCTATAGAACATTGGAAAATGATCACCAATGCATCCGCAATTTCTAGCGCCACCTCCTTAAGTACTCTGGGATGCAGACCATCAGGCCCTGGGGATTTATCAGCCTTCAGTTCCATCAGTCTACCCAACACCATTTCCTGCCTAATGTGGATTTCCTTCAGTTCCTCCGTCACCCTAGGATCTCTGCCCACTAGAACATCTGGGAGATTGCTTGTATCTTCCTTAGTGAAGACAGATCCAAAGTACCGGTTCAACTCGTCTGCCATTTCCTTGTTTCCCATAATAAATTCCCCGCTTCTGTCTTCAAGGGACCCACGTTTGCCTTGACTATTTTTTTCCTCTTTACATACCTAAAAAAGCTTTTACTATCCTCCTTTATATTATTGGCTAGTTTACCCTCGTACCTCATCTTTTCTCCCCGTATTGCCTTCTTAGTCATTTTCTGTTGCTCTTTAAAAGAGTCCCAATCCTCTGGCTTCCCACTCTTCTTTGCTTTGTTGTACTTCTGCTCTTTTATTTTTATGCTGTCCTTGACTTCCCTTGTCAGCCACGGGTGTCTCTTACTCCCCTTGGAATCTTTCCTCCTCTTTGGGATAAATTGATCCTGCAACTTCTGCATTATTCCCAGGAATACCTGCCATTGCTGTTCCACCGTCTTCCCTGCGGGGGCCTCCTTCCAGTCAGTTCTGGCCAGCTCCTGCCTCATGCCTCTGTAATCCCCTTTGCTATACTGTAATACTGACACTTCCGATTTACCCTTCTCCCTCTCAATTTGTAGAGTAAAACTTATCATATTGTGATCACTGCATCCTAATGGCTCTTTTACCTCGAGTCCCCTTATCAGATCAGGTTCATTACACAACACTAAATCCAGAATTGCCTTCTCCCTAGTAGGCTCCAGTACAAGCTGTTCGAAGAATCCATCTCGGAGACACTCCACAAACTCTCTTTCCTGGGGTCCATTACTAACCTGATTTTCCCAGTCTACCTGCATGTTGAAATCTCCCATAACCACCGTAGCATTACATTTGCGACATGCCAATTTTAGGTCAGGGGGAGAACATACAAACCCCACAGAACCCGTAATCGGGATTGAACCTGGGTCTCTGGTAGTGCAAGTGCTGTAAGGCAGCAACTCTACTGCTGAGCCAACATGCCACCCTGCTTGCTGCAAGATTACTAGCCCCTAACCTGCTCTTTTAGCCACTTTGTGTAAATAGCTAATCTAGTTCAGTTTCTGATTAATGATAATCCCCAGATATCTATATTGCGGATTTGGTTAAGTAACTTCCAGTGAATGTCAGGAGATGATAGTTGGGTTTTCTCGTTTGTCATTGTCACAGCCTGGCACTTGTGCAGGTGAATCTTACTTGCTGCCTATCAGCCTATTGTTAGACATGGTTCAGGTCTTTCGGCATTTGGACGTAGAATGGCTTCAGTATCTGTGGAGTCATAAATGGTGTTGAACATTGTGCAATCATCAGCGCACATCCCTCCTTCTGACCTTATGACTGAAGAATGGTAATTGATGAAGCAGCTGAATGTGGCTGAGCCCTGGACATGAAGCTGAGGAACTCCTGCAGAGATGTTCTGTGGGAGAGATGACCGCTAGTCACCACAACCATCTCCCTTTGTGCGAGTGTGTAGGAAGGAACTGTAGATGCTGGTTTAAACCGAAGATCGCCGAAATATTCTCAGCCATGATCCCAGTGGGCTCCCTGCCTAGCTAGCCTGAAACAAAGCGCGTGTTTGGTCAATTGGCGTCCGACGCAATGACAAAAGTGCTTTGATTGGACAATTACTACTGGGAAAATTGACCAGATTTTGGAGTTTTTTTTCCATATTTTAAAAATATGTTCAGGTTTTGTTCTGGCGAGTTTCAGATATAATTTCTATAATATTTTTACACAATATGTTATAAATACAGGTAGATATGGGATATGGGTCACGACATGAAACGAAAAGGCACTTCGGCCCATGGTCTATTAAGTCTGGATAAGCACTGAAAACAGAGTCACAGTGATTTCTAAAAGGGAAGGGTGATTGCAACACCCTCTAAGTGTGAGGAGTGTTCCTCACACACTTTGTTCGAAAGGAAGGATTCTGTTTAAAGTTATTGAAAAACTGCCAATACCTATAGATTATTAATTCGCAAAGTGGTGCTTCAACAGATGTCACATCATTACATCTTCTGGTGACCAACATGTCTGGTTTAGACATCTTGCTAAATATAAACTCCCGGAATTGAAAACTTGGCCAATGCCTCAGCAGATGGTAAAAGCTGTCCTACTGCAAAATTGATATGCATGCACAAGATTTTTAGATATTAATATATACATCAGTTGTGTGACTTCTGGGTTTATATTTTTTTCCTGTGAGTTATGGTTTGGAGCTTTTTGCCTTATTTTTCTTCCATATATTCTTGTTGCATTTGTGTTGGACTTTTAAAAGTCTATGTTTTTCACTCTTTCTGTGTCTTCCTTCTGCATTGTCTTCTGAAGTATTAATGTAGCATGTGTTCCATCATTGACTTGCTCAGATTATATCACAATCTCTTTGAAAACCCCGGGGACTTGATGAGGTGGAAGTCAATACAAATAGGATGATAAATAAGCATAGAAAAGGAGTGGGTATCTGGCAATAGTTGAGGGTTAGAGTCATTGCTAAAAACCCATAATGCGGGAACACTTAAGGCAGCAGGGAGAACTGTAGGGGAACTGTTAGTGCTGGGGATGCAATTTTCCTGGAAACTACTTTGGATCAGACATTCAATTATCAGGGGATGGGCAATCTGCAAATCTACCTGAACCTAGTTTAGACCAAATAATTCCTCCCTTGCTGATTTTTAACTATTTGAACAAACAAAATCTCTTTGACAATCCATAATTGCCACCTGGCTCCACTTAAGGATCTTACATATTGGCAGTAAATGCTTTAAGGTCTTTTAGCAAAATAGATGCTTGGAAAGTACATGCAATTGCTACAATATGTTGGCCATAATTCCCCTAAGTTGAGTTATTTACAAATGCTGCTAATCTCACTAATTGTGTTCTGGTGGGAAGTCCATATATCCTTATTGTCATAACTCTGTCATTTAAACATATTATATCATAAAAGATTCTGGCAGATTTGGCAACTGATAAGTAAATTTGATGGGCTACTATGAGTCCCTGTAATTTATATTATGAGTCTGTCAAATAGACATAATGCAGCTTATTATATGTGTTTTTTTTAAATCTAGATATATTGAGAACAGAGTAGTGCACCAAAGTGTCATGGCAAGTGGCACTGGCAAGTTTTAAAATGTTGCTTCACATTCAAATCTTATGGGTGCTTGGTAAATCTATGAAAGAATATCCAGACATACATAAGACCAAATAAACTGTAATTTATATTACTTCTGATAGTGATCAATCGAAACAAGAGCTCGTGGGCAACAGCTTGCATGAGTTTATTTCTAGAGTCACAAAACACTGCAGATGCTGGAATCTTCGGTTTAAACCAAGGTGCTAGAGGAACTCTGCAGGACAAGCAGTATCTGTGGAGGGAAATAGATGGAGTTCCTGGTTGTGTTTTGTTCAGGAGCTTAATCATATCTGAAATATCAACTTTTCAAAGTAGAAATAATATCAATTAGACAGTTTTGCAATAAGAAAAGAGGTTGCATCTTGAAAGGGAAAGCAGACAAGTGGTCAGGTTAAATAGGTTTAATTTAAAAGCATCTTTTCAGCTCTCCAGAATACCTGCCATTTTACATTGAGAAAAACTACAAACCTTTTGGAAAAAAATGAGTGGACCTGCTTTTCTACCTCTTGCTACCCCAATCTGCACACTGTAATCTGTGTAATAGACAATAGACAAAAGGGTGAAGGATTGTTGGATTTTTACTGTGCACTCATGATTGTTGAACTACTAAGGCAAAAAAAATCTCAAAATCGAACATTGATTTTGTTGTGTACTTTCATTTGACTCTTGATAGCACCAATGCCCTGCATTAATCTTCAATCACTATACTTTGGAAATGGAGAAGAGGAATTACAAAAAGAAATTGAAGCACAGAATAAAGAGTGGGTATTCATCTGAATTCAATGACTTAGCACCTATGTGTACAGGTAGACATTTATAGGAGGTTACTTAGGTTGCTGGTTTATAATAAAACAAGAGATATTATATGATAAATGTTCCTACTTGCAGCACAGGATTCCCTTTGTACCTCAACTGCTGGAGTCCTCCATCTAAGACACAGCTCTGGTCGACGTCCCAGTCAATATCTTGAATATGGGATGGTGGAAACAGGAAAGATCAAAGGTGCTTGGAGCCGATGCAACAATGGTCTGTTTGTCTCATAAATGGTCTATTTCAGATACTATTACAAATCTTCTCTTGGAGTGATTGGAGTGCCTGAGCAGCAGTCATATTGCTCAGTGGATAAAAGCCTCAACGAGGCCCCAAATGAAAAAGAAGGGGGGAAAAAACATACTACTAGAGGAACTCAGTAGGACAGGCAACATCTATGGAGGTAAAGGGACAGTTGAGGCTTCAGGTTAAGTCCCTACATCAAGATTGGAGCTGTGAGGCAGCAGCTTTATTAGCTGTGCCACCCTGCCAGTCAGGGGTAAATGGTACCTTTTCCCTTTTCACAATTATCACTCCTGATCTCACAGCCTATCCCTTCAAAGGCAAGGTTTTTAAAAAAATGCACATTTCTCACACAGCTGAATCCCTGCTGGTTTTGGTCGTTTCTTCTTTAAGTATTGTAACATTTGGCACAATCTCTGAGGAATTTGGATTCTTCATTTCTCTTTTCAATCCAAACAAAGACCATCATCCTTTTGATAACTCCAATCTCAAATAATATTCTTGGACTGTCCAGTTTTCCTGCTCCCATATGGATCTCGTAGATCATAATTGCACAAACTATCGACAGTAAGTAAAATCTCTTTCTTCATTTCAAATATTTTCTTTCCTCATTCACATTTCTTGACAAGGTAGAAGTAAAGCTTTTTTTCACTGATAAAGACACAAAATGCTGGACTAACTCAGGTAGTATTTCCTGATTTACTTTCTAAGAATTAAATGCACCAAATTATGTTTTCTTCATTGTACCCAGAAGGTCCATATTTTAAAAGTTAAAAAAACATATGTTTACTACTACAGCACATTCATTTCCATGCTCTTATTCCTTCGGTATTTCCACCTTGTTCTTTTCATGTTCTTGAAACGCAGGCTTGGCACTGAGTAATCAGTTATGTTTGTTTGTATCAACCCCTTAACTTCATTCAGACTCAGTACATGGTTAAGAAATCAAGCAGGCGCTGTAGAGACAATCTGGGACTTATTTTCCCAGGTGCTGTTTTATTGTTAAGTCCATGGAAACTTCCATCAGACAATGGCAATTTTTGCTCGAAACTTCCATACAGTTGTGGCTTCTGTACCCCAACCTGGGCTCAGAAATAGTATCTCACTAAACATTCTGGGACTATTAGTGCCTGCTGCATATCTTTTGAGGGTAATGGACATTTCTGTAAAACACTCGCATTTATTGGCCAATTGACTAAGCAACAGAATGGAGGATCAAAATAAAATTGTAGATTAAAGAGAAAATTGGTACAGGAAAGTGATAAGATAGCACGCGAAGGTAAAGGAAACAACGAGGAACATAACATTAAACGTGAAGGGCAAAAGAACAAGTTATAGGAGCTGCTGCTAACTACAAGGGATGGTTGTAGCCATTCATCTTTGCGTTCAAGATCCAAATCGCATACATTAAATTGTTGTCGAAATATTTATTGTTGAAGTCAACTATCAACCTTCTTAGTATCTACTACATCATCGGCAACATTTGAATATCAACATAGAAACAGAAAATAGGTGCAGGGGGAGGCCATTCGGCCCTTCGAGCCAGCACTGCCATTTAATAGACAATAGGTGCAGGAGGAGGCCATTCGGCCCTTTGAGCCAGCACCGCCATTCAATGTGATCATGGCTGATCATTCTCAATCAGTACCCCATTCTTGCCTTCCCCCCATACCCCCTGTCTCCGCTATCCTTAAGAGCTCTATCTAGCTCTCTCTTGAATGCATTCAGAGAATTGGCCTCCATTGCCTTCTGAGGCAGAGAGTTCCACAGATTCACAACTCTCTGACTGAAAAAGTTTTTCCTCATCTCAGTTCTAAATGGCCTACCCCTTATTCTTAAACTGTGGCCCCTTGTTCTGGACTCCCCCAACATTGGGAACATGTTTCCTGCCTCTAACGTGTCCAACCCTTTAATAATCTTATACGTTTCGATAAGATCTCCTCTCATCCTTCTAAATTCCAGTGTATACAAGCCTAGTCGCTCCAGTCTTTCAACATATGACAGTCCCGCCATTCCGGGAATTAACCTAGTAAACCTACGCTGCACGCCCTCAATAGCAAGAATATCCTTCCTCAAATTTGGAGACCAAAACTGCACACAGTACTCCAGGTGTGGTCTCACTAGGGCCCTGTACAACTGCAGAAGGACCTCTTTGCTCCTATACTCAACTCCTCTTGTTATGAAGGCCAACATTCCATTGGCTTTCTTCACTGCCTGCTGTACCTGCATGCTTCCTTTCAGTGACTGATGCACTAGGACACCCAGATTAATTGTGATCATGGCTGATCATCCACAATCAGTAACCTGTGCCCAACTTCTCCCCATATCCCTTGATTCCACTAGCCCCCAGAGCTCCAGCCTTGCATTATCAGATTCAGGTCATTAATATATATCAAAAAAAGCAACAGTTTCACTATCAATGCTTGGTGCAGTATTGCCATCATCATTCTTTTTGATACCCCTCCAGTTTGAAAAACAATTGCTCGCAACTACATTTTGCTTTCACTAATTACGTTTTCTCACAATTCTATTAATTGTCATTTGAAGGTCCATACTGTATATACATTAATGGCAAACCACTTTGTTACTTCATCAAAAATCTGATCACTCTAGTAGAAGATTATCTCTAACAGATGTGTACGTACTTTCAGTTGTTAATCCATAATTTGCTGGTGCTAAGTGAGTTTATCCCGTTATTTTTTCTAGACGTTTTCTACCACTAATTTAGACTGCCTTGTGGTTGTTAGGTTAGCACGCACCAAACTGGTTGACTGGTTAGTACGCAACAAAACTAATGAATGCTAGGAATGCCATCAACAGCATCTGTAACCAAAAAATAATTTTGCTCTATACTAAATGATATACCTAGTATTTGATCTACTGCCATGGCACAGAGTGTGATCAAAGGTCAGGTCATCAGGGCTCTATGAATATGACCAGAATATAAATTAATAAATGAATGATACCATTTGAAATCAGTACTCTTGATTATGATGAGGACGGGGAACACGGTACTCCCACTTCAGACATGTTTACCTGCAGCCATAAGTAAGGATACTTAGTTAAAAGCAACAAACCACTTTCTCATTGAACCCCAAAAGTAAAAATAAAAACACCTTGATAATTGGATCATGTCGACTCCTAGAAAGAGAAAAGCTACTGTGAGAGAGAGAGGGATTAACATGATTATAAAAGTCACAGCCCGCATTGGCTTCCAGTCCATTAATTTCATGATCATGGTCTGATAGTAACAATGCTGAAATTATCACACTGTCATTACAAAGTGAAACTGACAGCACCATGCAACATAAAATCCCCAAATTGCTACCAGTGATATATATTTTTCTACAGGCTGTGCTTTTTGTAAGCTTTCCATCTGAATCAATGGAGATCAATTGAATTCATGAACTTAAATTATTTTCGAATGAATCCTGTAAAATACCCTGAAAATATTGTGTTTTTTGCCCTGAAGACTGTGCGATTTAATGATGTACTAAGCTATAACCATTGCCTAGCAAACTCCATAGCCCTAAAGAAACCGATCTGACTTGATTGTAATTAGCTCTCTTGAATACTTCAAAAGGTAGTAGATTTTTTAAAAAGTTATTAATAATGTGGGATGGCATAATATATGTATGTCTCAATATTTATTTAATGTTCTGTACTCTTCTTAGACAATTCCATTTTTTAAACAGCAACATAGCAATGATCAAATAATCTGTTTTATTATTAGTATTTGAGGGATTAATATTGGCTAGTTTATGAACATATTAATTTAGAGCCAGGAGAGGCATTACACCTCCACAAGACATAAGATCATAACTGATCTGATTGTAGCCGGTGTTGACAATGTAAACGCTTTCATGTCATTTTATGTATAGATTTGGTGAAATTATCTATGGAACATTTGGTAAAGAAAGGAAGGCTCAAATGACAATGAACCAGAAACTGGAGCGAATCAACCGCATGAAGAAGAGCTATATTATGGACAGATTCCCTGGTAAGTTGTCATGAGTGAAAGGGTGAATTTGTGCAAGATGTTAGCAATCCTTAATTACTTTATTTAATTAAGCAACCCATTGGTGAGAACTTACTTATCAAAAGTGTTGCTGATGGTTTTCTAGAATTACCAGAAACATAGCAAAGTCCAGTCAGAACAAAAATTCACATTTACCCTGATGGTTAACAGATAATATTTGAAGCAAAAATTTATTTTTAAATTTCACAAATGTAATTAAGTAGTAAATAATACAGTTATTAGTCCCAATGTCTACTGTATGGTGCCAGGTGTACCATTGAACTACACAATCTCCCAGAAGTTTACTCCCTAGTTTGTATTGAGTCTTGGTTAAGATGACAGTCAAGCTACAGTTATTATCTTCTTTCTGGAAAAGAGGCTAAAAAGTTATAAGACAAAGTGAAAATAAAACACCTAAATTTATTTCAGACAATTGAAGATAATCAAATAAAAATCTTTTGTGTACCAGGTTATTTAACTTGGGATAGTCAAGTTTCAAACAAACAGTAATGAATTGTTATGTTTTGTTTGTCTATAGAAGCTTCTACTTCACTAACCTCAGAACTACCAACAAACATCAGGGCAAAGCAATCCAATATCTGTGCACAAGAGGAGGAACTATGGAACAACGAAGTGGACAATTTAGTTAACTGGACAACTGGACTAAATGTAGATGAGCTGGAGTATGATTAAGAAAAAAAATCCAACTCAGCCCAAACCAGTCTGTAATTTCACTATGTGATCACTAAACCAATTTGGAAGATATGATGCTTTTTTTCATCCTTGATCCAGCTCAATCCTCACATTCACTTCCTGCAAAGCTTCCCATGGCTGTAAAAACCCTTATAATAAAACATCCTTCAGATGTTGTTGCCGCTGTTGATCCATGAAGCAGAGTGGTCTGCAAGCAGCAATCAAATCTTGAAGACTGTTTAACATCCTGCTGCTGTCAATAGCCTTTTTAAGTGTCCAAAAATGTCTGACCATTTGAATTTGATTTGATTAATTGGAAAAAAACATTATGTCATTTAAAAGAAACAATACATTCACTTAAATGCATTAGAATTGAACTACAAGTATTAAGTTACTTAAAAAAAAGAACTTTCTTGCACTGGCTTTTCTAATCCAGTTCAGTTATCCTATTCAATCGAATAGGATTGTGTTATATCCACTTGCGTAGGTAACTTAAAGCCAACAAGAAAGTTACTGGAGAGTATTCTGAGGGATAAAATATATAAGGATTGAGATGGACATGGGCTGATTTGGGATAGTCAGTGTGGTTTTGTCTGTGGGAGATCATGTCTGAAGAATCTGAGTTTTTTGAAGGTTTGATCAATTTGACAAGGTTCCACATGCTCTGGAAGGTGGGATCGCATGGAATCCAAGAAGAGCACGCCAACTGGATAGAAAATTGGCTTTGTAGAAGGAAGCACAGGGTGATGGTGGAAGGTTGTTTTTCGGACAGGACGCCTGTGACCAGTGGTGTACCTCAGGGTTCTGTGTTGGGCCCATTCCTGTTTGTCATCTCTGTCAATGATTTGGATGAGAACGTACAAGGCATGATTAGTAAGTTTAGATAACACTATTGTTAGTTTAGTTTTGTTTATTATTGTCACTATACTGAGGTATAGTGAAAAGCTTTGGTTGTGTGCTGTCCAGTCAGTAGAAAGACAATTCATGATTACAATTTAGTGCAAGGTGAAGCCAGCAAAGTCCGATCAAAGATAGTCCGAGGGTCACCAAAGAGGTTGATAGTAGTTCAGCATTGCTCTCTGGTTGTGGTAGGTTGATTCAGATGCCTGATAACAGCAGGGAAGAAACTGTCCCTAAATCTGGAGGTGTGCGTTTTAACACTTCTATACCTTTTGCCCGATGGGAGAGGGGAGAAGAGGGAGTGGCCAAGGTGTGACTCGTCCTTGATTATGCTGCTGGTCTTGCCGAGGCAGCCTGAGGTATAAATGGAGTCAATAGAAGGGAGGTTAGTTTGTGTCTTCCTGTCTCCACCTATATCCTTCCTTTGTCCCGCCCCCCTGACATCAGTCTGAAGAAGGGTCTCGACCCGAAACGTCACCCATTCCTTCTCTCCCGAGATGCTGCCTGACCTGCTGAGTTACTCCAGCATTTTGTGAATAAATAGTTTGTGTGATGGTCTGGGCTGGGTCCACAATTCGCTGCAATTTCTTGCAGTCTTGGATGGAGCTGTTCCCAACCAAGCTGTGATGCATCCTGATAAAAATGCTTTCTATGGTGCATCTGTAGAAGTTAGTGAGAGTTGTTGGGGACATGCTGAATTTCCTAAGCCTTCTAAGGAAGTAGAGATGTTGGTGTGTTTTCTTGGCCATTGCTTCAATATGGGTGGTCCAGGAAGGGTTGTTGGTGATATTGACTCCTAGCAATTTGAAGTTTTCAACCATCTCCACTTCGGCACCATCAATGCAAACTGGGGTACGTGTACCGCTTCGCTTCCTGAAGTCGATCACTATCTCCTTGGTCTTGCTGACATTGAGCGAAATGTTGTTGTCTCGACACCAGGACACAAGATTCTTGATTTCCTTCCTGTACTCCGTCTCATCATTATTTGATATCCGGCCCACAATGGTGGTGACGTCTGCGAATTTGAACATTGAATTAGACTTCTATGTGGCTGCACAGTCATGGGTGTACAAGGTGTAAAGAAGGTGGCTGAGAATGCATCCTTGCAGAGCCCCCGTGTTGAGGATTATCGTAGAGGATGATTTGTCCCTTATCCTCACTGATTGGGGTCCATTGGTCAAGAAGTTGAGGATCCAGTTGCAGAGATGAGAGCTGACACCAAGTCCCGCTAGTTTTGTGATAAGCATGGATGGTATTAAAAGCAGAGCTGTAGTCTATGAATAGGAGTCTGACCTAGATGTTTCTCGTATCCAGGTGTTCTAGGGATGAGTGTAGGGCTAGGACGATGGCATTGTCTGTGGACCTGTTGTGGCGGTAGGCGAACTGCAGTGGGTCAAGGCCGCTGGATAGACGGGATTTAATACGTTCCATAACTAGCCTCTCAAATCATTTAATGATGATGGATGTCAAGGACACTGGACGGTAGTCATTTCGGCATAAGGTCTTGCTTTTCTTCGGTACTGGGATGATGGTGGTCTTCTTGAAGCAGGTGGGTAGCTCAGAATGGAGTTGGGAGAGATAAAGATGTCTGCGAATACTCCTGCTAGCTAGTCCGCGCAGCTACTAAGGACACGGCCAGGAACTCCGTCTGGGCCAGTTGCTTTTCGTGGAATTATCCTGAGGAAGGCTGATGTAACCTTTGCTACAATCACCCTGGAGAAAGGCACACTGGAGTCTGAAGGGCCAGTTGGCCTTCGGCTCGAAGTGAGCATAAAAAGCATTCAGTTCATCGGGCTCAAGTTTGTCCCAGTATTGTCTCTTGGCATCCTTGATGGCTTTGCGAAGATCATAACGGGACTTTTGACTTGTATGCCACAGACCTGGCCTTAACTTGTGGATGTACCTTGCGGCTCATCTAGTGGGTGGGTGGTATTGTAGATAACAAAGATGGTTGTCAAAAATCGTAGCAGGATCTTGATCAGTTGAGTAGGTGGGGTGAGGAATGGTTGATGGAATTTTATACAGATAAAGTGCAAGGTGTTGCATTTTGGGAAGTCAAATCAGGGCAGGACCTACACAGTGAATGGCAGGGCTCTGGGGAGTGTTGTAGAGCAGAGGGATCTAGGAGTGCAGGTACATAGTTCCCTGAAAGTGGCGTCTCAGGTAGATAGCATGGTCAAAAATTATTTTGGCACATTGGCCTTCATCAGTCAGAGTATTGAGTATAGAAGCTGGGTGATCATGTTACAGATTTATAAGACATTGGTGAGGCCATATTTAGAGTATTGTATTCCATTTTGGTCACCAAGTTATAGGAAAGATATTGTTAAGCTTGAAAAGGTTCCGAGAAGATTTACCATTATGTTCACTCAGCTATAAGGAAGGTTGAGGAGGCTAGAACATTATTCCTTGGAGCGCAGGAGGATGAGGGGTAATCTTATAGAGGTGTATAAGATCATGAAAGGAAAAGATAGCATAAATGCAGAATCTTTTGCACACATTAGGAAAATCAAGAACCAGAGGACATAGGTTTAAGGTGATAGGGGACAGATTTAATAGGAAAGTGACAGGCAATGTTTTTACTCAAAGGGTGGGATATGGAACAAGCTGCCAAAGGAGGTATTTGAGATAGGTACTATCGAGTGTAGACTAGTGTTGGTTGGTGGGGCAAGTTGGACCGATGAGCCTGTTTCCACACTATATGACTCGATAACAGGTGTATATCAGGTTCTATCAAGGTCTATAACTGGTTCACTAATGTTTGATTATTGCTGTTTTTATTATGGAGTCAATTGTGCTGTGTGTATTTGTGCCATCATAGCAAACTAATGAATAGACATTGGGTAACAATGATCATCCGCTGAAGGAAGTAGATTGTTTGAATATTTTTGAGGCAGAAGTGGACTGGGCAATCGGTCGGTCCGCCTTGGCCTACATGATCTCCCGGTTGCCAAACATTTAAACTCTCCTTCCCATTCCCATACTGACTTTTCTGTCCTGGAGTTCCTCCACTCTCGGAGTGAGGCCATATGCAAATTGGAGGAACATCACCTCATATTTCACTTGGGCAGCTTTCAACCCAGAGGTATGAAAGTTCATATCTCTAATTTAAGTAACCCCTGCATTCCCTCTCTCTCCGCCCTTCCCCCACCCTAGTCATCCCGCCAGTTCCACTATTTGCATCCATATATCCCTTTGCTGTAACCTCTTCCACAGCCAACAAAGGATCATTTTCCTTGCTCCACCTTCCCATGGTCATCCGTGCCAGTGAGTTGTTCTGAACCTTTTCATATCTCTAATTCCCCTCCCCGACTCGCAGTCTGACAAAGGGTTTCGACCTGAAAAGTCACCTATTCATTTTCTCGAGATGCTGTCTGACCCGCTGAGTTACTCCAGCATTTTATGTCTATCTTCTAGATCTTATAAATATATTATCAGATCATATTTATTTATTTCTATTTACGCTCTCATTGAATCTATTTGTTAAAATGCTGTATTCATTCAAATACAGAATCATTAGTTTTGCCTTTTTATTATTTTTGCCATCTCCAGCCTTACCCACTGTTACTCTTAGATTTATACCCCCCATCTCTTCCTGTAATATGTTAGTAATTTCCTATGTTAATATCTTTCCCCTTAGCTTTCCCTCTACTCTTTGAGAGACTAGATCCTTACAACATTGACCCCTTGCTCCCACAATGTAGATATGCATCTTCTCTAGTAGCCAGGTTTAAACTGACCCAGAGGCACAGATTCGCCTTTCATTGATACTGGTGCTAAGGGGCTATGAACTTTGATCAGTCTTTGAGCTATGCATGCAATTCTCTGAGCTTATTTAGTCACAGAAACAAGCAATTTGGCCCCTTGCGTCTACACTGACCACAAAACAACCTATTTTTTTTACATGAATCCTTCCCTAATCCATTTTATTGTGTCCACAATTACCCATGAACTTCCCACTCTCCCTGGGGCAATTTACAGTGGCCAATTAACCAACCAACTCTTTGGGTTGTGGGAGGAAACCAGAGAATCTGGATGAAACCCAAATGATCACAGGGAGAACATGGGGGCTACACATTGACAGCATTTGAGGTTTGGAATGGCTGTATGTTGCTGGAGACATGAATCAGCAGCTTTACCAACTGCACCACAATACTGCCCTTTTTGTACTGTCAAAATGCAATTGGCTCATGCAAAAAACAATCTAGAGATTACTTCTCTTGATTATAGAAAATCTAGGTCTATAATATTCCTGAAATGCAAAGTATTACACAGAAAAATTAAGTTTGGACTTATGTCAGGAGGTTAATTACATGGGTTTTCTAGGTATGAAAATGCCAACTTTGAAATTGTTTAAGAAGTAGCTAGACGTTACAATGCAGAAGCTGTATAAGCTATTTGTTCTATGTTAACTGTATAAACTAACATAGAAATTGTTAATAAATATTTAAATAAATTTAGATGGTTAGTAAGCTAATCCTAGGTCTGATATTTTTGCTGACTAAAAGGGTTGATAATAAAATGGGGCCTAGTGTAAATTCTCCTACAAAATTCCTCTCAGTGGGGTCCAGGATAGATAAGAATCTGAGGAGGACCCAGTAAATATTTGTTTTGGACTGAAGGGTCTCGACCCGAAACATCACCCGTTCCTTCCCTGTCCCGATGAGTTACTCCAGCAATTTGTGTCTATTTTTGGTGTAAACCAGCATCTGCAGTTCCTTCCTACACAGATGTTTTTTTTGCTTGTAAAGAATTAATCATGAAAATGGTATTACTGTTGAAAGAATAGCTTTTAAAAATAATTCTGATAACTTAAAAAGTTTGAAGTGGGAAAATCCCTTGCGGGTTTTTGTTTTAAACACAATGTGGATATTGCATGGTGCTAGAATCTTTCATCTGGGCTGGGTGATAAGAGTTCAGTGTGTTGCTGAGATGACTATGATTTTATTATTGAGTTCAACCCCTGTATTTATTAGTTTCAGGTCTAAAGTTCCAAGCCTCAAATTGAAGAGTTTTGAAACTCAATAGACTTTTTGAACAGGACCCAGAGCCAAGTGTGTCAAGGGTTAGAGATTCCTGCTAGATCACACCAAACCTCACCAGTGTTATGAAATTCTGCTAATAAGCCCGATGATGTGTTGAGAGATACAGAGGTTTCTTACTCCTGGCCCCGAGTGTTTGCTTAGTCTTGGGTTGTAGCCCAATTTCTTTGACTCCCAGCCTCAACTTCAGGCCCCAGCCATCTGCTCATACCTGGGTTCAAAGATGCTGGATTGAAGTGATAAAGACCACGGCCTGAGAACGAAAGGGGGCGGATGCAAGGCTCAGAAACAACAATCAAGCGCCCCATCAAAGAGGAATCTACATTCAGCCAGAGACATAGTGGAAGCTGGAAGGTGGGAAGGAAGTCAGTGGGGCCTGAACAGATGAAGTCAAAACTAACATTCAGTATCTGAATCCAAACCTTTACATGGTCAGCAGGCATAATTGAAGCCCCAATACGCAAGTTATGAGGGAGTTATCACCATCAGTCTAGATCACAAAGTAAACAGAAGAACACAGACTGTTCAAGAAAAGCAATATATTTATATTCAATTAAGAGATTTTTGAATAATCCTTCCATAAAATGGAGATGAACAAGAGGGAAGGAAAAAAACTGCATTGCGTTTTTTTTGGAATTAAAATCCAATTCGTTCGAACATTTTAAACATGTATTCGATGTTGTTAGCAGGAGAAGCTTGATAAAAGAAACACTCGGCTGTAAATTGAAACCGCAGACCAGAAAAGAAAAGCAAACCAGCAGGTTTCCAAGTCTGCACAGGCAGGCAAGCTCCATAGGATAAGGGGATACTCGAGTCACAGCAAACCAATAAATTAAACTGTTTGAAGAATGCGTTAAAACCGGCAATTCATAACACAAGCACACATTCTTTCGACCCCTCTCTCTATTTAATACTTTGCTTGACATCTTAACAATTTCTTAAACACTCAAAATATTTGAAATGTGGTTCAGCATCTCCCTTCTCCGGTTTGCAAGTAAAACATTCCCGAAAAAAGCGGAGTGGAGTTTAATTTTCGAGTGGATTGGATTTGCAAATATTTGATTACCTGATTAAAAAGTGCAGGAGGACGGGGGAGTAATAGGGCGACCAGGGGTTCGTAATGGCATGTTTGCGTTTACAACCTTACAGGGTTTTAAGAAGAATGAAGATTTAAAGGGGGTAAAAAGTTGCAGTTCTGAAATCCCGGGAAAGGATTAAGTAGAATTGGATAACAATAAGATAGTTTTGATTTCAATGCAGTGAGAAAAGAACAGTGAGAAAGGAACATGGAGGATGGTGCATTTGGAGTTTGGAAGAAGCCAACATTGGAGTGTTTGGAGCAGAGCTAAAAATTGAAACAATAAAAGATGCAGTTGGTCAGAACACCTCAGAAACCTTTTGATTGTGAGCCATTCCTGGGGATTCATGTGATTTTTTTCCCTGCATCCTGCACAAGTAGCAAAAACAATCTTGCCCATAAAAAGTGGAGCAGTTTTGGTTTTGGTAGAGGTCTGGGCTAATGATTATGAATCATATTTTTTTAAAAATGATTAAGAAATCAAAAGGGGGAAACAAAATCGTGCGTTTTCTCTATTTTGAGCTCGTTGGCTGCATTTCGTCTGGGAGGTTGCCATGGTAATTGTGCTTGCACTTTGTGTGTGGAGATCCAGCGCGGATTTTGCAGCGACCGACCGACCGTCCGTCCGCCGCTGGAATCCAAGAGCTTTACTGCCAGTGAGTGAGTGAGTGAGAGTGAGTGAGTAGCAGCGTGTCGCGGATCCGCACCGAGGAGGAGGACGGGCGCAGGCAATCTCCGCTCCTGTCTGTTTTGTGAGGGGAAAAATAAAGGAGAACGACTTCCTTTCGGGGAGGATCGGCACGTTTGTTTTTTTTAAGAGGGGCGGAGGCGGAGGCGGGGGGAAAGTTTGCCGCAGAGTTTGAGAAGTTTCTCGTCGCATCCACAGTTTTGCATCATGGCGAGGGGGAGCAGCCGCAGCCGCAGCCGCAGCGTTGAGATGGGAGCCGGACACTCGGCCTCCTGGGCGGCGGCAGCGGCAGCGGCGGCGGCAGCGGCAGCGGCAGCGGCAGCGGCAGCGGCGACTCGCCGCGCCTGTCCCTGCAGCCCCCCGACCGCCCTCCTCGCTCCCTTGCTCCTCCTGCTCCTCCCGCTCGTCTCGCCCGCATCGGCCGCGCCGCCCGAGTCCGGAGACTTCGCCATCCTGGAGGAAGCGCAAGTTCTTGCCAACCAGATGCGAGTGCTGGCCACCAGCGAACTCGGAGTCTTCAACATGCAGGTAAGGTCGGACTCGCTCGGCTTCCCGGCGCAGAAAATGCATGATACGTCTTAAATTGCCCAAATCTTTCATTTAAGAGGGGGGGGGGGGGGGGACAAAATCAAACTGAGTTTGGGATTGGGACCTGAAGAAGGGTCCCGAACATAAACGTCCTCTGTCCATTCCCCCATAGATGCTGACTGACCAGTAAGTTCCATCAACACTTTGTTTTGTTCAAGATTCAAGTATCTGCAGTCTCTTGTGTTTCCATTTAGGGAAACCTGTTCCCTTAATATTGCAGTTTATTATTTGCTCTGATCTTGGTTGCACAAGTTGCTAGTGGAATTACATCCAGTCTTATTGGTAAATATGGTGGGTTCGCATGTGCTTGTCTCGTTGAACTGATGTCTACTGGCCATTGGAGTGTAGGAAATTGGCGCCTACTGTCACATTGATTTATAAAATAAATCTGGATGAGTGTGCACCCATTGCAGACGTTATGCATTCTATTTGGTACCAGCCATTGATTATCTTTCCTCCCGGCAATAAGGTTTCATCCTACTTCTCACTCCCTGCTCTCAGCAATGCTCTTGTCCATCCCAATATCAGGTGCACATTGCTGCCTTTTCCTATTTTATGTAAACGGTGCCGTTCATCATTTATTCCCATGCCTTTTGTGCCTGTAATAAAATGCTAATCTGTTTCTAATCATTCTCTTTTCCCATATATTTTTGGACTTTTTTCAATTAATGATTATCTATGTCCAGTAGAATATGTGTACTCTGCCTCTTTTAACCCTTTTCAGCATATTTTTGTGTTTAATTCAGGCTTTATACTTTCATTCTTTTAGTCTTGTGTTGTTTGGAAGGCATGGTGCTGCAAGATTGAGGATTAAAGGATTTTGGGATTGTTGGGTGCCTCTGACCTGTGACTTCTCCATTCTGGTGTCCTAAGAATTACAGGCTTTGCATCAGTGATGTGTTTGAGCTGATGTTTGTATTCAGATGTGTTTAGAATGTTATAGTAATTCATTTTTCATCCTTTTCACGTTTTCCCTGAAATAGATATTATGCCATTTGTCTTAATAGTGTCTGATTTTAAACCTACTGTTTCCGATTTTTGTAAATATGCTTCATGATTCCTTCATTTGTAATGCAAAGAGTGAGCCCCCGATAAAACGTATGTACCATTTTTGTTTCGTTCCTTGCGCACAGATGTCAGTGACAAACAGAAGGATCGATGGCATCTTAAGTCTGTGTGGGGCTGACAAAAGGTGAAAGAAAGCAAATGGGCTTTGTAATCAGAGAGTGCTAAACTTGCTCGGTCTGTGTGGCACTTTAACATGTGGGATGGATTTACATAGATGGGTGAGGGTCTTAATGACCCTCACAGAACCCCCTGTTTCACCATCTTTGTGTTTTTATAAGTTAGGCACTAGTAAATGTTGATTGGTGTTTTATTATAAGAAAGGCAAGCTTGAAGCACCCTAGTGATTTTGGTGGTTGGTGTCCTGTGAAAAGGTATTAAACTGAGATTAGGAAATCCAACATTTGATCCCTGATCTGTACACAGTTCGTTGATCACAGCGAATGCAGCAGCTGAGGATAAGGGGAAGAATGGGGGGGAGGGGGCAATGGTGGGATTGTTGATACATTGTATTTCAAGGATTGGAAGGAGAGTATTAGCTGAGTTCTAGTGTCTGATACCTAGTGACCACTGCAATAAAGTCTGTGGGTGGTATAGACTTGGTTATGATGCCTGAACAGATAGTCTTTTAGCTGGCTTGAACAGTGCGACACCAGATAAGCATAATCACCTTCAGGAGAGGAGCTTTATGTATTTATTTCTTTCTCCATCTATCCTAGTGGGCAGGCATTGATAAAAACTCAAAGCTCAGGCTTAGTATCCTGGACTTGAATAATTCCCAGTTATTTGTCTTCCTTGTTGTTCGCTTGCTTCATGAGGGGGACAGTCCCCGAAGTCCTTACCTTTCACCCCATCAGCTGTCGCATACAACACATGATCCTCCAACATTTTTACCCCCGTCAACGGGATCCCGCCACTAGTCACATCTTCCCATCTCCACCCCTTTCCGCCTTCCGCGGAGACCGTTCCCTTTGCAACTCCCTGGTTAACTCATCTCTTCCCACCCAAACCACCCCCTCTCCAGGTACCTGCAACTGCAGGAGATGCAACACCTGTCCCTATACCTCCTCCCTCAACAGTCCAGGGACCCCGACAGTCCTTTCAGGTTAGGCAGAGGTTCTCTTGCACCTCCTCCAACCTCATCTACTGTATCTGTTGTTCAAGATGTGGACTCATATATCGGTGAGACCAAACGTAGACTGGGCGATCATTTTGCTGAACACCTTCGCTCAGCCTGGACCTTACCTGATCTCCCAGTTTGCTAAACA
Organism: Rhinoraja longicauda; assembly: GCF_053455715.1. Lineage (NCBI taxonomy): Eukaryota > Metazoa > Chordata > Chondrichthyes > Rajiformes > Arhynchobatidae > Rhinoraja > Rhinoraja longicauda. Next base: position 44,090,815 of record NC_135963.1, on the reverse strand, counting down.
CTTTTATTCTTGTTCCCATTCCCACACTGACCTTTCTGTCCTCGGTCTCCTCTATTGTCAGAGTGAGGCTAAACGCAAATTGGAGGAACAGCATCTCATATTTCTCTTGGGCAGCTTACAGCCCAATTGACTGTATGAATATTGATTTCTCTAACTTTAAGTAACCCCGGCATTCCCTCTCTCTCCATATCCTTCCCCACCCAAGTCGCACCAGCTTCTCGTTTTCTCCCAACAAACAGTTAACAATGGCCTGTTTCCTTTATCATTGTCTAAATCTCTAATTTCCCTTATTCCTGACTAGTCTGAAGAAGGGTCTCGACTCGAAACGTCACCCATTCAATGAGATGCTGCCTCTCCCGTTGAGTTACTCCAGATTTGTGTGACTATCATGAGGATACAAATACCGTTTCCAGATTTATTTAACTTGCTATTTAAGATGGGTATTTTAATTTTGAAAATATGTGTAACTTGGACCCTAAAATTATGATATTTCTTGTGGGTGCTTACAGAGATCACAATGCAGTCTAATATTACATCAAATTATATTACTTAAGGGCTCCAAGTCAGCAAAAGTTTGGGTTTGAAAATTTGAATCGGGATGTTTTCTGCCATCCTGGAGATTCTGATTTCTCCAACGATTTGGATTCGCAGGAATTGGGAGACTTGTAATTGTTTGCAGAAAGTGGCAGCCTTCAAATGCAAGCAATTGTTTGGCCAAGCTCTTTGACTGTAGCGTGCCATCAGAGCCAATCATGCTGCTGTTCACAATTGCAGTAGATTTGTGAGGATAACAATCGGCAGCAGCAGCCATGGATGGTTCTTGTGATAAGTGCTCTAGCTGTCTGAGATTAGCTACATCACCACAACTAAGAATTGCAACTCTACCGCTGCACCACTGTGCCGCCCACAATACAATCACAATTCAATGGTCAATGTGGGTGTGTCAAAATACAAATTGATATTGGGTGTGTGGGGGATCCTGCTGAGGTGCAAGGACATAAGAAATGGGAGCAGAATAGGACCTTGATGTTTCATAGGCTGGTACTGATCATTAGAAGCAAACGTATGTTTATTGTCGCATTATGTGAGATTGCAGGATGGCCCCACTTTGTGTGTATAATATGTTCCTTCATGATGGTATACGTTGGTGAAATAGATTGAATAGTCTGATAGAATATAACAGCTCAACAGCCAACATTATTGCTTCTTTGTGTGGCCTATTCAATATGATGCTATTAAACTTAATAATTTAATTAGCAATTTAATTTTGTTAATGGTTGAAACCTTTTTGAAATGAAGCACATTGTGTGCAAAGTGGCAGGGAAAATCTTTTATTGTATATGATTGTTGATTTGTTTCCAAATGTAATGTCATTCTGAAAGGTTATTTTGAAAAATGTCACCGCTGACAAAGCCTGGATTTTTTTTCATTTTATTTTACTATGACATTGTTCCATGAAATGCATAAAACAAAGTACATTCAGCAAGTCCTGGAGGAACTGTTAGGATCCTGGGGTTTGTGAGAATAAATCGGAATTTTTAATCGAGCTTTGAACTGCGACTTCAAAGTGCTCAGAAATCACAAATAACGTAAGCAATGTCATATTAGCCAGGACTGACATTTCACTTCAAACACCAAGCGCACAGCTGTCTGAGGCAGATATTAAAAATTGTATCTCTGGGCAAGGTAGGCAGGCTGATAATTAGGATTTTTATTAGCATCCACCATTCTGCAAGCATTTGCATCTTACGGTGAATTTGAGATGGGAAATGTACAGCAAAATCTCAGTTATTTTATTTGAAAATGACACTTGCTTGTTTTAAATTGACTGCGAAGCTGCAGGATTTGAGATGGTCTAATTCAGATCCTGTGAATGTTGCTTTGTCCCCAAGAATATCTTGGTTTGTGTGTTCTTTTGGGAATATGACATGGTTGTCATGAGAACGTCAATAAAATGTAAAGGTGAAATATTTTATTTGAATTGTACTAAAACATTCGGTAATATGAATTTAGAATTTGGGTCATTTAAACTTGGGTTATGTCAAGCAAGAGCATTTTGGGTTGTGGATTGAAAACAGAAATGCTGGAAAGACAGATCAGGCAGCATATGTGAACAATGAAATAAGAATTAATGTTTCAAATAATGATCTTTCTTCCGAATTGGTATCAACATGGAATGCTTCTCTGATTTGTTATCTCATGCTGCCTGATAAAATAAAATTAATATCCTCATTCGGTTTATCAGATTTCTACTGTTGCTTCCTGTTTGAATCTTCTCCAGGTGTACCTTTACCAGCATAATCGAAATACAAATTCTTCTGCAGATGCAGAAATTTGAAATAAAAACAGTGCTGGAAATACTGAGTAGATCAGTCGGCATGTGTGCAGAGAGAGAACCATTTAATGTTTTGGCTCAATAAACATACATCAGACCACTTGTTCTGCCGATATGTCCTTATCTCTGTTTCTCTATAGAAGTTGCTGCCTGACCTGCTGAGTATTTTGAGCACTTTGACTCTTTACCTCTCACCAGCCTTTTGAGCTTACACAACCACCATCACATGCATCATTTGGTCTCTCCTTTTCTCCACTCTATCTATTGCAAGGCTTTATTCTCTCTCCACAGATACTGCTCAACTGAGTATTGCCTGAATTTTATTTTTTTATTTCCCCCCGTCTTGTACGGTGGGGTGGTGATGTTTTCAGTTGAAACCGGAAACCTAGGACTTTTCTGCCTTCTGAAGACATTAGTTATCCTACGACACTTTGAAGAAGAGCAATAGAAATCTTGTTGGTGACTTAGATTCATAGAGTCTTACAGCGTGGAAACAGACCCTTCGGCCCACACTGGCCATAATGTCCCATCTACACGAGTACCACCTGCCTGCGTTTGGCCCATATCCCTCAAAATCTGTCCTATCTATGTACCTGTCTAAATGTTTCTTAAACGTTGCAATAGTGCCTACCTTAACTGCCTACAGCTCGCTCCATATACCCACCGCACTTTGTGTGACTTGGCTAATATTTACCTCTCAATTGGTGTTGCAAAAGCAGGTTGTCTGTGAGACTTTCCTTGGTGCAAATTGACTGCTACTAAAAGTTCTGCGTTCAATAGAACAATTAGTTATTTGGGTTTTATTTCCTTCTGTTGTGAAAATACCAGATTTGCGTTTGCAGAAAATCTACACTGTGTAATTGAGATTTCTTACTGCACAGCTGAGTATATATTGACAGCGTGCATGGAGCCAAACTTGAGAATGTCCTTCTGCATGGATTGTAAAAGTTTGGAGAGTTAGTAATGCTGTCATAAGACAACGCTTGTAACATTGCATGACAAGTGAATAACCCAGTGTTAAATTGACATGATGAGATAAGCCAGTGCCATGGAATGCAACATGCTTTATTAAAGCCAAGAGTTATGGTTAAGCACTTTGAAGATCCACACAACACATTTTAGAGTATACAGTTACATTGTTATTCAGTCAACACTTGGGTCAGATTGAATCGACTGTGAATTGTCTTTACAGTACCAGAGAATGAAGGGAGGACCAAATAGACAGATGGGTACTTGTGTGAATGTAGGAGTCCGAAACTTTGCGAGGTGCTTAAAAAACCCAGCTTCTAATCTTGGACAAATGGAAAATCCCCCCCCCCCCCCCTCCCCATGCATTTAACCTGGAGCAGGTTCAATAACACCAATCAATTCACAGGAGAGAAATGGCTTCTAGGAAGATGAGTAGGTTTTGGATAATATACATTTAAAAATTAATTTAAATGCGCAGGGACTCTCCAGGTTATGGAAGACATGACTTAAGGAAATATGATTTTACGCAATTAATATTTGAAGGCAATAAAATGTTAACAACATTGGATACAGTATGAAGAAGGATTCTAGATGCCGGAACTGGATTCAGTTAGTCTGAAGAACCATCCTGACCCAAAACATCACCTATCCATGTTCTCCAGAGATGCTACCTGACCCACTGAGTTACTCCAGCACTTTGTGTCTTTTTTGTAAACCAGCTTCTGCAGTTCCTTGTTTCTACAGTACATGTTACATTAGTTTAGTCATGGGCAGTGTTAGGATGAACAGAGAAGATATTCCATGAAATGAGAGAATTTATAGGTAGAACAAGCGGAATTATACAATATGGACAGAAAGTGCAGCGGTAACTCAGAAGGTCGGGCAACATCTTCGGAGAAACATGGATAAGTGATGTTTCGGGTCAGGTCCCTTCAATCTGGGTCGTTACTGTAAATGGGCTTTTCTGACTTGCAAGACAATTGTTGACAGTTCACAGGAATGGAACCCTTGCAGAACACAGGGACACAGTGTTTTCCCGTGTTTAGTAGTTAAATGTTTTAATTATTTTTAAAACTTGCAATAATTTAAAGTATTTAAATTATCTGATTAATTCTTACTTAATCCTGCCAAGAACAATCATAAACATTAAAGGACATTTGAACGCTGGTGAACCTGGGGGAGCTGATTAACCAGTCAAAGCATTTCTGGAGCATTGCCGATCACTGACATTGGGAAGGGCCAGTGTTCATTAGGGAAGGCCTCTGTGCCGGGTGATGTGGGGATGGGCGTATTGGTGGCTTGCCGCTCACTTGGTGAAGTGGGCCAGATCCAGCATTCAGTAGGCTGGCTGTGGTTGTTGTGTAAGTTGCCCAGTTCTGGTCCAAACAAAACAAAGCATGTATTTGAAACTGCAGCATGTCCAGCTGAAAGGTGGGGGTGCTATTCTTTGAGCTTATTTTGGCCTTCATTTGAATAGTAGAGAATGTTATAGACAGGTCAGAGTGGGATGAAGAGTTAAAGCGATGGGCAACTCGAAACTCTGGCTTGTCCCTGCAGGGAAAGCAGTGCTGCTCCACAGAGTGGTCACCAAACCCATGTAATCACTGAAGATAATGCATTGGATTGTGGACAAAAAAAGTGCATGTGAACCACTGCTGCACCAGGAAGGACCATGTGGGTTCCTCGTTGGGCCATGGAAAGACACAAAAGAGCAGATGTTACACTGGGCTCTGCACTGAGGAAGGGAATGATTGTTGGAAGTGGAAGCATGGAATGCTGAAATGGGAGGGGAAGATGTGAATGGCGGAGGAATTTTGTTAGAGTTGGTGAAAATTATGAAGGCTGATCCATGGAATGCAGTGGTGGTGGGTGGATGGTGAGGGTCGGGGACTCTGTACTCATTGTGGCTCAGAGACGGTGGGGGGAGAGGGGTTCATAGCTGAGGTGCAAGAAATAGATTGGTTGTGGCGAATGGCACTGTCAACTGGTCTAGGAAGAACCGCAGTTAAGGAAAAGAAAGATGTGCATCTGCGTTGAAAAACATGCCATCAGAACAAATATGAAGATGGCGAAACTGCAAGAATGGAATTGTTACTTGTCTGTAGATGTTGCAACTAATTACAAGATTTAGTAGTAGTTTTGTTCTTGTTAATATTTTGCACTTGCCTCTTTCTGAGATAGTTATTGTTGGGTGTGATTTCAACAATTTAACTGACCTGCACCATCTTGTGGAATTGGTTTCCTTGCCTTCAAGGCTTGGGGTGAAAGCTCTTGAATGAAAACGGAATCTTTTCATTGTATCTGCCAAAGTCACTGATATAATTCCAAGAGTCATCGCTGGATAGTATATTACACTGGCAGCCTTGACTAATTTCTACGATTTATAGTCCTAAGGAACATGTTGTAATTGTAGAGGTGCCAATTTTTGACTTTGCCTGGGCTAACTGTGGGAATGTACAGTGTCACAGAACTTCTTCACTACTGAAGCATATCTAATCTAGTTAGCTATTTGCAAAAGTGCCTCGAGACTTGACTCTGTTCCTGTATTATGAAGGAGGCCATTGCATGAATTAAGGTATCTTGGGAAGTGAAGATGACAGTGGGAGAAGGAATTGACACCAAAAAAAAAAATCCTGAGAGGCTGATAAAGTAATAAATGATATGGTTCAGCCATCTTAATCCTCTAAGCCTTTGGACAAAGACGTGGTTTTAAGAATTACAGTGTTAATATTTGGGTTAGACAGAACTGACACATGGAATGATTTGTGAGGAGGGATGTGGAAGTTTTTATTTGGTGATTCTCCATTCAGCTCCACTAACACAGGGATAAAGTCTTCAAAATTGGTTAAAATTCGAGTGAATTGCCTTTGTGTATTAAAATCCAGTGCTAGTGCAAATTCTCAGCTGTCTGCAAGTACAAAATTGACTATTACTTTTTCAGAGAAGGGAGCTAATTGTAACTGGAGTTATTTTTATCTTTTGTTCTTAATAATTCATCTTGACTTTCCTCCATTTTGCTTTTGGTCTTTTCTGCAGTGTGCATTTTGAAAGGAAACCTAGTTTTACTGATGAAAAATTTGGACTTGACTCTATTCCAATGAAATGTAAAATGTAGAATCTTTTTATCTGGTCTTCCAGAAGGAGTTTTTTTTAACAACAGGAATTCTGAGTGAGGAGCTAAAAAATTGCACCAGGATTTGGAGGGGAGTAGCCATGGAATAAATCAAAAGGTCAATCTTGTATAATCAGGCTGAAAATCAGAAGACAATAATTGAAGAAGGTAATAATCGATGTAATGTTTTAGGACATTGGAATGGATGTGTAAGGGAGCAATTCACTGATTCATCTTTGTTTTAGAACTTCTGAATAGTAAAAAAAAATTCTGACAGACCATTAATGGGGAGAAAATGAAATGGGGAAGCAAGAGGTTTTTAGACTGGTGCCATTTTTGTGGTCAGAAAGGTGAGAATTGTTGAAAGAAAAATTCAGTGCTGAATGAGCAGATGCCTTATGTATTCAAAAGAGAGCTAGATATAGCTCTTAGGGCTAACGGAATCAAGGTATATGGGGAGAAAGCAGGAACGGGGTACTAATTTTGGATGATCAGCCATGATCATATTGAATGGTGGTGCTGGCTTGAAGGGCCCAATGGCCTACTGCACCTATTTTCTATGTTTTTATGTTTATGGACCATTCAGAATTAATCTGAAGATTGCCAGTTGTTTGGACGTTGGTGAGGCTGCATTTGGAGTATTGTGTTCAGCTTTGGTTACTTTGCTACAGGAAGGATATCATTAAGCTGGAAAGAGTGCAGAGAAGATTCACAAGAATGTTGCCATGAATCCAGGGCCTGAGCTATTGGGAAAGGTTGGGCAAGCTAGGACTTTATACCTTGGAGTATGGGTGGATGAGGGGTGATCTTACAGAGGTAACAAAATCATGAGGGGATTAGATGGGGTGAATGCATAGATAATTTTACTCAGGGTAGGGAAAATGAAGAACTGGAGGATATAGATTTAATAAAGTGAGAGGGTCAAGATTTAAAAGGAACCCGAGGAGCATTTTCTTCACTCTCTGAGTGGTGGGTATACTGAACGAGCTGCCAGAGGAGGAAGTTGAGGATGCTGACTAATAATTCTGTGTATTGCTGTGTTCTTTTTGCGGCAAATTTAAAAAATGGATTGAATCTTTAAGGCATTTGTATCATTTCCTTATTATACAGTTTCTATTTTTGCTAAAGGTTCATAAGTTACACAAAAATGCATTGGAAGTTAAGTGACTTTTCAGTTTCTTGTCCATTATTAGCTAGGCCAGTATTATTGTCAAACCCAACTTGCCTTTGCAGTTGATGGTCACCTGTCACCTTGAGATGCTGTAGTCGGTATGGATGTCCCCTTCATGGTTGCATGCTGGTCATCAAATTTAGTGTTGTTCCCTCAGAGGGATTTCTGAGCTTTAGCTTAAAGTGTTTGTTGCAGTTTAATTCAGTAGTACATGGAACAAGCCAAAACTCCTTGACATTGTACATTTTTCCAAGAAAATACATGAATTTACTGCTTGCAGAAGTGCATTCTGTTGCATATACTTTGTGTAGTCAAGAGTGTTTTATTGTCATATGTCCCAGATAAAACAATGAAATTCTTACTTGCTGCAGTACAACAGAATATGTAAACATAGCACACTGTAAACAATATAATAAACAAGAGAAAAAAAGTTCAGTGTGTACACACACACACACACACACACACACACACACACACACACACACACACACACACACACACACACACACACACACACACACACACACACACACACACACACACACACCCCCCCCCCCCCCCCCCCTCCCCCCTCCCCCACACCCACACCCCCATTGGGCCCAAACCTCTCCTGCATTGGTGCAGCACCCTCTCCTCCCTCCCCCCTCCCTCCTCCCCTTCTCCTCCCCTCCCCCTCCCCTCCCTCTTCCCTTCCCTCCTGTCCCCCTCCTCCCATCCCTCCCTCCTCCCCTTCCCCTCCCCCCCCCGTACTCCATCCCCCTCAACCCCCTTTATCTTCCCTCCTCCCTCCCCCCCCTTCCCTCCCTCCCTTCTTTCCCCCCCCTCCCTCCCTAGCATCAAAGGGATGACGGTGAGTAAGGTGGCACTAAAATTGTCGCGCTATCGTGTACTGTTTTGACTGTAGTTCAGGAACAAACAAACAAACAAACGGGAGTTTTAGTATACAGATATATAAATATATACATATGCACATACACACACACACACATAGTGCGTTCATTGTGGCCCAAGGGCCTGTTCCTATGCTGCACTGTTCTATTAATATGATCTGATGCAGAGCTGCATGACCAATGGATTTTGTTCAGAAAGCTACTAATTTGGCTACTGAAGTATCTAATTCTGTAATAGCTGCTGCATGTTTCATGGTGGGAGAAGATCCTTTAAAAAAAATTCTCTTGGTCTTTCTAATTTGTCCCATGTTACTGCTGTGGTTTGTTTACCAGCTGCATTTCATCAATGGGTTAAGTTCGCCATTTCATATATTTTTTTAAAAGCCACTTTCCATTTTCTAATGATATCATGCAGTTGCACCTCCATTGCTATATGGAAAAGCCACTGGAACATAATTACACAATGTAACAAACATGCTTGAATGCCGAAAGCCTGCAAACATGTTATCGGGTGCAGTTTGGAGGGGACAGAAAAGTTGATAGTGAGACTGTGGATTCATTCATAACTATAAGATTCAGGATTTTGCGACATTTCAATAAATTGGTGAATAGGTGATTAATGTAATTGTTTTAGTAACTTTGATATTACTTGACAGATGCAGTGTTTTGTTAAGGTTGCAAGCCTATCAAAATATTTGGGAGTTAAGGGGTTAAAGTAAGTTATCATATAAAGTCTGAGTTTTAAAGACAAGGTAAACATCAAGCCCCCATCCTTGTTTGGATTTGCTTAACTATTAGAATGCAGGCAATATTAAATGAAGGTCAGATAACACTTCAAATCATGGTTCTATGATCAAATGTAAGTGACAGATGTTTGATTTGCTTTACTGGTACAAGATACACTGATTGTTTTCTAGAACATCATAAAACAATTACAATGGGGAAGATGGGAGGAAGTCTGATATCTGTAAATCTTTGACCAGAGTAATTTCAGATGAGGAATGCTAAAATGTTAATATTGTAAGGCATCACAAAATGTTTGTGGGATGCTGATTTATGCAGAGCTGTTGATTTAGTGCTGGGGTATTGTTTTGCTATAAGGTGATATTATAGGCCCAATTCAGGAGAGTGTGTGGGACTCCATCTTGAGTTCTTTACTTTCCATAGTGCATGTTTACAATCCTTATTTAATGGATGCGCAGGCTGAGATGAAAGAAGCATTTTTTTTGTTGTTGTTGGCGGTTTTCTTTATATTTGGCACAGGAGCTTCTGGTCGCCTTGGTGCGAGCTTTCCAAATCTCTGCTGACAAGAGAAGGGAAGAAAACCTTATCACTGCAAGCTTGAGTGGAGAACAATGAAGATTGTTGGAACTTGTGGGGGGCCAGGGCACAGGGGGTTGGCGAGCATAAGGTTTGGAATGCAGGGCAATCAGTGCAATTGACACGCATGCATCGTGCCATTTGTGCATTTAATTCACTCTCTACTCCCAGCAGTGGTTTTAGCATTTAGAATGAGAGACTTGGGTAAAGGAGATTAGTTTTTCTCATGACAATAGATTCTAAGACTTTATAATTCCTATGGCTCTCGGTGAGCTCTGCTTCTCACAGCCCCAGGTAGCTGGCTGTCGTTGCTTTCAATGGTTCAAGTTGTAATTGAGCTCGAAACTTCAATTCTGTGGAAAGTTAATGAAAAGTATGCAGCAGTGGTTTTGGAAAGCACCTCCTCCTGTTGCAGAGTGTGATTCCATTGGTTTCATTCATCTGGTACTTTACCTGAATGGTCATTCTTCAATTGTAACCCAGATTTGTCTTTATTGGCATGCTTTGCACTAGAGCTGAGCTTATGTCCGCACTCCACAATGGCTGTCACCGGTCAGCAGTTAGAACGCTGGTTAATCTCTTTTCTCTTCCTAACTCAAAAATTCCACGGCCATTTATAAAGGAGCTACATTTGCACTAATTAAGATGAACTTTTATTTAGCCAAGTCTGAATATTAAATCCAAGACATTCTGGATAAAAGTGCTGTTTATTCTAATTGGTAACATACCACCCTAGTGATTATTCAGTCCGGCAGTCTGCTGCATTTGCTGCACAACAGTAATGCGCATACAAACACAGCCAGGAGTACAGCCCAGTGCCTCCATGGTAAACTTTATACAACGGTAAGCATCATAGTTAATGACAAGTGTTTCCCAGCACCAATCTTGTAGACATTATCATGAGTTCCGTTGTGCTTGTGGAGTTTACATTTTATTTAATTTACATTTAAAGTGCTTTAAAAGGACAAATCATTTTTTATCATATTGCTTTGACATTTGATCATATTGTGCTAATTACACCTAAATAATATCTTTCTTGTGTTATCAGGGTAATTTTTTAAGTGGAAGTACTAGTTGAAATTGCCAGCTGAATTTCAGTATTTATAGAATGTGAGTGCAAAGCAAAGGTGCTGTGTTGCTAGCATTCATAAACCTTAAGCTTTCACTGAAAACATTGCTTTGTTTTCCTGTGTGTCTGTGAGGAAGAAATCAACTTGAGTTCCTGCTCTTGAGTATTCCCAATTAATTTTTGCAAGACTATAAATCTGTTAAGGAAAGCATTAGATTTAGTTATGAGCTTTGCAAAGATTGATTATACTTCTGAAGGTTGTAATTTAAGTTCACAAGGAAATAACGAGCGCAAGTCCAGGCTGAAGTGCAGTTAGGACCTGCGCATCAAGACTGATGGAGGAAAATTTAATGATTTAATTTTTGGGTTAAGAGTAAATGAAGAACAGAATGTACGAGAACATAGAGCAGATTAGGAGAGTCAAGAGTATTTAATTGTTTGCATTGTTTAATTGTTATATGTACCAAAACAGAACATTTGATTGTTCTGTTTTGGTACATATAAAATTAAACAATGAAATTCTTACTTGCAGCAGCATATTAGGTCTGTAAACACTGTCTCAGAGATAAAATAACCAACAAAAAAACAGTTTAATTAATTAAAAATAAATAATATTAATGCAAAAAAAAAATCTGCAGTCCTTCACAACCAAAATAATTTGTAGTTCATCGTTTAGTTGATGTTTGTAATGCTCAAGAGGCTGATGGTTGGTGGGCAGAGATTGTTCTTGAAGCTGGAGGTCACGGTTTTCAGACTCCAATACCTTCTTCCCGATGACAGGAGAGCAATGAGAGTGGGGTCAGCATAGTGTGGGTCTCTGATGATGTTGGTTCACATTTTGAGGCAGCACCTTCTATAGATCAGGTAATGGGTTCAGCGTCCTTCACATTTTATTTTTGATGTGCCTACAGCTGCTTGTTGTTTTGGTGCACATGGAAATTAGTGGCTCAGAATTAGAGATCTTACATTCAGCACATAATTCCTCGCATGGTTTGCTCATTTTACATTCTCTGAAGAAAGAGAGCATTAGGAAACACTGAATGGTGAACATTGTATGCATGCAATCATCCACTCTGGTAAAACACATGTTTTGCCTTTAACAATCTTGATAATCAAATGGAAATAAAGATAACTTAAAAAAAATTAACAAGGTTTAAATGAAATGGCAAATAATGAATCTGGTTCATTCCTAAGTTTAGAATTTGAACACGTTCAAAAATGATTTCCATAGGTTTCTAACTTTTTTTATAGCCAAGTGTACTTGGATGTTAATTTATAATTTAAGCAGTTGTTTAATGTATCGGAATACCAGTGCTAGGACTTTGTAGTCTCAGATGTGCTGCCATTTATTAGTCACTGGCATTCCTCCAGTAACCTTCCTTCAGTAATTGTCAGCAAGTTCTTCCTTCAGGGGCAGGATCAAACCATACTGTTTCAATCCCAAATTCATTCATACATGGACATTAAGCCTTTCTTGCAGGTTATTTTTGGAGTAACATCTACCATGACATTGTTGACATTGTTTTCACGTGCTGACTCGCTGAGTTACTCCAGCATTTTGTGTCTACCTTGCTTTCACATTGCATCTTTACTCCAACCTCAAAGGGGCAGCTTTATTGAAGTAAACATGCTTTAATTCTTTAGCTGTGAACTGGTCTTGTTTTGGAATAATTATATGTATCATGTAGCTCTGTACAGAGAAAGGGGTCAACTAGCTCACTTGGGTTCCCTTCACCAGGATGTCTAACACTGCTCTTTACTATAGAAGTCAAACAATTTCCAAAGATAGACACAAAAAGTTGGAGTAACTCAGCGGGACAGGCAGTATCTCTGGAGAGAAGGAATGGGTGACGTTTCGGGTCGAGACCATGAAGAAGGGTCTTGACCCAAAACGTCACCCATTCCTTTTCTCCAGAGATGCTGCCTGTCCAGCTGAGTTACTCCAGCTTTTTGTGTTTATTTGGTTTAAACCAGCATCTGCAGTTCCTTCCTACACATTTCCTCAAACAGTTTCCAAGTTCCGTACTGCAGTTGTAAACTCTGTTTGAAAATTTCTATCCGATATTTGATAGTAATTTAGTCTGATGTTTGCTGAAACTGGATCGCGACCTCCCCACAATATCATTATTGAATCTTAGCGGGTGAATTAAAAGAAAATACACCACTGTAACTTATCAATTTGGGTTGAAATTAAAGATGTTTCCAAGCCATTCACCATATCAGTTGATGCTGTTCTCTATCTTAAATGGTAGATAAGAGTTGGATTTATTAGGCCTTTAATAGCGTGTTCCAAAATGATTGGCAGACATTAAAGTATTTGTGGAGTAAGCATAGTATACAACCTGTAGCACAAATGTAATTGGAAAATGAAAAATAATACTTGTTTGATTTTAATTGCATTTCTTGAGTTGCAAATGCCTGCCCTTGGCACAAACCCATTAAATATTGCCCTGCATTTGTGTTACAAGCTTGTGGCCTGCATAGTGTTCTTTACTGAGATAAGTGGGCAAGAACGCCCAGTTAAAGCAGTCATTCCAAATGCTGATAATAAATCTGGCAAGTTTAGGTTGCCATTGTTGGTAGTTGTGCTAAATCACCAAGTTGTCAATTGACACCGGTAGCATGGCTCCAGGTGCAATATTTGATGTTATCGTGCAGGGAGTACAGGATATAACCACTTGTACGGTCATGAAACATAGAAAGCCGGCAGTCAGGTAACTGAGAAGGCTAATGGAATGCTGGATTATTTATCTCAAGAGTTTTGGACCGTGAAAATTGGAATTCTTACTGCAGTGGTGATTAGTAACTGCACATCTGGGATACTTTGTATAATTTTGATCCTCTTATTTAAAAAAATATATAATTGGAAGTTAGTCAGCAAGAATCATTAGGATCACCATGGGTAGGAAGTGATTATCTTAAGAAAATTTTCAAAAGGTTGGGTTTGTACTCATCAGAATTTGGAAAAGTTGGTGATTTTTTATTGGAATGGAAGATTTGTAGTGGGTTGCAGAAGGTAAATGCTGGACAATATTTCCAATCATTGGTTAGTCCAGGATAGAAGAGGGCATAGTCTCAGAATGGGCTGGCACCATTGTGACTGGGATGCAGTAGAATGTCTCCACTCAGACGTGAGAGTCTTGGAATTCCTTGCTACGGAAAGTTGTGGAGGATAAATCTCTGAACATATTCAAAGCTGAATGAAGTGCAGATGGGTTTTTAAGAGTGAGGGGTTTAAGGGTTATGGAAATGGGCAGGAAAGTGGACTTTTGAGCAGAGTTGGGTCAATCATGATCCTATTGAATGGCGGATGAGGCTCAAGAGACCAAAGAGCCTGTTCTTGTTTCTTCTGGATGATATAATCACTACAATTGTATGGGTGTGAGGCATGGACTTTCACTTGAGCACTGTCCGTCTCTCGATGGTATCTACACCCGAATGCTCAGAAAAGTTCAAAATGTCAGTTGGAGGGACCACACCACCAACGCCCAGCTCTATGGGGAGATTCCACCTCTGACCGAGAAGATCAGGTCGAGAAGAACGAGGCTCGCTGGTCATTGCCACCGCCATCCAGAAATACCAGCAAACAAGGTTGTGCTGTGGGAACCCACCCATGGAAGAAAGAACCTGGGACGGCCAAACAAGACGTTGATGGAAGGCGCATATGTAGAGACAAAAGAGGAGCTTGCCAACTGTATGGAGATCAGAGATGTGTGGTGCGTCTGTCACCGTGCCTGCCGGAAACCAGCACCACTGCGTCGCTAATGTTTTCACCGATTTTAATTAATGAATTAAACTACAATTCTGAGTTTCAAGGTGCTTCAGTGCATTGCAATAGTAAGGGATTAATTTTCACATATTTGTCCATCAAATTTCCAACAATGCGATAATTGGGCAAGATAACAGAAAGTAAACAAATCTAACCAGACATGAGCTGGTAGATTAATTAACCAGACATGAGCTGGTGCACTAACTACCAGATGATACCAGGTTTATTCTAAATAGGATTTTCCTGTTTTTCATAACTAAGTATCATGTCTGCATTCTATTATCATTTTTGCAATACACGGCGGTTTTGTTGATTATTGCTGTGCTGTAGCGCCAGACCACCTATTGATGAACTCCACAAACTATTGTCGCTAAACGTTCATCCAATTGTTATACAGCTTTGAATGTTCTCTCCAGATATATTCAGAGTTGGAAAATACAACATTTATAACTACCTATAGTAAATCTCTGATTAACTGGCATCCAATTGTTTAGAAATCATGAGGGTCAGGAATGTGAGCTGGGGATTCGAAGTGTAAGCAGTGTGTGTGGTCAGAGTTGGAGGTATGGAACACTGGAACAGAGTTCAGAATGTAAGCCAGTTTTTTGATCTGCAACACCAGGGCTCAGGAATATGGGTAGGTTTATGGCCGAAACCAGGATCTCGAGTGCTTGTGCAGTTCCTGCTCCTGTTTAAACCCATGGACTTGGCTAGATAATTCATTATACTGCCACGTAATCTGTTTTTTAAAAAAAAAGTGAAATATGTGGTGTTTGGGTAATAGGAGTAACATCCAATGATCCAGAAAATCTGTTAATCTGGGACTACCAAAGTACACAGGGTGTAGGAGGGAACTGCAGATGCTGGTTTAAACCGAAGATAGACACAAAATGCTGGAGTAAGGCAGCATCTCTGGAGAGAAGGAATGGGTGATGTTTTGGGTTGAGACCCTACTTCAAAGTATACAGTGTGTTGGTTTGTTGGGTTTTGATTGTTAAAGAAAAAAATACAATACAATTATTCTGTACAGGACTTCTGATTATTCACCTTTGAAATTTTACATGGATGTTTCATATTTTAATCAACCATTAATCAAATAGCTTGGTGATGGATGAAGTTTAAAGAAAAAATCCCTGTAAATTTCCTTCCCATCCAACAATAGCACTTTAATTAGTGTATGGTGGCAAAATTCATTTAGTGTCTCTGGTCATTTGAGCAATGTACTGGAGAGAAGCCAAATATGTTGACATTTCATTAATCATGAACAAAGAAGGGGAAAAATAGGAGAGAAAGATTGAAAAGATGAATGGGGGGGAAGGGGGAAGAATGTGTGACGTTCATCTTGGGGTGAAAAGAAATAGTTTTGCAATCAGGTATATTATTTGGATTCTGTTAAAGGTTAACATTTCCAAAGTGGACATGCATTTGTACCACATAACACAGTCCAAGGGAAAACAATCTAAATACAGTTCATGCAGCATTAGCTAATCGAAGACGCTGTGGAGTTCACATACTGACCAAAAATATTTTCAATTTTCTAAATTTGATGGATTATGTCCTGACAATTTTGTGAAACCGATTTGTTTACTTTTGCATTATATCATCTTCTTGCATAAACTATGTTATCCACTTGTTGAAATAGCAGCAGTTTTTCCATTCTGTGCTACATTAGCCAGAGTGGCTGTATGGAGCCAAGATTGGGGTCGGTGTTCAAAACAGGATTCCTCTGCTTCATAAACCTCTGGTTTTGCTGAAATGTACACATGTATAAGGCAAGCGAGGATATAAATTTACTTGACTGTGAATAGCGATTGAAGAGTTACATAGAAACATAGAAAATAGGTGCAGGAGTAGGCCATTGGGCCCTTTGAGCCAGCATTGCCATTCAATATGATCTTGGCTGATCATCCAAAATCAGTCCCCGGTTCCTGCTTTCTCCCCATATCCCTTGATGCCATTAGCCCTAAGAGCAAT
This sequence comes from Rhinoraja longicauda, assembly GCF_053455715.1. Lineage (NCBI taxonomy): Eukaryota > Metazoa > Chordata > Chondrichthyes > Rajiformes > Arhynchobatidae > Rhinoraja > Rhinoraja longicauda. Next base: position 44,074,206 of record NC_135963.1, on the reverse strand, counting down.
ATCTAACTCTCTCTTGAATATATCCAGTAAATTGGCCTCCACTACCTTCTGTGGCAGAGAATTCCACAGATTCACAACTCTCTGGCTGAAAAAGTTTTCCCCATCTCAGTCCTAAATGACCTACCCCTTATTCTTAAACTGTGATCCCTGGTTCTGGACTCCCCCAACATTGGGAACATTTTTCCTGCATCTGGCGTGTCCAATCCCTTAATAATGTTATATGTTTCTATAAGATCCCCTCTCATCCTTCTAAATTCCAGTGAATATAAGCCCAGTCGATCCATTCTCTCATCGTATGTCAGTCCCGCCATCCCGGGAATTAACCTGGTGAATCTATGCTGCACTCCCTCAATAGCAAGAATGTCCTTCCTCAAATTTGGAGACCAAAACTGCACACAATACTCCAGGTGTGGTCTCACCAGCGCCCTGTAGAACTCCAGTAGGACGTCCTTGTTTCTATACTCAATTCCTCTTGCTATGAAGGCCAATATACAATTTGCTTTCTTCCCTGCCTGCTGTACCTGCATGCTTACTTTCAGTGACTGATGTACAAGAGCACCCAGGTCTTGTTGCATCTCCCCTTTTGCTCATCTGACACCATTCAGATAATAATCTGCCTCCTTGTTCTTGCCACCAAAGTGGATAACCTCGCATTTATCCATGTTATACTGCATCTGCCATGCATCTGCCCACTCAGCCTACCTATCCAAATTACCCTAGATTATGTTGTTCAGGAGTTGATTGGATATGTGCATAATATAGTCAAATAGCTGTATTCACTGCCCGAACTCTGATATAAAAAATAATTATAACACTGGAGGAGTGTTGATGGAAATGGAATAGGCAATGAGAGCAAAATTGGGGGATATTGGGGGAAAAAAACTATATTTGTAATTCCATTTCATGTTTACAAACCTAACCAAATAAATCAACTTATGAGATAAATAAGGTTATCCCAACCAGTGTTGTGAAAGTCAGATATGTTCTTGCAGTCATAGTCAGGATGAGGAGAAAGTTGATTTTAGCCAATTTGTTCTCTTGCACCTCATTCCTAAATTCCCAGCAGGTGAATGATCTTGAATATTAGTGCTTGTTGTGAGAGTTATTAAGTTTAGGAAATTCACTTTCCTGTTTCAGCCATCCACTGTTGTCATCGTACAGCAAGTAATGACGAAGCCAAACATCAATGCCTGGATTGGGTTGCCTTATGACAAAAGATTAAGAAATTTGGCCTATTCTCACTGGTTTAGATGAATAACGAGAGAGAGGATTATATTGTTCCCAAGGGGGCATTCTAGGGTAGATTGTGAGAAGCTGTATCCCCTCATTTAAGAAAGTAGAACTAGGTAGCAGAGTCTCAAAGAAAGGTCACCCATTTAAAGCAGATTTTTGTTTTGAGATTTGGAGATCGAGTTATTGAATATATTTAAGAGTAGGACTGATAATTTGCAGTTTGCAGCCCGGTGGTATGAACGTCGACTTCTCCAACTTCAGATAGCTCCTCTGTCCCTCCCTTCCCCTCCTCCTTCCCAGATCTCCCTCTATCTTCCTGTCTCCACCTATATCCTTCCTTTGTCCCACCCCCGACATCAGTCTGAAGAAGGGTCTCGACCCGAAACGTCACCCATTCCTTCTCTCCCGAGATGCTGCCTGACCTGCTGAGTTACTCCAGCATTTTGTGAATAAATTGATAATTTATTAGTCCGTTCGCGAGTTAATGGAAAGTGTATTTGGGTCCAGGATCAGAGTTAGCCATGAGCTCACTAGTGAACTATATTCAAGGTGTCAAATGATTTATACAGGTGCTCCTCAACGTAGGATGGGGTTGTGTTCCGAGAAACCCATCGTAAACCGAAAATATCATACGTCGAAATGCATTTAATACACCTGATCACTTGGCCGGAAGCGACTGCGGCTCACCATGGGTCGCTGCCGTTTGCACCATCGCAAAGTCGAAATATCGCAAGTCGAAGCATTGTTAGTCGGGGGAGCATTTGTATAAGGAACGGCAGATGCTGGCTTACTCCTGCTCTTGAATTTTGCCACCTTTTGTCCAAAATTAGAATAGATTGGTACTGAACTTTCTAACGTTTCATTGTACATTTTGACATTTTGGTTCTTCATTATGTGCTGAGACATTTCTGTTTCTCCTTCCAGTCTCTCTACACCTTTCCTGAGTAGGATGATCAATTGAATGGCAGACTGGGAAAGATTATGTTGTCCAGGTCTTTCCCCTGGTGGGACCCTTGATGTTGGATTCTGCTGCATCAATCAATGGCAAAATTATATCCCAAATTCTAGATTTGAACTCTGAGCTACAACAAGTTGAGGCAGAAATGTGGACCCAGGTTCCCTGGGATTCAAATAGATTCCTGGTCCTGATTGAGTAAAATGATGGCATTTTACAACAACCAACCTCTAAAGCAATGGACTGCAGGCAACGCATTGGCTTTGTATTTGCCTCCAACAATGGAGCTAACTTGTGGTAAACAATGGAGGTAAATCTGTGGAAACTTGTGTGCTGTCCAAAAAGCTCAGTGTTGCCATCAGGGCTGTAGTTGCCACAACAAAGTGGGCCTTCTAGGTTCTCCAGAAACCTTGCAATCTGCCTGTCAGCAGATTACTGGGATTGTTGATTGTTGAGACTTCACCTCTGGCAAGTGGCAGTGATCCTGCAGCATGCACTGGAAGATAAGTTTTTCTTTTGGAATGTGGCATGATTTAAATTCCTAAATTGGACATTGAATTCCTTGTGATGCCATAATGGCCAAATGAGTGCGCTGATGGGCAGTGATGGTGAAGGCAAAATTTGGGGTGGTTGATGATTGGGATGATTTTTAAAAATTTCTTGTGAGTGTCTGCTTTCTGCTCTTGCAGCACAACCTCTTACCACAAAGACTCACGATGACAACGCTGTGCAGCAAACCACAGAGACAGATTAGGGGCATAATGGAGTCAGGAATTATGGGCATTGTCCAAAATTTTGAACAAATTCTTTCAGAAACAATAGTAGGATATATTTTATTGTGAAGGATAAAAGAAAGAAAGAACTTTTCGTCATCAGTGATTAATTTTAAAACTGATGGATAACTTTGTGAATTGAAGTTATTAAGGGATGCGGAGTGCAGGTGGGCTTATGTAATTGCGTCACAAATCAAGCTTATTGGATGGTTGAGCAAATTTGAGGAGTATTTCTGTTCCTTAGGAAGACACAAACAATCTCCCAGATGTACTAGGGGACAGAGAACCTAGGGTGACGGAGGATCTGAAGGAAATTCACATCAGTCAGGAAATGGTGTTGGGTAGACTGATGGGACTGAAGGCTGATAAATCCCCAGGGCCTGATGGTCTGTATCCCAGGGTACTCAAAGAGGTGGCTCTAGAAATCGTGGACGCATTGGTGATCATTTTCCAATGTTCTATAGATTCTGGATCAGTTCCCATGGATTGGAGGGTAGCTAACGTTATCCCACTTTTTAAGAAAGGAGGGAGAGAGAGAGAAAGCAGGGAATTGTAGACCAAGGGGCATTTTCATAGAGGCCGATTAACCCACTAACTCGCATGTCTTAAGGATGTGGGAGGAAACTGGAGTACCCAGTGGAAACCCACACAGTCGCAGGAGAATGTGCAAACTTCACATGGACAGCCCCTGAGGTCAGGATTGAACCCGTGTCGCTAGTGCTGTGAGTTAGCAGCTCTACCAGCTGTGTCACTGTGCCACCCTTCTCAGTTTTGAAAAGAACAGGGTATGAGTGGTGGATTTCTGTAACAATTCACAAGGGTTTGTTGGGTGACCTGAGTTAAAGTTATGTGAATTTTGGTAATTTTTGAGAATTGTGGAAGTTGTCCTAAAATGAACCTGTAAAATAATTGCAAACTTTCATGATCCATGTTATTTGTGATTGTATTATAATTGCCTGCTTAATATCGACTTGGATAGCTAAGAAAAGACTGTAGACAGGACTTTGCCAAACGATTAAATTAGCTAATTTTTGGGAAGAAGTGGGGAAGATTCAACTTCCGTTTTGTGAAGCTGTATTGTTTTCTTTGTAACACACTCCAAGTAGTTATCGCTCCAGTTCACACTTGACAAAAGAGCTATGCATGTGTGTTTTTTTTAAAACTGATAAGCCATTCAGAATTTGTCTGGGAAACACTACTTTCCACCAGAGCATGGAAATTAAGCAATTAACTTGCTGTCAGTTGCATGTTGCTAAATGTTTATGCACCAAAACTGCCCTGGAATCTCTTTCTCTTCCCTTCCCCACCATCAATGTAGGCCATGCTTTTCTGCTCTTTTGCCATGTTCAGAGAGAGAAGGGAAAGACTGGTAGTTGTAGCCTCCATGTGTGATATTTGGACACGCATCCATTTTAGGGTGGGATATAATTTCCAGTATGCATTAATTTTTTTGTGCCTGTACAAGAACTGCTTTGTGGGTATATCAATGATGGGGCGGGTATGGAGAAAAAATGCTGATTTTACGTCACTTTGCTCGTTGGCAGTGTGGAAGATCGTGTTGTTTAGATGCCCAATTGAATTTGCATTTAATGGAGCGTGTCCCCTTTAACACATGACATGGTGTCTGTAAAATAAGTGGTCTGAATACTAGCTTTGCGAACTTTAGGTCTGTCTGATAGTAAACAACTGCCAATCTCTTTCAGAAACAGAGCCTTGCTTTCTATAGTGTTATTTTTGGAGCTGAGAAGTACATTGAATTAAAAATTGGCTTTCACCTTTGGCACCAGAGTTCACTTTCAACATTGTTTAATGAAATGATCATCTCTTTGGGTCTAAGGATCCTATTTGTACAGGCAACCCCTGTGGTACGATTGTGCACATTCCAGCAAATCGCAGTGCGGACTTTTTTAGGAATGCAAACCCCCTCCCACCCCATAAAACAGGGTTGCCAGCAATGAGTTTGGTTTAGTTCTTGCCTACCTAGCCTGGGTGTGTCAGGCCTGCGCTATCTGGGGGTTTCAGGTTGGGTATAAAAATAATTATAAGTTCTTGCGCTTGGTTTGTAAGTCGTTGTCAGGTTTTGATTTGACATATAAGCAAATCTCTATTTTGCATTTCCATAATCTGTTTAGAGTAAATTAGCGGGTCAGTCAGCATCTCATGAGAACATGGATAGGTGATGTTTTGGATCAGGGCCGTTCATCAGCCGGAAGAATGGTCCTGACCTGAAACGTCACCAATCCAAGTTCTTGAGAGATGCTGCCTGATTCGTTGAGTTACTCCAGCATTTTGTTTCCTTTTTTGTAAACCGACATCTGCAGTTCATTGTTTTTACATTTACATGTCTCTAGTTGCACACAAGGACGTGTGGGAATAGAAACTTGTTCGTAGTCATGCACAAGGAGTAAGGAGGGAATTGATGGGGGGATTCCCCACTGTCTCAGTCCTAAATGCTTATCCATTTAATTCTTGATTCCTCAGCTAGGAGAACATTCACCTTGTATTCTCTCTGCATTCTGCCTTTGGAACTCTGTGAGAATGTTGTAGCTTTCAATGAGATCTCTTCAAGAAAATATAGGCTTAGTCAGTTCATGTCATCTCATAAAGTAAACCCATCATCTCTAGAACCAGTCTTGTTAACTTCCTCTACATCCAATGATGGCAAGTACATCCTTCCTCGAGTAAGGTGACTGAAACTGTACAAAGTAGTCCAGGTGTGTTTGCACCAAGGCCCTATACAATTGCTGTAAGACTTCCTTACTCCGTTCAAATCCTCTTCGAAGAATGGCTCGCATATAATTTATCTCCTTAATTACTTGTCACACCTGCATATTAGTTGTCAGTAACTTTGTGTGCATGCACTCTGAGCCCCTTTGACCATTAGCGCTATCCAATCTTTCATTTCAAAAAATTATTGTGCCTTTTCCGTTATTTGTACCAAATGGATAACTTTATGTTTGTGAGGACTGAAGTATGTTCTTGGGGGTAGAATAAAGGGACCTTTACTCAATACCTGGCACTGCTATCTATGTCCAGGAAATGCTGATGTGTTTAAAAATGAAGTGCCATTTCTTAGCCATTTAATATCTGCTTATTGTTTTCTAACGATAAATTGCTAAATGACAATTTTAGTCAATTGAATGCAAGTGTAATGGACTTTCAAGTGCATTGGACATGTGGGATAGAAGACGTGCGTGTGTCCCATTTAGAGGATAATGATGTTGTTAAAAAGTTTAATTTTAAAATGGGTGATTATTAACTATATGAAGGCATATGTGGGGACAATGTCAAAGAAAAAAATTGGAGCTTAACTTTGAGCCTCTAAGTTTACTAAAGTGTAGATTTTTTTAAAGTGACAATAGCTACTTGATTGGATGAGCACTTGCTGTAATTTGGACAATCTTAGTGGTTGCCTGATGTCTATATGTGAAATCTTGAGGAGCATGGTCATTGAATAGTGATAGGAAATCTGCACATTTTGAATATTTCCTTTAATTTCACTCAGCCATTTTGTTATGTGCTTATTCCCATAGCTGACACATGGATACCTGGATCTATTAAGTAATTGTAGGTTCTCTTTCATCCACCCACTCGTCTTTCACATTCCAGTATTTTTCTTGATATCTGCACTAAAATTGTTGACCTATTTCATGGCTAGGTTTTTAAGGATATTATTTAGGTGATGTATCCTGCATGTGTGAAGGTAAGTGGTGAATGTTGGCATGCTGAGAGGCATTGCTTCTAAACCCGAGTTTATCAACAATTATCGGAGACATTGTGGATTTTTTTGGTGCTTTCTACATAATGGTTTATATAGAGAAGCTATGCTGGTTTCCTTTACTCCACCAGTTTATGACATTGAGTTTGCTAATGGATGATCATTTATGGCAAGATAAAGGATCAAAACTGGGAAAAGAAAATACATTTTAATTTTCTTGTATTTCATGAAATCCTCAGTTGCATTTTAACTTTTTACACCAGCCATCTTTATCCTGTTTTGACATCAGACGTACTGAATTGGAAAGTTTTTCTTTTCATTTCCTATCTACCCCTCCTCCTAACACAAGTGAGTTGAGACCAAGAATCCTTCTTGGTACTTGTACAGCCAGTTGAGAAAATTCCATCCCGTTGGCCGAGTGGGTACAGATAAAGATTCTTGAAACAAGTATTCGCTCAGTTCTGTCTTTACCCAACTTGTTTGTAGAACATATGTCAAGGGTGAAACTCATAGGAAACTCATCAGGACCGGAAGCATAGCAAGTCTAAAAGTAAAAATCTGCAGTTTATGGTCTGGAAAAGGCATAAAGGATGTTGCATGCAAAGTCTGACTTTGATTATTCCTGAAATGGTCACCTGCAGCAGTGAGCATTTTAAAAGCTGTGCTTCATTAATTTTTGCCTTCCAGCTGAATCCTTCTCCATTAAACAGCATAATATACGTCAGCAAGAGGTCTTTTATATAATCCCCAGAGACTGGAAGCAAGAAGCGGTGGAGGTAAAAAGTTGTAGGAGATGCTCTAAGTTGGATGAAATTTACGGGAATGCATAGAACGCTGAACAGTACAGCACAGGAACAGGCCCTTCGGCCCATAATATCTACGCTGACATGATGCCAAGTTAAACCAATCTCTCCCAACATGTGATACATATCCTTCCATTTCCTGCATATCCAAATGGCTATTGAAAAGCCTCATAAATACCCCTATCGTATCTGCCTCTACCACCAACTCTGAGACCGTGTGTTACAGGCATCCAGCAATCCGTGCGTGTGAAAAAATACTTGCCCCGCACATCTCCTTTTAAACTTTGTGCCTTGCATCTTAAAGCTATGTCCTCTAGTCTTTGAGGACACCAGGGGGTGCCACAAGATGGCTGTCTCGCCCACAGTCTGTCCTTTTCGAACTTTTTTTGTTATTTTTGGTAAGTTTTAAAAGTTTGTGTAAATGTTCTCTGGTTTGCTTTATGTGGGGGATGGGGGTCGGGGGATTTTTTTTTCAATCAATATCAATAGTCGTTTATTTGTCACATACACATAAATGTGTAGTGAAATGAAACATTACCCGCAGTTCAACAATAAGACCAATAAGAATAATCAATTAAAATGCAATAACACATACAATCATAAACTAACACCAACAAAAGAAACATCCATCACAGTGAGTCTCCTCCAGTCCCTCCTCACTATGATGGAAGGCCAGAATGTCTTTTTCTCTTCCCTGCCGTCTTCTCCCGCAGTCAGGCTGTTGAAGTTGCCACGTCGGGGCGGTCGGGGCTCCTGACATTGAAGCCCCCACCGGGCGGAGAAAAGTCCCGCGGCCTATTTCAGGCCGTGTCGGACGGTGAAAGTTCAGCGGTGGGCCGACCCAAGCCCCGCGATTTGGGGCGGGCGAAGACGCTGCCGCTGCCGGAGCTCCCAATGTCGGCCCCCATCCAGGGGCCTGCTGGCTTCCGACGTCCACGCGGCCCGTGCCGGAGCCTCCGGAGACGAGTCGCAGCCACTCCCGCAGCATCCGCAGGCAGCCAGCGCCGCAGGTGATGAGTCCGGGCCGCGGGCTCTGCGAACCAGAGCTCCAGGTGGTCCCAGGTGCATGGCCGGTGGTAGGCCGCAGCGGGAACGGAGACACGACACAGAAACAAAGGTTTTACAGTTCCCGTTCCCTCCCACCCCCCCCCCCCCCCCACCCCACATAACATACAAACACTACACCATATTAAAACTACAATTCATACAAAAACAACAAAAAACACAAAAGACAGACGGACTGCAGGCAAGCCGCAGCTGCGAGGGCAGCACTGGCTCCTCTTACCTTGCTGGAGATGCGATTGTTTTGCGGGTCGTATCTCCAGTTGCTGTGCGGCCTAACATCGTGGAGCTGGAGGCCTTGCCTGGGACTGCATTTCAGCCCCACCGCGGGCCGTGGACTTCAATCAAATCAAATGTCTTTATTGTCATTGTAATGGTGCATACAACGAAATTCAGGCGCACTGCCTGAGCAGAGCTCAAATGTACAAGATAAAAAATAACAATAAAATAACAGTAAAAGAGTGAGGAAAATAAAAACTGTTCATATACTTCATGTGCACACTGTGACACATACACACAGATTCACACACGCATACACATTATGCTTACCTATGCACCCTTATCAGAATATAAGATATTGCATCTTGTAGAGACCGATGTCGGGAAGCTCCAAAAGCCGCACGACATTCGTTTGGTCCTGACCCGGGGTAGATCGCCCGGTGCTGTGGAGCTGAGATTCCCCCCCTGATGCAGGAGCTAGATCGCCCCGACGAGGAAGGCCGTCACCAGCTACGGGAGTTAAGATCGTCCCGTCAACGGAAGGTTGGAGGCCCCTGGACCGCTGGAGGACAAAGAAGGGAGAGATTGAACTTTTTTTTGCCTTCCATCACAGTGAGGAATGTGGAGGAGTCGCTGTGGTGGATGTTCATGTTAAAATGTATTTTGCTTTTTATTGTTCTGACTGTATGGCAAATGAAGCTCCTCGTATGTTGCAAAACATACTTGGCTAATAAAGTATTATTGTGATTGTGATTTCATATTTCCATCTTAGGAAAAAGGTTCTGACGTCTACTCCATCTATGCTATCTGGTCTCCCCTCTGCCGTTCCAGAGAAAATAATCTGAGTTTGTCCAACATCTCCTCATAGCTAACGCTCTCTAACCTAAGCCGACCTCTGGTAGACCTCTTCGGCATCCTCTCCAAAGCCTCTGCATTCTTGCTGTGATGGGGTGACCAGAACTGCACAAAAATATTCCAAATTAGGCCTAGCCAAACTCCTGTAAATCTGGATCATGGCTATCTAATTAAGGCTTCTTTACCACTCTATTTACATATGTTGCCACTTTCAGGAAACTGTGGACTTAGCTTTTAAGATCCCTATGTGCATCAATGCTGTTAAGCATCTTTTATACTTTTGCTCTGCATCTGACCTCAAAGTACAACACCTCATGCTTGGTCAGAATCATTACTCTGTCTATTCAAGTCAAGAGAGAGAGTCGAGTTTTTTATTGTCATATGTCCCAGATAGAGCAATGAAATTCTTATTTGCAGCAGCAAATCCGAGTCAGCATGGATTTACGAAGGGGAAATCATGCTTGACTAATCTTCTGGAATTTTTTGAGGATGTAACTAGGAAAATTGACGGGGGAGAGCCAGTTGATGTGGTGTACCTCGACTTTCAGTAAGCCTTCGACAAGGTCCCACATAAGAGATTAGCGGGCAAAATTAGAGCACATGGTATTGGAGGTAGGGTACTGACATGGATAGAAAATTGGTTGACAGACAGAAAGCAAAGAATGGGGATAAATGGGTCCCTTTCAGAATGGCAGGCAGTGACTAGTGGGGTACCGCAAGGCTCGGTGCTGGGACCGCAGCTATTCACAATATACGTTAATGACCTGGATGAAGGGATTAAAAGTACCATTAGCAAATTTTCAGATGATACAAAGCTGGGTGGTAGTGTGAACTGTTAGGAAGATGCTATGAGGTTGCAGGATGACTTGGACAGGTTGTGTGAGTGGGCGGATGTATGGCAGATGCAGTTTAATGTGGATAAGTGTGAGGTTATCCACTTTGGTGGGAAGAATAGGAAGGCACATTATTATCTGAATGGTGTCAAGTTAAGAAAAGGGGACGTACAACGAGATCTGGGTGTCCTAGTGCATCAGTCACTGAAAGGAAGCATGCAGGTTCAGCAGGCAGTGAAGAAAGCCAATGGAATGTGGGCCTTCATAACAAGAGGAGTTGAGTATAGGAGCAAAGAGGTCCTTCTGCAGTTGTACATGGCCCTATTGAGACCGCACCTAGAGTACTGTGTGCAGTTTTGGTCTCCAAATTTGAGGAAGGATATTCTTGCTATTGAGGGCGTGCAGCGTAGGTTTACTAGGTTAATTCCCGGAATGGCGGGACTGTCATATGTTGAAAGACTGGAGCGACTAGGCTTGTATACACTGGAATTTAGAAAGATGAGAGGGGATCTTATCAAAACATATAAGATTATTAAGGGGTTGGACACGTTGGAGGCAGGAAACATGTTCCCAATGTTGGGGGAGTCCAGAACCAGGGGCGACAGTTTAAGAATAAGGGGTAGGCCATTTAGAACGGAGATGAGGAAATGTTTTTTTCAGTCAGAGAGTTGTAAATCTGTGGAATTCTGCCTCAGAAGGCAGTGGAGGCCAATTCTCTGAATGCATTCAAGAGAGAGCTAGATAGAGCTCTTAAGGATGGCGGAGTCAGGGGGTATGGGGAGAAGGCAGGAACGGGGTACTGATTGAGAATGATCAGCCATGATCACATTGATTGGCGGTGCTGGCTCGAAGGGCCGAATGGCCTACTCCTGCACCTATTGTCTATTGTCACAACATAATATGTACACATAGTACACGGTAAACAATATAATAAACGAGAGAGAAAAAAAAGTTCAATGTGTGTGCATGTATACACATACTCACAAATACACATATACATACATGTATGATCTCTATATATGTATATATAGATCACACATATATAGATCATACACACACACACACGTACACAAAAAATAAACAATAATAGCACAATAATAATAATAGTCTGTAGTTCAGAGCTTATTTGAGGTTGTAGTGTATTTCTGTAGCCGATCTATATCCCGCCGTATACTTTGACAATCTTTCTCACTATATGCTGCTCCAACAATCTTGGTGTCATCAGCAAAGTTACTAACCAAGCCATCTACAATTACCCCCAAATCCTATTTATATATCCCAAGCAACAGGGGTTCCAGCAGAAGGTCCCTGTGAAACTCTACTGCTGACAAACCTCCAGTCAGAATAACAGCCTTTCAGTGAGCCAGCTTTGAATCCAAACAACCAAGTTACCATGGATCCCATGCATCTTAATCTTCTGGATCAGCCTGGCATGCGGAACTTTATCAAATGCTTTACTGAAATCCATGTGGACATCCCCTGCCCTACCCACATTCTTATTCACGTTATCTTTTTCCCTTCCGAATGCGAATAAATCCTATCCCGAAGAATCTTCAGAGTAGCTTTCCTCACCAATTCCTTCTCTCCAGAGATGCTGCCTGACCCGCTGAGTTACTCCAGCATTTTTTTGTCTGGCTTCGATTTATATCAGCATCTGCAGTTTTTTTCCCTACACACCTTCCCTACATCTGACGTAGATCTTTTGGATTTGATACTAATCTTCATAACAGTAGCAGCGGATCATGACGAGATGTATTTGAAACATTCCAGAAAACTCATACAGTTTATAACAGACAAGTTGAGTGATGCAAGTCAAGTCAAGTCAAATTTATTTGTCACATACACATACTCGATGTGCAGTGAAATGAAAGTGGCAATGCCTGCGGGTTGTGCACAAAAAGAATTACAGTTACAGCATATAAATAAAGTTAATAAGTTACTAAACAGCACAAAAAGTGTCGACAAAAATTTAGTCTCTGGGGTTATAAAACTGCTGCAGTTGATTTGCCACGGTACACAACATGTACTGTATCCAACAATTCTACAATGGATTAACAGGGTGAAAAAATTAATGGGAACCTAAGGGTTATAAAATAACTTTTTTACACAAAGGGTGCTAACTGTATGGAACGATCTTCTGGGGAAGATAGATGAGGCAGGTAGTATTGCAAAGATTAAGAAACATTTACACGGGTACATGGATAGGATAGGTTTAGAGTATATGAGGCAAGCGCAGGCAGGTGGGATTAGTGTAGATGGGACATGTTGATCAGCGTGGGCAGGTTGGGCTGAAGTGCCTGTTTTCCATGCTGCACGACTCTTTGGAATGCATTCTTGCTGGTTCTCTACTCTGAGCTGGACGATGTACAATAATAACACATACGTCAGGCTGTTCATCAACTATAGCTTGGCATTCAACACCATCATCCCCTCCAAACTTTTTAACAAACTCGGAGAACTGGGTCTCTGTTCATCCCTTTATAATTAGATCTTTGATTTCCTCAGTGGTAGATCACAATCAATACAAATTGGCAACAACACTTCTTCCTTGATAACCATCAACACAGGAGCAGCGTAAGGTTGTATTATGTCCACTGCTCTACTCTCTCTATACCCATAAGTGTGTAGCCAGAAACTGCTCAAATGCCATCTTTAAATTTGCCAACGATGCCATCGCTGTTGGACGAGTAACGGGTAATGATGAGTCAGAGTACACGAGAGAGATTGACCATCTGATTGAATGGTGCCAGAACCACAGTCTTGCTCTCAACGTTAGAAACATAGAAACATAGAAAATAGGTGCAGGAGTAGGCCATTTGGCCCTTCGAGCCTGCACTGCCATTCAATATGATCATGGCTGATCATCCAGCTCAGTAGCCTGTACCTGCCTTCTCTCCATACCCCCTGATCCCTTTAGCAAAAAGGGCCACATCTAACTCCCTCTTAAATATAGCCAATTAACTGGCCTCAACTACCTTCTGAGGCAGAGAATTCCACAGACTTACCACTCTCTGTGTGAAGAAATGTTTTCTCATCTCGGTCCTAAAAGACTTCCCCCTTATCCTTAAGCTGTGACCCCTGGTTCTGGACTCCCCCAACATCGGGAACAATCTTCCCGCATCTAGCCTCTCCAACCCCGTTAGAATTTTATATGTTTCTATAAGATCCCCCCTCAGTCTTCTAAATTCCAGCGAGTACAATCCCAGTCTCTCCAGTCTTTCCTCATATGCAAGTCCCGCCATCCCAGGGATTAATCTGGTGAACCTTCTCTGTACTCCCTCTAAGGCAAGAACGTCTTTCCTCAGGTTAGGAGACCAAAACTGCACACAATACTCCAGGTGCGGTCTCACCAAGGCCCTGTACAACTGCAGCAGAACCTCCCTGCTCCTAAACTCAAATCCTCTTGCTATGAATGCCAACATACCATTCGCTTTCTTCACTGCCTGCTGCACCTGCATGCTTGCTTTCAATGACTGGTGCACCATGACACCCAGGTCACGTTGCATCTCCCCTTCTCCCAATCGGTCACCATTCAGGTAATACTCTGCTTTCCTGTTCTTGCCGCCAAAGTGGATAACCTCACATTTATCCACATTATATTGCATCTGCCATGCATTTGCCCACTCGCCTAATCTATCCAAGTCACTCTGCAGCATCCTAGCATCCTCCTCGCAGCTAACACTGCCACCCAGCTTCGTGTCATCCGCAAACTTAGAGATATTGCATTCAATTCCCTCGTCCAAATCATTAATATACACTGTAAATAACTGGGGTCCCAGCACTAGTCACTGCCTGCCATTCCGAAAAGGACCCGTTTATTCCTACTCTTTGCTTCCTGTCCGCCAACCAATTTTCTATCCACCTCAAAACTGATCCCTCAATACCATGTGCTTTAAGTTTGTACACCAATCTCCTATGTGGGACCTTGTCGAAGGCCTTCTGAAAGTCCAGATATAACACATCGACTGGTTCTCCCTTATCCACTCTACTAGTTACATCCTCGAAAAATTCTATAAGATTCGTCAGACATGATTTGCCTTTGGTAAATCCATGCTGACTTTGTCCGATGATTTCACCACTTTCCAAATGTGATGCTATCACATCTTTAATAACTGACTCTAGCATTTTCCCCACTACCGATGTTAGGCTAACTGGTCTATAATTCCCCGTTTTCTCTCTCCCTCCCTTTTTAAAAAGTGGGGTTACATTAGCTACCCTCCAGTCCTCAGGAACTACTCCAGAATCTAAAGAGTTTTGAAAAATTATCACTAATGCATCCACTATTTCTGAGGCTACTTCCTTAAGCACTCTGGGATGCAGCCTATCTGGCCCTGGGGATTTATCTGCCTTTAATCCATTTAATTTACCTAACACCACTTCCCGACTAACCTGGATTTCCCTCAGTTCCTCCATCTCATTAGACCACCGGTCCCCCGCTATTTCCGGCAGACGGTTTATGTCTTCCTTAGTGAAGACAGAACCAAAGTATTTGTTCAATTGGTCTGCCATCTCCTTGTTCCCTATGATCAATTCACCTGTTTCCGACTGCAAGAGACCTACATTTGCCTTAACTAATCTTTTTCTCTTGACATATCTATAAAAGCTTTTGCAGTCTGTTTTTATGTTCCTTGCCAGTTTTCCCTCATAGTCTATTTTCCCTTTCCTAATTAAGCCCTTTGTCCTCCTCTGCTGGACTCTGAATTTCTCCCAGTCC
Organism: Rhinoraja longicauda; assembly: GCF_053455715.1. Taxonomy (NCBI): domain Eukaryota; kingdom Metazoa; phylum Chordata; class Chondrichthyes; order Rajiformes; family Arhynchobatidae; genus Rhinoraja; species Rhinoraja longicauda. The sequence continues at coordinate 44,059,041 of NC_135963.1, read as the reverse complement.
TCTGGTATGCTACATTTTCTGGCTAATCTGTATGCTTCATCTTTTGTTTTAATACTATCCTTGATTTCCCTTGTTAGCCACGGATGCACTACCTTCCCTGGTTTGTTCTTTTGCCAAACTGGGATGAACACTTGTTGTAGTTCATCCATGCAACCTTTAAATGCCTTCCATTGCATGTCCACCGTCAACCCTTTCAGCATCAATCGCCAGTCTATCTTGGACAATTCACGCCTCATACCCTCAAAGTTACCTTTCTTTAAGTTCAGAACACTTGTTTCTGTATCGACTTTGTCACTCTCCATCCTAATGAAGAACTCTACGATATTATGATCACTCTTGCCCAAGGGGCATCGCACAACAAGACTGCTAACTAACCCTTCCTTAACTAATTGCTAACTAACCCTAAATAGTTAGACAGACCAACAAGCTGATTACTGTGTTGGAAGGAACTGCAGTTGCCGGTTTAAACCGAAAATAGATACAAAATGCTGGAGTGACTAGCCGGACAGGCAGCATCTCTGGAGAGAAGGAATGGGTGACATTTTGGGTCAAAACCCTTCTTCAGACTGGTAGATTGTTGACCAGGAGGGGCAAGCCGAGGATCCATGACCTCTTTTCTTCAACGGGACAGCAGTGTAGAACATGAACAACTTCAACCTCCTGGATGTGCATATCTCTGAAGATCTGTCCTGAGCCCAGCACATAGATGCAATCACAAAGATGCTGATGAAACTCATCAACATCTCTACTTTGTATTTCCTTCAAAGATTGTGGAAATTCGATATATCAACGCATACTCCACTGAACTTTGACAAGTGGATGGTAGAGAGCATGCAAACTGGTTGCATTGCAGCCTCAAATGCCCAGGAACAAATGAGACAGACAGTGAGACAGACAGAGGTAGCACAGGTACTAACCTCTCCACCATTGAAGGGAATGATTGGCGAAAAAGGCAGCCAGTATCATCAAAGAACTATGTCACACTGGCCATGTACTCATTTTGCCACAACCATCGAGTAGAAAACACAGGAGCCTAAAAATTGTGACCACCAGGTTTAAAACAACTTCTTCCCTGCAACTGTGAGGCTCTTCAACACTGCACAATGCTAACCTCAGTAACTACCATCCTCAACGTCCAACTTAACGGTTGGACTACCGTCTTTGGATTTTGCACTATTACGGTTGCCATAATATCAATTTATTGTTATTTTAATTATTATGTATTATCTATCAGCTGTCATGTTTGCATGCCTGGTAGCTACTGCAAATAAGAATTTTATTGTTCAGTTGTTTGCACATATGGCTATTAAACACTCTTGTCTTGAATGTTTGAGCATGGACAGCATATGCACACTGCCGTCACTAGTTATTAAGTGGCAGTCAGTGCAACTTATTTATTTCTTTATATATAACGGATATCAGAATCTCTTGTCAGCCTAGAGAGCTTTACTGGCAATGAAGACACAAGGCTACAAATGCTGGAATCATAAGCAAAAGTGAAGTGATAGAGGAACTCACTCAGCAGGTCATACAGGAACTGTGGAGGGAATGGACAGACTGAACAAGGGACCCAACCCGAAACATTGTTTAGCAAGGAACTGCAGATGCTAGTTTAAACTGAAAATAGACACAAAAATCTGGAGTAACTCAGAAGGGCAGACAGCATCTCTGGAGAAAAGTAATGGGTGGCATTTTGGGTCGAGATCCTTAATTGTTTGTCCATTCCCTCCACAGATGCTGCCTGACACAATGAGTTCCTCCAACACTTTTGGTTTTTTTAATCGGCATTGAAATGCTTTTGAATTGTAAATCTTATTGCAAAGTTGGGATATATTGGTATCAGAGAAATGTGGAATGATGATCACAGATGACTCCTACCTGTGGTAAAACTATTTCGATGTAACTCTGCAGGCCAGGAGCATCTCTGGAGAACATAGATAGGTGACGTTTTGGATCGGGACCCTTCTTCAGACTTTTATACAATTTATAATTTATTAATTTATAATTATAATTTATAATTTATTATTATAAATTATTTATTGCCTTATTCTCTTTTGAATGTTGGAATTGACCTCCTCCCATCAGTCTTTTGGCAAGAGCAATCTAGTTCAAAAGATCTTGCTGTGTACCCTTTTTTCTTTGTGTGTCTTTGGCAGTCTTGGATGGTAGTCTTCTAGTGACCTTTGGTTGCCGATTCTCCTTTTTCCCTTGCTTTTCAAAACACGCATGGTTTACCTTCATTTCTATTTTTAATAACTTTTCATTGATGCAGCTTAGGGATATCCTATCGGGTTCACCATGTAGAAAGTGTTGGACACGTTGTTTTATATACATCAGCCATATCTAGTATTTTGAACTGATATGTTTTGAAAGCTCTTTCATGATTGACCTCAAAATGCACCCTTTTAAACCAGATAGAAAATAGATACAAAATGCTGCAGTAACTCAGTGGAACAGGCAGATCTCTGGAGAGAAGAAATGGGTGGCGTTTTGGGTCAAGACCCTTTCTCAGCCAAGCACGTGACTGGGTTTAGTTGTGAAGTACCATTTTCATGTTCACATAACTTGCCAGCTAGAATTGTGCCTGAAGTGAACCCAGTTCTATGATGTATTCAGTGGTTATGGCATGAAATGATCTTGAGCAATGGCCATTGTCTTTTGGTGGGGAAAAAGCAAGAGCATTTGGGTGGAAGTAAAATAACATGTTTCCTTTTAGTCTTCTGATCAACTAAAATATGTAATGTATCTCACAATGAATTCCTTGTAATTATTAAGGTGGGAAATTTTACTGCCAGCATTGGAACGTATCCAAACTTTAACTTTCAGTATCGGCATCAAGCACTCCCAGATTGAGTTTTAATGAATCATGCATCAAGTAAAACTATGCATGTAGTTCCAACTCCAACGGAATGCCTCCTATTATATTATGTTCTTTGTTAATCTATTTTCCTCGCCTACCATTCTTTATTTATTGAATGAAACTAATGCCGTGTCATAGGCTGAGTACCTAAAGCCTCTAAAATGAGGTCCTAAGTGATGTGGACTTTGTTAAATAAAATTTGTGGAGTGACACCAGAAACAGAAATAGTTTGTTTCCTGGATTTCAGTTTCTTTCTTTGCTCCTCCAAAACCAGGCCTAGCAACATCTTGTAAACCTGTTTATTGAGCTGCCTTTGCCAGGGGTTGCCTTGGACACAGTTTAGCAATCGTAAAAAGTGCAGCTGCTGCAGCGCCTCCTGGGTTTCATCAGGATCAAATCTCAGCCTTCTCACAGCCATCTCCAATTAGTGGCTTAATTTCAAAAGATTGCCAGTTCTTTTCATCTTCAAAAAAACAAATATAACCCAAAGGACGTCATGGCAACTTAACCGAGGTCATTTCCTGTCTGAACTGCAACAAAAATGAAACCCTACTGGGCTCCACTCCGGTTGAAAAATAGATAAGATATTGAAAGTGGATGTAACACAACACCTAAACAAAATGAACCCTCGTAAGTGTAACTGCAAGTAAAATAAGGCTAAGCCAATAAAAGTGGGAAATGTTCCCTGAAAGTGCTCTTACAATTGTGAATTATTTTGCATTAATTTGAAAGCCAAATTGTCCCATTAAACTAACCAGCCAGCAACGAGAAGCCTTATAAAGGTTTTGAGGTTTTAAAGTTAAGTTAAATTTGCATCGGGTGTACTTTAGAAAACTACTATGGTAAAGATGACAAAATGAGCAGTTCTTGGAGAAGTGGTGAACATTTTGGCCCTATATCTGAGCAAAGATGTGCTGGCATTGGAGAGGGACCAGAGGAGGTTTATGAAAATGATCCCAGAAATGATTGGGTTAACATATGATTAATGTTTGACGGCACTGGGCCTCAACTCATTGGAGTTTAGAAGAATGAGGGGGAACCTCATTGAAACTTACTGAATAGTGAAAGGCCTGGATAGAGTGGATGTGGAGAGGATGTTTCCACTAGGACCAGTGGCAATAATCTCAAAATAAAAGGATGTACCTTTAAAAAGGAGATGGGGAGAATTTATGTAGTCAGCAGGTGGTGAATCTGTGGAATTCATTGCCACAGACGGTGTGAAGGCAAAGTTTAAAGGCTGAGTTTGACAGATTCTTGAATAGTATGGGTGTCAGGGGTTATGGGGAGATGGCAGGAGAATGGCGTTGAGAGGAAAAGTTAGATCAGCCATGATTGAATGGTGGATTAGACCAGATGGGTCGAATTCTGCTCCTTGGACTTATGATGGTATCTGAGAGAGTACAGGAGTGAAGACCATCACAGCCGAGATGATAATTATGTGTGGAAGGGTCATAACATTGAGTAGGTTTTAAAATGATTGAGAAAGTTAGATGAAAAATGGAGCCGTAGTTCTCTCTGTAAGAAGGTAGTCAAAAAATATTTAGGAAAGACTGCATCCCTGGAGCACCTGTTCAGACTACGCTGCCTCAGTAGAGCAGGCAAAATAATAAAAGATCCATCCCACCCCGGCCACCGTCTGTTTGTTCATCTGCCCTCTGGTCGACGTTTCAGGTCGATCAAATCCCGAACAAACAGACTTAAGAACAGTTTTTACCCCAGGGCCATACGAGAACTGAACACTACCTTTGCACTAGGCAACACCGTTAAAAAATCTTGTACTTAATATAATTGTATTTAATTGTATTTATGTATTTATTTGTTTTTGCATTTATTGCATATATGTTTGTACGCACCGTCAGGATTGGCTATTTTTTAATTTCGTTGTACTCGTTGCAATGACAATAAATGAATATTATTATTATTATTATTATATTATTATTATAGGAAGGTCACCCAAGAGGATTTGGGTACGCTAAGGAAATGTCTCCCCATACATGATAGGCACAAGAGCTTGAATTTTCAAGGCTGAAATTAAAGATATGAATCTTGCTAGTAAATGTTAGCCATTGAGAATGTTTAAATAGGAGTAACACTGGGATTTCTGTATACGCTGTCAAAAATGGAAACCATAAATCACTGACCAACTTAAAATACCAAAACTGGCAGATCTCTCCGGCAGTACTTGCTGTGTCCAGTGGCATATATTCCTCCGATTCACCAGCATTTGTGTCGGGGAATCATGTATTTGATCTTGTGACATATCAAATTTGGCACAAGACCTGACAGTCAATTGATTTTACTGGGGAATGTACTCATGATCGTTCAGGGGATCAGTTTAATGACAATCTAATGAGGGGCGAATTCTGGAAAATGCGCAAGCCACCATTTCTTGTAACAGCACAAAATCCTCATGTTTGAGAATTCTTACCTGCTTGCCATAAATAAATATAATTGTAGCTTCTCCTTTGATCTCAGATTTACTGTCCAGTATCAGCTGTTCAATGTCACACTAACTGAATTGCATTTCAGGTAGTCAAATTCAGTTTGAATTATTAAGATGGAATTACTCCTTTTACTTTAATGAAGTTTCAAGTGGAAGGCCAGTTTAGGGGGAATTACGCATTCACAATAGTTTATATTCTAGGTGGGAAGTAAAAGTTTCAAAAACTTTCCATCACTTGCTTTTTATTCAAACCTACCTCTTAAAACATTCCACTTTTTTTTCCAAAACTGAAGTTTGGAAGGTTTTTTCAGCAGCCCTGATTATTTCCAACTTGTTTTACAACAGTGTGGCTAAAATTATAGCTCAATGAAGGGGGGTAGAGGAACTGAAAGAAATTTTCATTAGGCGAGAAATAGTACTAATATATTCCTTTATTCGTCCCACACCGGGGAAATTTACTGGGTAGACTAATGGGACTGAAGGATGATAAATCCCCTGGGCCTGATGGTCTGCATCCCAGGGTCCTCAGAGAGATGGCTCTAGAAATAATGGACGCATTGGTGATCATTTTCCAATGTTCAATAGATTCCGGATCAGTTCCTGTGGATTGGAGGATAGCTAATGTTATCCCACTTTTCAAGAAAGGAGCGAGAGAGAAAACGGGGAATTACAGACCAGTTAGCTTGGGAAAGATGCTGGAGTCAATTATTAAAGAGGTAATAACGGTGCATTTGGATAGCAGTAAAAGGATAAGTCCAAGTCAGCATGGATTTATGAAAGGGAAATCATGCTTTACTAATCTTCTGGAATTTTTTGAGGATGTGACAAGTAAAGTGGATGAAGGGGAGTCAGTGGATGTAGTGTATCTAGACTTTCAGAAAGCGTTTGAAATGGTCCCGCACGGGAGATTGGTGACTAAAATTAGAGCACATGGTATTGGGGGTAGGGTGTTGACATGGATAGAAAATTGGTTGGCAGACAGGAAGCAAAGAGTGGGAGTAAACAGGTCCTTTTTGGATGGCAGGCAGTGGCGAGTGGAGTGCCGCAAGGCTCGGTGTTGGGGCTGCAACTGTTTACCATATATATTACCACATTTCACCACATTGTATCTGTCTTGAGATCGCACCTTCTCTGACTAACAATGGGCCTTCCTGCCTGAGGCCATTTGTTGCCGGCCCTGATTGGTCCTGGTAATTTCTCACCTCCAGATCTTCACCCTGCTCCACTCCTTACTTTCAGTCTGAAGATGGGTCCCGACCTGAAACGTTACCTGTCCTATATCTCTAGAGATGCTGCCTGACCCACTGAGTTACTCCAGCACTTTCTGCCCATCTTTGTTTCTAACTCTGTCTGATTATCACTTTCTCTGGACGTTAAACTTTTAATTGTTTTTGATCGGTATCCACGTTAATATTGATATGTTTAGCTGGTCTTCCTGCAGATTATGCTACATTCCATAGACGGTATTAAAGTAGTGGTACTTTTACATCAATGTAGCGGTTTTGCAGTCATTACTACTGATGATTTTGCTCCAGATTATTAAGTAAACGCTCTGACAACTATGGGATTTGAATTTGCATATTTTAATTTATTACTCCAGGTCTCTTCCAAGTCAAAGGAGAGTGCAATTTGGAAACCTGAATGTAGTAAAACTGTGATAATTCACTGTGCAATGATTCATAAATTCTCAATGGTTTGGCATCTAGCTCACAAGGTGGTTCCCATGCTCCCTTTAAACCCACTGGTGTCCTGCTTCCTGTGTGGCCTTCGGACTTTCTGGGGTCCCGCTTCTCCCATTGCCTTGATTCAACATGGGTTGTTGTATTAATAGGGATAGCATCCAGTAGTCAAAAAAATATCTGCTGGTCTGGTACCTCCAAAACCCAGAGTGTGCTAGGTTAACAGAGTTTTACACTACATGCTCAGTAACGAAACCACTTTACCCTTCTTTGCCATGATAGAATTCTGCAGATTGTACCCCAGTTTTGTTTGACCATTCAAACTTCCCGGGATGGCGGGACTGAGATATGGTGAAAGAATGGAGCGACTGGGCTTATATTCACTAGAATTTTGAAGGATGAGAGGGAATCATATAGAAACATATAAAATTGTTAAGAGATTGGACAGGCTAGATGCAGGAAAGCTGTTCCTAATGTTGGGGGAGTCCAGAACCAGGGGTTACTATTTAAGAATAAGGGGTAGGCTATTTAGGACTGAGACGAGGAAAAACGTATTCACCCAGAGAGTTGTGAATCTGTTGAATTCTCTGCCACAGAAAGCAGTAGTGGCCAGTTCACTGGATGTATTTAAGAGAGAGTTAGATATAGCTCTTAGGGCTAACGGAATCAAGGGATATGAGGAGAAAGCAGGAACTGGGTACGGATTTTGGATGATCAGCCATGGTCGTATTGAATGGCGGTGCCGGCTCGAAGGGCCGAATGGCCTACTCCTGCACCTATTTGCTATGTTTCTAACTCTGGGACTGAAATTCCCTGTTTTTGCCCACATTATATTATTGGAGAGGTTACAGACGGGTCTTCTAGAGCTGCGGAAGAGTCAGAAGTAACGTGAGGGGCCGCAGGATATTTGATATGGAAGGGGTGGTGGAGACTGATTCACCAAGAATGAAGCAAGAAATTTGGGAGGGGTACGTTTTTTCAAGGGATTGGCACCAATTGGTCCGTCTATCAGAGTTGGTTTGCAAGGCTTTATTCAGTGAAGTATCGATTGATAATTATGCAGCGGTATAAGCAAACTTGACTCAATTTCTCATTAACTACTGGCCACTGACCTCTGCTGGAAATTTGCTCTTTTACAGAGATTTGGTTAAGTACAGGATTAGATTTGCCTTTTGATGTATTCGCAGTCAATTCTTCTGCCAACACTCATGGCCTAATGAAGAATGGTGTGTGCTTGATACCAATGGCAGGCAGCACCTGTGAAATTGCACTACAGCGTGAAGTTGGCCGCTTCCAAGGGGTGAGGGGAGAGAGAATGTTGTAAAAAAAGATTGGAATGTGACTTAATTATTTTGTCCCTTGATTTTGACTGCATCAAGAATGATTTAAACTTGACCTGGACTTAGAGCAAGGCACTTTGCTATTTATTTCTGGTTTGTTGGTCCTGAGTTTTTTTCTTCTTTCCAGCATTCTGCCACCATGCTTGCAAATATCTCGCTCCAAATTGGCTGAAACACCTCATAAAAGACAGAAGAAATCTATATGTGGTTCAGTTTAGAGATGCAGAGTGTAAATAGGCCCGTCGGCCCACTGATTCTGCGCCGAGATTAATCACCTGTACACTAGTTCTATGTTATCCCACTTTCGCATCCTACACACTAGGGGCAAGTGACGGAAGCCAAGTAACCCACAAACCTGCACATTTTTGAAATGCATGAGGAAACCAGAGTACCAGGAGAAAACCCATGCGATCATGGAAATGTTCAAACCCAAACAGACAGCATCTGTAGTCAGGATCGAACACAGGTTCAGTGCTGTAAGGCAGTGACTCTACCACTGTGCCACTGTGTATGAAATTGTGGTAATTAATTTATCATTTTACTTGCCCCTCAGTCTCTGGGGATTTCTTCTGGTGAATATTCATGCTGTTCACTGTGAGGGGATCAATGTTTTATAATTTTGTGTATGCCAGATTAGTCTTGCCAAAGGTTGCTTTAGTTGTATCTTCAGCAGCAGAGCACTGCTAAATAAATGAAAAGACTTAGTTAACATACCTACTACTATCATGGCATTTTTCTGACTCAGATTGCCACCTGAAGGGTGGAAGGAATCACGTTAATAAAAGCACTATTACTATTAAAGGAAGGTGACAGTCAGTTTTTACCCAGCTGAGTGCCAAAACCAGAAATCAGAAATAATTAAAGAGAATGTGGGTAGAACTGCTTCCTCAGTGCCAGAGACGCGGATTCCATCCTGATATCAGATGCTGTCCGTGTGGAGTTTGCACGTTCTCCCTGTGACCGCATGGGTTTCCGGTGGGTGCTTCAGCTTCCTCCCACATCCCAAAGGCGTGTGGGTTTGTAGATTAATTGGCCTCTGTAAATTGCACCATGAAGGAAGGTCTTTGAAAGTGGGATAGCATAGAACTATTGTGAACGGCTGATCGATAATCAGTGAACTCTGTGGGCCGATGGCCCATTTCCATGCTGTAATTGTAAACTAAACAAAATTGCTGGGACTATTCTGCAGTCAGACAGCATCTATGGAAAGAGAAACAGAATATTTCCTTTGTTCTATCCACCCATGCACTACCTCTGTGAGATCAGTTCTGCACTGTTGAATGTGTCATCTTTCAAATGAGACATTTAAAATGAGAACAAGTCTTCACCCTTTTTCTCAGGCACTATTTTGACGAAGGGATAAATTGTGTACATAAGCAGTTTATTAGTTTCACCAGAGGAATATAAATTCTCATCACATTTAAAAAAGTACCTGATGAACATTCAACTTCAAAGAGCTGGGATGTACCATTTATCCAAATAAATTAGCTGTGCTCAAAAATATGAATACTTTAGCTGGCATGGACACGATGGGTCGAATGGCACCCTTCAGTGCTATAATTTCTGTCTATTCTTAGAGCTACACTGCATGGGCACAGGCCCTTCACAATATAATAGGTTAAAGCAGTTAAATGACGTCAAAATTTAAGATGGGCGAGGGTGGTGTTGAAGATAAATAATTGAGGTCCTATGAAAGAATTAAATAGTTTTCCTTTGACACTCCTTTCAAAGAGTGTAGTAGTTTTGTTTATTGTTTCTTTATTGAATAAGTACTTTAAAAATAACTGGCCAAACCATTGCAATCATCCATTCATAAATTATTGTGAACATTTAATTCCTAAGGGTTGATTGTGTTGTGCCTTTTCCTTCGCAACAACAAATTGCTGTAAACTCTGTGGGCTATTCATGCATTCATAAAGTGGGGAATCCAGTCCAGTGAGAATTAGCTGACAAAAGAAAAGCAAAATCATGAACATCATTTCTGAATGTGGTGTTGATGGAAACTATGAGCACAGTTGATTTGTCTTGATTTTATTCATGGGTGCAGTCGGTAACAAAGCCCACATTGCCGGATTCTTTATTTCAAAGAGCAAACATGATGAATATTTGTAAACCAGCATCTGCAGTTTCTTGTTTCGACATAATGAATATTTTGCACAGTACTGAGACTTTTGCAAGCAACCAGAATAATTCCTGTCATTATTCAATACGGAGCATTTATTTTTTGCTAGAACTTTTTTTATTTTAATAATATTTTGGTTCTCTTTCATAGTTTATTTTAGAGTTTTAAAAATACTGTAACCCTGCAGGTTTCTACACAAATGATCCAAAGGCGCAGACTCACTGGGATTTGAAGCACTTTGCCAAATAAGCGATCTGCAAAAATGCTAAGTCGGTTTGATTGCGAGACACTTTACTACCCTAATTCTAATTTCATCCCATATCATGGAGACTTCTCAGTGGTGACCTCTGGTAGCATTTTACAGCACGGAACAGGCCCTTTGGCCCAACGCATCCATGCTATTCGATATGCATTTAGCCCATTTTCCTACATTTTGGCCATTTTCCTCTATCCATGCAGCTGTCCAAATGCTTTCTAAACACTGTGATTGTACTGGCCTCTCTCACAACTTCCAGCAAAGTGCTTTGCATATCCACCATCTTCTTTGGAAAAACTTGCCCCTCAGACCACCTTTAAATCTTTCCCCTCTCACATTAAACATATACCCTCTAGTTTAAGTGTCCCCTAATCCTTGGAAAAAGATTATGACCATCTGCCCTATCTATGCCCCAAATAATTCTATTCTTGCACATATAACCCTTTATAAGTTTACCCCTCGGCCTCCTGCACGCCAATGAGATCCATACCAGCCTATCCAATCTTTCCTTATAATTAAAGCCCTCCATTCTAGGCATCATCCTGATTAATCTCTTCTCTACTGTTTCGAGTGATACCATGTCGTTTCTATTCTGTGGTGAGCACAACTACACACAATATTCCAAGTGTGGCCTCCTCAATGCCTTGTGAAACTGCAACATGATGTCCCAACTCTTATACTCAGTATCCCTGCCCATGAAGGCAAGCGACCTAAATGCCTTCTTCATACTCTATCCACCTATGTTGCTATTTTCAGTTATGAACTTGCATCCCAAGCTCCCTCTGTACATCAACACCTCTAAGCTCCCTGGTGATTACGGTGTATGTCTGGCCAGTTTTAGACAACTCAAAATGCATTATCTTACTTGTCTGGATTAAATTCCATCTGCTGCCGCTCCAACCAAGCTGATCTATGTACCTCTGTATCGTTAGGCAACCATCCTTGCTATTTAAAACTCCTACAATCCTCATGTCGACAGCAAACTTACTTAACAGACCATGGAAGGACAGAAAGTGCTGGAGTATCTCAGCAGGCCTGGCAGAATCTCTGGAGAACATGGATAGGTTACATTTCGGGTGGGGATCCTTCTTCAAATCATCGAACCTCTTCTCTAAGTTGTTTATATGACAACAAAGGTCCCAGCATCGATCCTACAGATTACAGACTTCTAGTCAGAAAATATATTCCTCCCCGAGTAAATTCTCTTCAATTATGCTGGCCATGTCCCCTTTTTTGCCCTCTAAACTACTTTAGTTTAGTTAAGAGATACAGTGTGGAAACAGGCCCTTCGGCCCACAGAGTCCACGGCCCACGGAGATCCCAGAGAAAACCTACGCAGGTCACTGAGAGAACATTCAAACTCCGTTCAGACAAGTACCCATAGTCAGGATCGTCCCTGGGTCTCTGGCGCTGTACGGCAGCAACTCTACCGCTGCGCCACCATGTCGCCTACCTTCTTAAGATCCTGCCTATGGAATCCTCAATGGACTCGCCTGACAACTGTTACCCAAATCTGACACACGCTTTTTTCTTTTTTCTGATTGAATCGTTAATTTCCTTTGTTAACCAAGGTTCCTTAATCTTACCACCTTTACTTCTCTCGGGGACATGCTGACCCTGAACTCTTAGTATTTTTCTTTCAAAAGTCTCCTACTTATTTGATGTTGATTTTCCCTCGAGCAGCTGCTCCTAATCAACATTTTGCCAGGTCCTGGTTTATCAATTGAAGTCAGCCCTCCCCAAATGTAACATCTTAACTCTAGGTCCAGCCATATCCTTTTCCATGACTACTTTAAAGCTTTTCGAATTCTGGTCATTGCTCACACAGGCTTCTTCCACAGATGGTTCCACTGCTTGCCTATCCTCATTCCCTAAAATAAGATTAGGTACAGCTCCCTCCCTATTAGGACTTGCTTGAAAAATCTTTCCTGGCTGCATTGAACAAATTCTATTCTATTTAGGCCCCTTGCACCAAGGCAATGCCTTCAATATTGGGAAATGTAAAATCATCCCCTACGAAAACCCTATTGCTTTTAAGGTCTAGGTTTATTCTTGTCGCGTGTACCGAGGTACAGTGAAAAGGTTTGTTTTGCATGCTATCCAAACAGATCAGATCTGCTATAAACACAATCAAGTCAAACTCAAGTACAATAGTTGCTAATTATCTACATTTGTTTTTCCAAATCCCAATGACTATTTGGAAGCCCATAGCTTAATACTCTCCAAGTGATTGCTTCTCCCTTATTTTTAAGTTCAAACCATATAGTTTCATTTGCTGATCCTTCCAGTATATCCTCCTTGCACACAGCTGTAATAGTCTTCTCAAACAGCAATGCAAGTCCTTGATTCCCTTTTTGATACCATTCTTCCCTCCACCCCATCATCACAACCAGGAACATTGAGTTGATATTCCTTCCCTTCCCACTGCCACGTTTCTATGGTTGCCACAATATAATGATCCCACATCTCTTGTGATCCCCAATCCAACTGTGGCTGTTCTGCCCAATAGATAAGCTATCCACAATGTGGAGTCCAGGTATGAATATTGTGGTTTCTAGTCCTGTGATTAGTGAACATGGTGCGAAGCAGAGATTGAATATGTGGCTTCTGTGCACTAAATATTATACCAGAGAGCATATAAATATATTGGAAAAATTACATGGTACAGATAGTCATGGAAGTAAAAACCAAATTTGGCAAATGAGTTTGAATTCAATTGGAAGAATATGTTAATGTTGGAACGATTTTGGACAACTCATTGAAGAAAAAAAATCATATGTTCCACCAAAGCTGTTTCTTCCAGTTTCACGTTCTGGCGCCTCATTAAAATTTTCATGATTATAATATTTCAATTTTTACCATGTAAAAATGATGTGATGAAAATATTTAAAATATCTACTGTTTAAGCCCTTCAAATACCAGGTATATTTCACGGACATTGAGGGCCGTATCTTTGTGGCAAAATAGTCGTCGGTGCACCATAAGGTCTCAATTGCAGTAACCATATAAAAAGAGCAAAACTTATTTGATTAAAACAATCAGTTCCACTGAGCAACATTTTTTTTTTACTGTTGGCTGTTTTAAATTTACTTTTCGCATATCAAAGTTTATGCCATCTGTTCCTGCTTTTCTGACTTCCATTGGAATGATTTGGTTTATTTGTTATATTTAATATTTTTTGCAGTTTGTGATTTATCCTCTTCAATCCCCTGTTATTCTTAAAACAGTTATTACATTTCTCTTCATCTTAACTTTAATGCTTCACGTCATTCTTGTGGTACTTTTCCGTTATTTTCATTTTGCATTTATTGAAATTGAATTTAGTACAAGTCCACCAGTGGTTTAGCCAATACATTGTCAACTTTTATCATATTTTGGCAAATATGTCATCTGTTGCTGATGATAAATCCCAGAAACCAAATGATTTTAGAACTCCTTTGCTGCATTGTCTAGACAATGAAAATGATGTGTCTGAGGAAAGAACTTTCATTTATTCTGTACCTTTCATTAACTCCAGACGTCCCAAAGCACTTTTCCAACCAATTAAGTACTTTGAGTAATGCCAAAGCTTGATCTCCTTGTGCCAGTATACCTAACAACCTCTTTATTTTGTTTATTATCTGCTGAGTTCTGCAGACCATCTGTAAATCTTTTATTGTGTCCTTCTTTTAGTGCTACTTTGAAAATTTGACATGCTTACTTTTGCTGACAGCATCCATGTTAGTGACGTTGATTGGAATCAATTGTGGTCCAAGAATTGACCAGCACTCAACACATTGACCAGTATTTCAAACTGATAATACATTGTTGTGTTATTAGTGTCTAGTAATCTTGATTTGGGGCTTGGGTGATCTGTATAAATAGCTCATCCTTTGGTCTTGCTGCTTCTTATGCCAACTGAACTTGTTAATGAGAGTACCTGATCATTATTACCTTTGAAGGTGGACACAAAATGCTAGAGTAACTCAGCGGGTCAGGCATTGTTACCTTCGAGGTCACTGGCAATACTTGTCATACAGCAGGGAAACAGATCCTTTGGCCCCAGCTTACCCATGCCGATCAAGATGCCCTTTCTGCACTCGTCCCACCTGCTCATGTTTGGCCCCTATCCCCCTAAACCTTTCCTATTCATGTACTTGTCCAAATGTCTTTTATACTTCAAATCTGACATTCTCTACTGCTATGGTCTGTTGACCACAGATACTCTTAAATTTTTAATGTAATATCAACTCCTTATATTTTTCCTCCTTTTAATTAAAGGACTTGAAGGTCTCAATCCTGATGCATGGACTTGAGATTCTCAAGACCGTTCTGGATGGTATTGAATGGTCATGGGCTTGGAATTCCCAGGAGTCGGTGAAGATGTTGCAGTTTTTAAGGAGTCATAGAGTGATACAGTGTGGAAACAGGCCCTTCAGCCAAACTTGCCCACACTAGCCAGCATGTCCCAGCTGCCTGCGTTTGGTCTTTGTGTGAAAAAGTTACCTCAGATTCCTTTTACATCTTTTCCCCTTCAACTTAAAGCTATGTCCTCTGGTCCTCGATTCACCTACTCTGGGCAAGAAACTCTGTGCATCTACCCAACCTATTCCTCTCATGATCTTATACACCTCTATAAATTCACCCCTCACCCTCCTACACTCCAGGGAGTCCCAGCCTATTCAACCTCTCCCTATAGCCCTCTCCCTCTCCCTATAGTTCAGACCCTCTAGTCCTAGCAAGGTTTTGAGAGCACTGTTGAATCTTTTCCTCTGTTCACCTGGTAATCTTCTCTCCTGATAGAACTTAAAATAGAGTGTCTCTTTTAAGAGTTCAGCAAGGAGAGATGTGGCCTGCCCAGTGGAGTCCATTCAGTGTAATTAAGGTGGCAATGTAAGGGATGTTAGCTTGGGAAAGATCACTAGTGAAGGCAAGCGTATCACATGCTTTCTTTACCACTCTATTTGTATTGCCACTTATAGGGAACAATGGACCTGGACTCCAAGACCTCTCTGGACCACAATACTATGAAGGGTCTTGCCATTAACTGTATACTTTATCCTTGCATTCATTCTCCCAAAGTGCAGCATTTCACACTTAGATTACATTCCATCTGCTATTGTCCATCTGTAACTGATCTAAATCCCGCTGTCTCCTTGGACAGCTTCCTCACTGTCTGCAACACCACCAATTTCAGTATCTGCAAATGTACTAACCAATCCTTCTCCATTTAAGTCCAAGTCATTTATATATAGGCAGAAACAACAGAGGTCCTGGCACAGATCAATGCGGAATACCACTAGTCACAGACTTCTACGTGTCTGGTTGCTTTCTGATATTTCATGGAGTTGCAGTACAAAATTTACTCTTTTCCGTCTGGACTTCCAGGGTTTATCTACTCATTCATGATTTCTGGTTTCTGCTAGATATACTGTGGCTTGCATGTAATGTGAATTCCAGGAGTGGTCAGGAATGTTACTGCTTGTCCTGTCCATATTTTTCACCATTTTTCTTTTGGCACAAACACTTGGCTGAAATACTGGAAGATGATAGGTAAAAGCAATATAATTTTGAGTGGGGGATTTTTTTTGTGCCTTTACATCTTTGTGGATATACTAACGAGAGATTGCTTGTTCCATTGCAGTCCTGGTCTTTGGATTGGGAGTGTGATCATCTACAAAGAAAGATGCTTTTTCTGTATGATGCAGAGCCAGGGACTCATCTGGAACTGCTTGACTTGTGCCTTTGAAAATTTGTAAGATACTGTAATGTGGTGTATATCTGAAGTTTAAATTACAAATTAAAGCTTCTTTAATTGCAAAAATAGATTTTGCATATTTTTAAGATGTGTAATTACTCTGGAGAAAACCAAATCTTTGGGCTATCTTATTTGTTGTGATCTGCCCATGCAATTAGAATTTAAATCTTTCCCTGGAACAACCTCCTGCATTGGAGATCATTTTTCAATGTTCTATAGATTCAGGATCAGTTCCTGTGGATTGGAGGGTAGCAAATGTTATCCCACTTTTTAAGAAAAGATGGAGAGAGAAAACGGGTAATTATAGACCAGTTAGTCTGACATCAGTGGTGGGGAAGATGCTGGAGTCAATTATAAAAGACGAAATTGCTGAGCATTTGGATAGCAGTAACAGGATCATTCCGAGTCAGCATGGATTTACGAAGGGGAAATCATGCTTGACAAATCTACTGGAATTTTTTGAGGATGTAACTAGGAAAATTGACAGGGGAGAGTCAGTGGATGTGGTGTACCTCGACTTTCAGAAAGCCTTCGACAAGGTCCCACATAGGAGATTAGTGGGCAAAATTAGGGCACATGGTATTGGGGGTAGGGTACTGACATGGATAGAAAATTGGTTGACAGACAGAAAGCAAAGAGTGGGGATAAATGTGTCCCTTTCGGAATGGCAGGCAGTGACCAGTGGGGTACCGCAAGGTTCGGTGCTGGGACCCCAGCTATTTACGATATACATTAATGACTTAGACGAAGGGATTAAAAGTACCATTAGCAAATTTGCAGATGATACTAAGCTGGGGGGTAGTGTGAATTGTGAGGAAGATGCAATAAGGCTGCAGGGTGACTTGGACAGGTTGTGTGAGTGGGCGGATACATGGCAGATGCAGTTTAATGTAGATAAGTGTGAGGTTATTCACTTTGGAAGTAAGAATAGAAAGGCAGATTATTATCTGAATGGTGTCAAGTTAGGAGGAGGGGGAGTTCAACGAGATCTGGGTGTCCTAGTGCATCAGTCAATGAAAGGAAGCATGCAGGTACAGCAGGCAGTGAAGAAAGCCAATGCAATGTTGGCCTTCATAACAAGAGGAGTTGAGTATAGGAGCAAAGAGGTCCTTCTACAGTTGTACCGGGCCCTGGTGAGACCGCACCTGGAGTACTGTGTGCAGTTTTGGTCTCCAAATTTGAGGAAGGATATTCTTGCTATGGAGGGCGTGCAGCGTAGGTTCACTAGGTTAATTCCCGGAATGGCGGGACTGTCGTATGTTGAAAGGCTGAAGCGATTGGGCTTGTATACACTGGAATTTAGAAGGATGAGGGGGGATCTTATTGAAACATATAAGATAATTAGGGGATTGGACACGTTAGAGGCAGGAAAGATGTTCCCAATGTTGGGGGAGTCCAGAACAAGGGGTCACAGTTTAAGAATAAGGGGTAGGCCATTTAGAACGGAGATGAGGAAAAACTTTTTCAGTCAGAGAGTGGTGAAGGTGTGGAATTCTCTGCCTCAGAAGGCAGTGGAGGCCAGTTCGTTGGATGCTTTCAAGAGAGAGCTGGATAGAGCTCTTAAGGATAGCGGAGTGAGGGGGTATGGGGAGAAGGCAGGGTCGGGGTACTGATTGAGAGTGATCAGCCATGATCGCATTGAATGGCGGTACTGGCTCGAAGGGCTGAATGGCCTACTCCTGCACCTATTGTCTATTGTCTATTGTCTATCCCAACAGCCCTTCCAAATGAGACAGAGATTTACATCTCCTCCAACCTCTGTTACATTTGGTTCTCTTGACATTGGCTCCTCTATATTGATCAAATGTAGACTGTCCCGCTCAAGCATTTTGCACTAACTCTTGGTTGCCATTTTAATTCTCTTTCCCATTCCTGTTGGCCGCCTCCACTTCCATGAATTGCAAACTAGAAGAGCATCTCGTATTCCATTTGGGCAGTCAACAACATAATGCCATGAACATTGAATTCTCTAATTTCAAGTAACCTTCCCCTCCCCCTTTCCTGCTCATCTACCCAGCTTCCACCATGCCCATGCACACCTTTCTTTCCTCTTAGTCTCCTTCATTTGCTAATCTCGGGGCCCCCCATTTTTTTCTTTCATCCATTCTCTTCAACTGACCATCCTTACTTTCTCTGGTCGTATACATTGCTCCCGACCTTTTTTTCAGCAGATTCCACCATTTGCACCCTTTTGTGTCCAACCTTGGTTACTATCTCTCCCCACGTGACTCATCCCCTCCTCACCTGGATCCACACATCATTAAGTCTTGCCCCACCCTTCCCCTCATCTCTTTCCCCTAGCAATCTACCATTACCATTCATCATTCGAGGAACTATGTACCTGCACACCTAGATCCCCCAGCTCTACAATACTCTAGAGTATTGTGAAGGTCCTGCCCTGGTTTGACTTTGCAAAATGCAACACCTTGTACTTATTTGCATTAAACCCCATTAACATGCCCAACTAATCAAAATCCTGCTCTAATTTGTTTATAACCATCTTCACTATCCACGATACTACCCACTTTAATGATATCTGCAAACTTAGTAATCATGTCTTCTACATTTTCATCCAAATCGTTGATATAACCCACAAATGGCAATGGGCCTAGCACTGATGCCTGGGGCACACGATTAGTCACAGACCTCCAGTCTGAAAAACAACCTTCCACCGTTACTCTCTGCTTCTGTCCATGGTCAATTCTCTATCCAGTTAGCATCGTATTTGGTAGTGTTCACAGAACTAATATTATACCAGGAACCTTTACCACTCATGTGGCCCCCTGGGGTGATATCCCCTCCCTTGTTTGAGGGGCGTCTCCACCACACCCTGCCCCTCAATGTGCAGCAGCGGAAAGACCCTCGACTGTGGTTCTCCCCCACAGAACCTTGGTGTTGGCTGCACCAAGCTTCAGTTTGTCCTTCAGCACAAACTCCTATGGATTTGAATGGGCTCGTCGCCAACATTCCCTGACTGATACCTCGCTGTGCAGGGAGATCACGTTTCGAGCAGACCCAAGAGCGTATTTCACTGAGTTGATGACCTTCCAGCAGTACTTGATGACTGTCTCTGAATGTGTCCTTGGGAACAGGCTGTAAATCAGAGAGTTATCTGTTCTGGAACAGTTTAGGGTAAACCATGACAAGGACCCTTGCATCATTCTCCACAAATCCACACTCTGCGAAGAGGTGGGCAACCATTTCCCCTCCGCAGCAACCATCCCAAGGGCAGCGTGCACTGGTAGTAAGATTCCGATGGTGCAGGAAGGATCTGACTTGGAGGACCCCCCTCTCCACCAGCCAAGCGAGCTGTACCAGGCTGTGCGTAGAGCCAAAGCACGTGGGCACTAAGTGTCACTACTTGCTGAGGTTCTACCTGTTCCCGGTGTTGCAAAAGATAGGCCTGGTGCAGATGCTGCGCAATGTGCCAGTTAGTTGGGCATTCCCGCACCATCTCTCCTTCATGGAAAGGTTCTTCCGGCCCAACACCTTTGACCACATTTGGATCGATCCTGTGGCATGGTTCCCTGAACAGATTGTCCAGCCTGACTGGCGAAATGCCTCATCACCTGAACTCGCCAACAAGAACCTGAAGAAGGGTCTCGACCTGAAATGTCACCCATTCCTTTTCTCCAGAGATGCTACTAGTCCTGCTGAATTACTCCAGCTTTTTGTGTCTCTCTTTGGTTTAAACCAGCATCTGCAATTCCTTCTTACACAAACAAGTAACCTGGCATCTGCTATGGTATAGCAAATATGTGGAGAATGGGACAGAGTAAAGAGTGAGCTAAGGCAGTTCAGTAATTTCACCCAGTGAGGCCTCTGTCCCATCTGGATTAGGGAGGTATATTTTGGTGGGGATTCTTGGAGTGTTGGTCACTGATTCCTGCTGCAGAGTGATTCTGAAAGGGGAGTTTTCTGTTCCCAATTGCTTATTTATCAAAAACTAATTGTTAATTTCTTTCATTTAAATCTTTAATTTAAAAAATGGTCTATCATCAGTAGTGTAACATTTTCACATAGTAATGAATTGTTTTCATTACTTGGAAAATTTAGAACAGGTACAATAAACAGATTAAAAATATAAATAAATAGATATCAGTGGAAGATGTGAATTAAGTTCAACTTTGTGCTTAAACACTTTTTTATTTGTTGCTTAGGTTCATTTAAAAATGATTTAGGTATTGCGAGCTAGTGCAAGTAGAAAAGTTGCAAATCTTTTCGGAGAAGAATCGATGACTTTTAATGTTTTTTGAAGTGCCGATTGAATTAATTATAACTGAGAACAAAACAAATGTTATGTAAATTCGCTTTCAGAAACAATTGGTAAGATATTTCAAAAGAAGCTTGTGAATATTCATGTGTATGGCACCAGGGGAAAATTTCCAGTGCGATGAGCAGCTTAATTGATGATGGCAAGAGTAGATTGGGTGAATCCATGTCAATCGCATTGGAGATGGCATGCTGAGTGCTCAGGCCTGGCTCCGCCTTTGTACCTCGTGCAGTGATGATCCCGTTTGGATGTTGTGAATGCGGACACAAAGTACGCGGAGATAAAAGTCAGAAGTCATGGAATAATGAAGAGAAATGGTGAAAGGCTTTAGAAAAACACAGGTTAGTCAAAGGAACAGTTGACAGATTCGAGTAGGTGAAATAGTTGTGAAATAGTTCAGGAGGAGAAACCAGGCAAAGGGTTGTACTGTATATTCAATGGAATGTTACTGAAGGCTTGGAGGCGACTAGAAACAGTTCTTCAGTTAAAGTAGGAGTGCGTGTA
The DNA here is from genome assembly GCF_053455715.1 of Rhinoraja longicauda. Classification (NCBI taxonomy): domain Eukaryota; kingdom Metazoa; phylum Chordata; class Chondrichthyes; order Rajiformes; family Arhynchobatidae; genus Rhinoraja; species Rhinoraja longicauda. The sequence goes on along the minus strand of NC_135963.1, from coordinate 44,037,827 downwards.
GATGAAGCAAAACACAGAGCAGATAATAATAATAATATTCATTTATTGTCATTGCAACGAGTACAACGAAATTAAAAAATAGCCAATCCTGACGGTGCGTACAAACATATATGCAATAAATGCAAAAACAAATAAATACAATTATATTAAGTACAAGATTTTTTAACGGTGTTGCCTAGTGCAAAGGTAGTGTTCAGTTCTCGTATGGCCCTGGGGTAAAAACTGTTCTTAAGTCTGTTTGTTCGGGATTTGATCGACCTGAAACGTCGACCAGAGGGCAGATGAACAAACAGACGGTGGCCGGGGTGGGATGGATCTTTTATTATTTTGCCTGCTCTACTGAGGCAGCGTAGGCTGAACAGGTGCTCCAGGGAGGGCAGTGAGCAGCCGATGATCTTCTGGGCCGTTGTGATGACCCTCTGAAGGGCCTTCCTGTCCTTTTCTGAGCAGCTGGCATACCATGTGGTTATACAGTATGCCAGCACACTCTCGATGGAGCAGCGATAGAAGGACATCATGAGCTTCTCCTGCAGGTTGGTTTTCCTGAGGATCCTCAGGAAGTGGAGTCTCTGCTGTGCCTTCTTTACTGTGGTGATGGTGTTGGTAGACCAGGTAAGATCCTCTGCTATGTGCGTACCCAGGAACCTGAATGCGGGTACCCTTTCCACACAGACCCCATTGATGTAGAGTGGGTCGTATTCTACACTGGTTTTTCTGAAGTCAATTATAAGTTCCTTTGTTTTGGAGGAGTTCAGGACGAGATTGTTCACTGAACACCATGCTGCCAGCCTTTGGATTTCATCCCTATAGGCTGTCTCATCTCCTCCTGAGATGAGTCCAACCACAGTCGTGTCATCCGCGAACTTGATGATGGTGTTGGTGGGATGGGTGGGGGCGCAGTCGTGAGTGTAGAGGGAGTAAAGGATGGGGCTCAACACACAGCCCTGTGGTGAGCCGGTGCTCAGTGTAATGGTGGAGGAGAGGTGAGGGCCTATTTTGACGGTCTGGGGGCGGTTGGTCAGGAAGTCCTTGATCCATTGGCAGATGGTTTGGGAAAATCCAAGGTCAGAAAGTTTGGTGACCAGTCTGCTCGGGATGACCGTGTTAAAGGCAGAGCTGAAGTCGAGGAAGAGCATCCTCACATAGCTCCCCTGGTGTTCAAGGTGGGTCAGTGCAGTGTGAAGAGCAGTGTCGATGGCATCCCCTGTAGACCTATTTGCTCTGTAGGCAAACTGGTATGGGTCGAAGGTGGGTGGGAGGCTGGCTTTGATGTGCTGCAGGACCAGTCTCTCGAAGCACTTTGTGATGACCGGTGTGAGTGCTACCGGACGGTAGTCGTTAAGGCCGCTGATGACAGACTTTTTCGGCAGTGGGATGATTGTGGCGGACTTCAGGCAGGGAGGGATGGTGGATTTTAAAAGGGACAGGTTGAAGATTTTTGTGAAGACCTCAGATAATTGGTCTGCACATTCCCTCAGCACTCTGCCCGTCACACCATCGGGGCCTGCAGCTTTCCTGGGATTCACTGCTCTGAGCACGCGCTTAACATCATACTCCTGCACAGTGAAGGTGTTGCTGTCAGGTGCTGGAGAGGGTGTTATGTCTGCCACTGTAGCTTTCACCTCGAAACGAGCAAAGAAACAGTTAAGTTCCTCTGCCAGCGAGGTGTCGCCGTCGGCAGTCGTGCGGTTGCTGGTCTTGTAGTTGGTGATGTGCTGGATGCCTTGCCATACCCGCCGTGGGTCATTGTTGGTAAAGTGGTCCTCAATCTTCCTCTTGTAGGACGCTTTGGCATCCTTGATGCCTCTCTTCAGGTTGGTTCTAGCAGCACTGTATAGGGCTCTATCACTAGACCTGAAGGCGGTGTTACGGTCCTTGAGGAGAGACTTGACATCCTTTGTCATCCAGGGTTTCTGATTGGGATACAACCGGATGCGTTTGTCGACGGTGACATTGTCAACACAGTTTTGGATGTAGCAAAGTACAGTCGATGTGTACTCCTCCAAGTCCTGATCCTCAAAAATATCCCAGTTGGTCCTTTCGAAGCAATCCTGCAGCTGCGAGGAAGCTCCTTTAGGCCATGTCTTAACAGTCTTTATGGTGACTGGAGCTTTCCTCCTGAGTGGGGTGTATGCTGGAGTTAAGAATATGGACAGGTGATCTGACTGCCCCAGGTGTGGTAGTGGTGCTGACCTGAAACCCTTCTTAATGTTTGAATAAACCTTGTCTAGTGTGTTTTTCCCCCTGGTAGCACATCTTATGTGTTGTTCAAGTTTCGGGAGAACTGACTTTAGGTCTGCATGATTGAAGTCCCCGGCTATGATGTGGGCTGCTTCTGGATATGTGCTCTGTTGTGAGTTTATTGCACCGAGCAGGTAGCCTAAAGCTGTGCTAGCGTTAGCATTCGGTGGGATGTAGACTGCTGTTACTATAACCCCTGATGTAGACAATGCACAATAAATTGGTGCAAAAGATTGATTTAACTATGGTTTGGAGTATTGCATGCAGTTTTGGGTATTTCATGAAAGACGGAGCTTAAAGCTTAAATCAGCAAAGAGAATCCATGTAAAATTGCCAGCTTGATTGTTATAGAACGTAGAACAGTACAGCACAGAGCTGGCCCTTCTACTCAAAATGTTCATGCAAAACATGACGCCAAGTTGAACTAATCCCCACTGCCTGCAAGTGATCAATTTCCCTCCATTCTCCGCATGTCCATATGCCTATCTAAAAGCATCTTAAATTCCACAATTTTATCTGCCTCCACCACAACCCCTGGCAGCATGTTCCAGGAACCCACCAGTTTGTGGGTTAAAAAAAAACTTGCTGCTCACATCTCCTTTTATACTTTGCCCCTCTCACCTTAAAAACTATGCCCTCCAGTTTTTGAAATTTCCACCCTGGGGGGAAATGGTTCTGATTGTATCCTATCTATGCCTCTCATAATTTTATATACTTTTATAGTTCAGCGGTACTTTATTGGTACGGTAAAATGTATTTTTTGCACACAGTTAAGTAAAAATCTTATTATACATAGGCACAATCATACTTTAGTTCAAGATTATAAGAGTAGTAGATTACAATTAGGTAGTACACAAGAGTTTTTTACATTTCCAGTGCCATCCTGTATCCATGTAAGTTCAAAGATGTTTAGAAATGTAGAATCGTAACTTGGCCATAAAGGCCCCTTGTCCTGGCTGCAATGCTGGGTCGGAGTCTCAGGTGTCGGCCTGGCCAGGCAGTTTGTCAATGTCCCTTGTCACTGTGTGCCGCTGCAGGCTATGTCCAATCTACGTGCTCGGCTGCTTGGAACGGTGCCTGATCCAGTCAAGCCACAGGCTGCTTCATGGCCTTCAGCGGCCTACTCCACTGACACCTCGATCCGGAGACATTTGACTCATGAAAGCGCTGTCCCTCCCCTCATGCAGCCACCGCTCAGCTCCATGCCCTGGTGTACATGCCACAGCTGACCTCAGAACACCCAGAGCACCTCCAAGTGTGCAGGATGCAGCCCTCCAGCCCATTTACTGGCATTGTTCTTTTCCTCTGTCCACCGCCATCTTGAAGGTAATTTCCTACACATTAGGCTGTGGACACAGGAACTGTAGATGCTCAAATCTTGCATTGAACACAAAGGGCTGGAGTAACTCAGCAGGCCCCACACCATCTCTGGAAGACATGGGTAGGTGACGGTTCAGGTCAGAACCATTCTTCAGACTCCTAACAGGTCTGCCCTCAGTCTCTGATTCTCCAGAGGAAATAATCCATGCTTATCCAACTTCTCCTTATAGCTAATACCCTCTAATCCAGATAACATTCTGGTAAACCTCATATGCACTATCCAAAGCCTCCACATCCTTCTTAGAATGGAGTGACCAGCACTGCACACAATACTCCAAATGTGGCCTAACCAAGTCTATAAAGCTGCATCCTGACTCTTATACTCAATGCCCTGACCAGTGAAGGCAAGCGTGCCACACGCTTCTTTGCCATTCCATCTACAAGTGTTGCCATTTTCAGGAAGCTATGGACTTGGGCTCCAAGATCCCTCTATGCATTAATGTCATGAAAAGAAACCAGAGGTACGGGATTATTTCTACCAAAATATAAAAGGCAAAATCAAAATTTTAAATCTTTTTTTGAATAAATGGTAAAGGATGGGAAAATACTTTCCATATGATTGGACACTCTCAAGAAAAGTCAATGATTTCTAGAGGTTATTGGAATATTGGATACTGACACAGGGCACACTTTAGATAGGAATTGTGTAATCTTAAAGGAGAATTTAAGTAATTATTTGTAAAAACAGTAGATGAAGAGAGAGGAGGAAGGAGTTTTGGCAAGGAACACAATAACTTGCATGAGGAGGGGGAGGGGGTGGGGGGAGAGGAAGGGGTAGAGGGGGAAAGGGGGAGAGGGGGAGAGGAGAGGGGGAGGTGAGGATGCTGCACCAATGCAGGAGAGGTTTGGGCCCAATAGTCAGATTTAAAGTTGAATGTCGAAACAAGGAACTGTAGATGCTGGTTTACAAATAAAGGCGTACAGTGCTAGAGGTAACTCAGTGGGTCAGGCAACCTCCTTGGAGAACATGAACAGGTGATGTTCTGGGCCAGATCTCTTCTTCAGATTGATTGTGGAGAGAAATCTGGAAGAGAGGAAAAGCAGGACAAAGCGCGGCAAGTAATAGGTACGAGGGTTTTTTGATCAGCAGATGGTTGGACAAAGGCCAGAGATGAAAAAGCAGGTGGTATGAGATAAAAGTATAGAAAGTTTAAATATGTTAATTGTTATTTTAAGCAATTCTGTTTTGTTTGGGGTTTTTGTCATAATAACCAACAAAAATCTGGATTTTTTGTTGTTGTTGAAGAAGTTCTTTATTCTGATCTCCATTTCGACTGCTCCACAGTTAAGAGTTCCTAACTGGTCTCGTCTTGAGTTTTAGTAAACTGTAATGCTGCAATGAGAAAATATAAATGTAACATCTATGTGATTTGTAAAAAGCAGCAGTGGAGCATTGATGGTTTCAAAGTCAGCTGTTGGCAGTTGAAACCAGTTGAGGTAACAAATTAAGTGAAACTCATAACAGCAAATCGTAGGAAATTCACCAAATGTGATTTTTTTTTGTCGCAGATATTGATAACAACTGAGCCATTTGATAATACTGAGTTGTGAAAAAATTATACGATGATGAGGAGGGGGATTGATAACCTGTTTTCTATACTCAAAACTGAAGAATCTATTAAAGACTAAAACAATTTGTAGTTAAATGTTTTGCTTGTAATTGAAATTAATTCAGGTAATAGTGTTAGTATCCATTTTATTTTTGCTTTGATTCAATCATAGCTGGTCTTTTCCCATGACCTCTGACAACAGTACTAATCAAAAATCTATCTATCTCTGCCTTTAAAATATCCACTGATGGCCACCACAGCCTGCTGTGGCAAAGAATTCTACAGATTCACCACCCTCTGACTAAATAAATTTCTCCTCATCTCCTTCCTCAAAGAATATCCTTTAATTCTGAGGCTATGACCTCTAGTCCGAGACTCTCCCACTAGTGGAAACATCCTCTCCACATCAACTCTATTCAAGCCTTTCACTATTCTGTATGTTTCAATTAGGTCACCCCCTCATTCTTCTAAACTCCAGCGAGTACAGGCCCTGTGCCGACAAACGCTCATCATACGTTAACCTACTCATTCCTGGGATCATTCTTGTAAACCTCCTCAGGACCCTCTCCAGAGCCAGCACATCCTTCCACAGATGTGGTGCCCAAAATTGCTCACAATATTCCAAATGCGGCCTTACCAGCGCCTTATAGAGCCTCAGCATTACATCCCTGTTTTTGTATACAATCCCTCTTGAAATAAATGCTAGCATTGAGTTTGCTTTCTTTACTACCGATTTGACTTGTAGACTAACCTTTTGGGAATCCTGCACCAGCTCTCCCAAGTCCCTTTGCACCTCTGATTTCTGGATTCTCTCTCCATTTAGAAAATAGTCTACGACTACCAAAATGCATGACTCCACATTTTGCTACACTATATTCCATCTGCCACTTCTCTGCTCACTCTCCCAACCTGTCCAAGTCCTTCTGCGGAGTCCCTGCTTTCTCTACACTACTTGCCCTTCCACCTATTTTCGTATCATCCGCAAACTTTGTGACAAAGCCTTCAATCCCCTCGTCCAAATCATTAATATGCAACGTGAAGAGTAGCGGCCCCCTGCACCGACCCCTGCGGAACTCCGCTAGTCACTGGCAGTCAACCAGAAAAAGCCCCCTTTATTGCCACTCTTTGTCTTCTGCTATCCAGCCAACCTGCTATCCATGTTAGTATCTGCCGTTTGATACTGTGTTACCTAGAATTCCAGCAAATTTGTCAAGCAAGACCTCCCATTCACAAAGCCATGCTGATTTTGGCCTATTTTATCATGTACTTCTCAGTACTCCGTAACCTCATCCTTTACAATGGACTCTAAAATCTTATTAACCACCGAAGTCAGACTAACCGGCCTCTAGTTCCCACTATTCTGCTATGCTCCCTTCTTGTGCAGCGGGGTAATATTGGCAATTTTCCAATCATCTGAGATTTGCATTTTGCATTTGCATTCTGCTTCCGAATTTGTTGATTCATGCTGATCTATACACACCAATTGACATTCTGCATTATGTGGAACTGGGCAGTGTGTAGTGACAGGCTATTCAGTATGGGTAAAGTATGTGAGAAAATAGTGAAGGGAAAACAGCATTTGCATCATCTACTTTCTCTGTAAATAATGCTGAAGTTCAGTTGTAGCGCTCTTGCTATCATTAGACATGTCCTGCTTCTTTCAGCTCACAAAAGAGAACCACAATAAAAAGAATTAACCAGATATCATTTAGTAATTTTTTAGTAGTCTAGTAGCTTTAGTAATATCATAACAGTGTTAACCATGGAGGAAGGTTTTGCAGTGTGTCTTTCTTGTATATCTTAACCTGTGTAGTAAGTGGCACTTGGATTATAATAGCCTTCTTTCATGAAATTGATTCTTGGTATATTATTGTCATATGTCCTGAGATAGTTAAAATCTTTGTTTTGCAATGCAGGTAAATCACACCATACATGAGTAGAGTCGGGGAAACAGACCTTTCAGCCCAACTTGGCTACCCTGGCCAATATGTTCCATCTACAACAATCCCACCTGCCTGCATTTGGCTCATATCCTTCTAAACCTGTCCTATACATGTACCTGTCCAAATGTTTGTTCAACGTTGCCAAAGTACCTGCCTCAACTACCTCCTCCGGCAGCTTGTTCCACACACCCACCAGCTTTTGCGTGAAAATGTTATCCCTCGGGTTCCTATTAAATCTTTCCGCCCTCATTCAAGAGAGAGCTAGATAGAACTCTTAAGGATAGCGGAGTCAGGGGGTATGGAGAGAATGCAGGAACGGGTACTGTTTGGGAATGATCTACCATGATCACATTGAATGGTGGTGCTGGCTCAAAGGGCCGAATGGCCTACTCCTACACCTATTGTCTATTGTCACCGTAAACCTATGTCCTGTGGTTCTCTTATTTCCCCTACTGTGGGCAAGAGACTCTGTACATCAACCCGATCTATTCCTCTCATGATTTTGTACACCTCTCTGAGATCACCTCACATTCTCGTGAGCTTTAAGGAATGAGTCCTAGTCTGCTCAACTGCTCCCTATAGCTCAGGCCCTCAAGTCCTGGCAACCTCGTAAATCTTCTCTGCACCCTTTCCAACTTGACAACATCTTTCCTATAACATGGTGCCCAAAACTGAAGACAATAATGCTGCCTCAGCAACGTCTTTTACGACTGCAACATAACCTCCCAACTTCTATACTCAATGCTCTGACTGATGAAGAACAATGTGCCAAAAGCCTTTTTGACCATCCTATCTACCTGTAATGCTAATTTCAATGAATGATGTACCTGCACTCTGAGATCTGTCTGCTCTATTATACTCCTCAAAGCCCTACTGTTCACTGTGTAGGTCCTGCCCATATTAGTGCTCCCAAAATGCAACACTTCATATTTCAATGTATTAAATTCCATTGACCATTCCTCAACTCACCTGCTCAACCGATCAAAATCCTGCTGCAACTTATGACACCCATCTTCACTATCTAGAATACCACCCACTTTTATGTCAGCTGCAAACTTGCTAACCATGCCATGTACGTTCTCATGCTAATCATTGATTTGGATGACAAACAGCAATGTGCCCAGCATTGAACCCTGAGGCAGACCACTCGTCACAGGCCTCCAGCCCGAGAAGCAACCTTTCACCATCACCCTCTGCTTCCTTCCATGAAGCCAATTTTCCATCCATTCAGCTATCTCTCCATGAATCCCATGGGATCTAACCTTCCAGAGCAGCCAACCATGCGGAACCTTGTCGAATGCTTTATTGAAACCCATTTATACAACGTCTACAACTCTGCCTTCATCAATCGTTTTGGTCACATCCTCAAAAAAATTAAATCAGATTCGTGAGACACGACCTCCCACAGACAAAACCATGTTGGCTATCTCTAATCAGCCCTTGTCCATCTAAACGCGTGTATATCCTATCCCTCAGAATACTCTAGTAACTTTCTGACCACAGATGTTCAGGTCACTGGCCTGTAGTTCACATCCTTTTCCCTGCAGCACTTCTTGAATAGAGGGCCAACATTTGCCACCTTCCAGTCTCCCAACACCTCGCCCGTATCCCACAGTGTCCTCGGATACATCTGATCTGGTCCAGGTACAACAGAAAAAAAGTGCAAAAAAGACAGTAGTCATTAAGGTAAATTATCTTATTTTTCTTTGTCACCGGGATGACAGCGGTGATCTTAAAACAGGTGGAAATAACACATTCGAGTAGGGAGAAGTTAAAGATGTCAACAAATACTCAGGTGGTCCACACGGGTTTTGGCAACACGGCCAGATTCTCCATCCAGGAAAGTCGCCATTCACTTACGGGAAGACCAATCGACAGTGCCCATGGAGTACTGGTACTCCCGAGGCTGTTGGAGTGGTGACTCCATTCCACTGACCTTGTGTTCATAATGAACGCAGAATGCATGTTCTACAAGGCTACTGAACATAGTGAAATTATTACATAAGAGAGAGAAGAAACAAATTGTTTGCTCTTTCCCAAACTGGAGATTAAATGAACCATTTTAATGGAGTTTAAGAGCCCTTGCCTTGAGATTGAGGGTTACGGTGATGCTGCGATGGAGTTGCTGCCTTCCAGCTCCAGAGGCCCGGGTTTGATCCTGACCAAGGGTGCTGTATGTATGCAGTTTGTACGTTCTCCCTGTGACCTGCGTGGGTTTTTTCCAGGAGCTCTGATTTCCTCCCACACCCCAATTGGCTTGGTAAAATTGTAAATTGTGCCTCGTGTGTAGGATAGTGTTAGTATGCGGGGATCGCTGGTTGGCGCGGACTCGGCCGAAGGGCCTGTTTCTGCGCTGTATCTCTAAACTAAACTACTATGTAGGCTGTCCCTTGAACAAGGAAAGCAACCTTTACAGTCTAATATGCCTGTAAAGCTGCAGCAAATTGATTATCTAAGTTGACTTGGATGGCTGTGATGAGCTCACAATGCGATGTTTAGTCTTATTTGCAATCTGCTTAATATAATTCTACAGCAATTCTCATTTAGCAGGCAGAAGAGTTGAAATGACCACTTTTAGGTAAAACAATGGAATAAGGAAAGGGAAATAATTCAGTTCATTCTGCTCTGTTATGACTGCACAGAAATATGGAAAAGAATTGTTGAAGCTGATCAGGGCATTTGGTTTCCGTCAGAAAGGATTCTCATAACTTATTTGATCTGTAAGTGGAACCAGAGGATGCTGTAGAGATAGGTTGTAACACTACTTGTGCTCCTTCCAGCATGATTTACTGTGCTCTGCAAGTGTAAACATGATAAAGCCTGGGGGCCAGATAAGACGCAACTGAAGATTCTGTAAGAAATAAGTGAGGAAATTGCAGAATTTCTGGTGCAAATCCTTCAGAGGTTGCTGAACTTTGGAGAGGTGCTTGGGGAAACTGAAAGGAAGGCGAAACTAATTTTTAAAAGTTGCAAAATCTTATTCACTAACACTGACATCCTCGGTGAGTAAAGTTGTAAAAATCTCCATTGTAAACGGGATCTGGAGAGAAATGAAAACACCAAAATGGTGAAATTGGGTCTAACGTGTTTCTTTGCAGGGTAACTAAAGATCTCACTGAGGATGAAGCAGTGGCCGTGATGTACTTGAATTTCAGGAAGGCATCTGATCTGGTTCCCCTGAAAGAATTAAAGCTAAAATCAAAGAACATTTCAAACATAAGAAAAAAACAGATGTTGGGGAAATTGGGATAAAAACATAAAATGCTTGGGATAATCAGTAGGTCAGGCAGCATCTGAGAGAGTGAAACAATTACTGCTTCCAGTTGATGACCTTTCAGTTGAGTTCCTCTGATGAAGGGTTGTTGACTTCAAATGTTAACTCTTTCTCTCTCTACAGATATTAGATGGCCCGCTGAGCACCCACAGAGTGTTATGTTTTATTTAAAGAGCAGGGGAGTTACAATTGAGTTTTAATTAGTTTTGCATGTAAAACCAAGGCACAGTGGTGGAGCAGTGAGTGTGGATGAATGTTTCCCATGGAATCTTACTGGAATCTGGAGCGAAAAAAAAACTCTTGGAGGAACTCAGCAGGTCAGGCAGCGTCTGTGGAGGGCAAATGGACAGTCGACGTTTCGGGTTGAGACCTTTCCTGCAGAATCTGTTCTTTTGATCTCTTTAATTTGATATCTCAGTAGACTACTCCCTTATTTCATCCCACCCTCCCTTATTGGTCTTGCATTCCCTCTTCCCCATTTGCTGTTATTTCCTCATTATTTTTTTCCTCTGCCCACCTCCAGTCTGATCTTGAAAATCAAAGCCTGGAAGATGCTGGAAGTCTGCAGTAACAACAGCTTCTGGTACTTCACTTTCCCTGTTCATATCAGAACTGGTTAGTTTTGCTGTAGGCAACTAGCTGCAATGTTGGTTCTGATTTTCTCTCCCCACTTGCACGGTCTGACCTACCTGACATTTCCGACAGTTTTGCATTTTACAGATTTTACATTTCTCATGTCTGCTTTGTTTCTCAAGCTGCTCTCATCCCTCTTGTCATCATTTAAAAAAAAAAGTTAAATCCCTCATGTATATATTAATCAGATTACTACTACCCAGTCTATTATCATGGCAACTGTGAACTCTTTCTATCAAATTATCTATATTTCTCTGCAGGCTATTTTTCCCTTTCCCAGTTCTGAAGGTTCATCTTTCCAAAGATGCTGCCTACGCTGTTGAATGTTTCCAGCATTTTCTATTTAGTTTCCATTCTCATTATCACCTTTTCTTTCACTGCTTTCCATTGTGCTCTGCAGCTTTCTCGTTATTTTCTTTGTTTCTTGGTCATTGTTCCCCCAGCCCAAATGATTTCCTTGTCCTCATTTCGGCCATCTGTTCCCTGGTTGTGACAACCTATGCTTTTCCAGTCCTTGCCCCATGTGGATTTCCAATAGGGTTCACCAGTTAAGTTAAGAGAGGCAATATTCTTGGCAATGTTTTATTTTGCTTCATTCTATGTCCCATGTCTACTGTGGTCAAATAGGGACTAGCTTCTTGTGCTGACCTGACTTAAAAGGGGAGCCTTTTCCACTCTGTCATCTGTTTTGTTGACTAAAAATCTACACGTTGGAGGGAAAAGCACAGCATCAACATGTAGTAATTAAGTTAAGAGCAATTCTAAACTGGCTTGTTAAGCAGAACTGCACTGGCCACTTCTTAGTGTTCAATGTCAAGGCCCATATTGACGGTCTACTTGGGTGGTGAGTGCAGTGGTAGTTGGTGATTATGTGACAGTCTTAGCCCGTGGATGATAATTTTGGAGAGTGAATAAATTTTGACTTTGTTGTGCATTGTGGATTCCGTCTAAGCCGTTCTTAATTTTCGTTTGCATTCTCCCAGCCAACTACGAAATACCTCCCATTTATTTGACATCTGGAACCAATTTTGCTGTCTGCAATGTGTCCGACAATCATCAACTCTTCCTAGTTCCTTCACAGACTTGTCACATATTTTAGGAGTTCATAAATGTCTACAGTTTCAAAGAGAGGCTTCCTCAAGACTTTTTATTCTTTTTTGGAAACCCACCGTGATGTAATTGTTTTTACAACTTTTCATAAGTCTTGCACAAGAAATTACGTTTCTCATATTTTTCTCTTAAATTCAATGCCAGCAAGGAATCCATGTTTTTTTTCCATTCTTTACCACACCTCCCAATATGTTTGCTTAAGCGTTCAAAACAGAGTAAATTACAAGTGTATGCATATCTGTATATAAATGTTTGCATGTGTACATGGGTGTGTGTATGACAGCATACATTTTTGCATATAATATAGAAAACAATGTTTCATGCAATATACATGTACACCATTTTTTTGTGGAGCTATATATCATCTGTCTAATTCATCAGCATTTATTTTTATACTGTCCACATGCACATTTATGGTTTGTGTATGTACATTTAACACTTTGTTATGCTCAGATGCAGTAATTCTCCTAGACGGTGACTGACGATGTTCTGCAGAGAATTTTGGCCCAGTGTATTTTCAGAGCTTTGGAAAGGACATGTTTATATAATCTCAAGCTGGTAGAGAAGGGCAGGAGGAAGGTTGTGATCTTTGCCAATAGGAGTGGGGTGTTCTGCCAAAGCCTGCTGTTTGGAGTGAATACTGAAGGTGAAAGATAATATGTGGTGCAGGAACTATTTGTGTGCTGGTTTGTCATCAGATTTGTTGAACAATGCTTGTAGTTTCTTCTCGTGGAGATAGTAGGGGTTGATTAGGGTGGAAATTAAGATTTCCCTGCAATATGAGAATTGAACACGTCCAACTTTTAAAGGTTAGCAAGTGGGAATTATTTTCTGCAGTTGGAGGTTTTTGTATTGATAATGAATGCTCAGTGATGACACCTGTGCTCGGTCAGTTCATTTATTTTGGTTATCTTGTTCCTAGATTTTCATCCTGGGGTCAAAGAATCCCCTTGTCAGGCTGTTGTGAAGTTAAAAGGGGCACAGTTTAAAAACAATTAATTTTCATTCGTTGTAATTGTTGTGCAGAATTTATTTTGGGGCGATCAGGATTTTATGGTTTGAGCATAAAAATGTGTGTTGTGTTAGGCACCTGCTGCCCAATTTTGTTCCCTAAGTTTAGAGTGATATCGGCCAATTACAAGCAAAATTAGATTAGCACAGTTAACTGTGATGGCCAAGGCAGATCTGGCTGTTCTCTCAGATCAGGCTGCCTTCATGGAAGACAGGCATGAGATTGAGGCACAAGAACAGGAAATGGAAGAAGAACGGAAGACTTGCTAAAACCTTGTGTCTTAGCAGACACGTTAGGAGCCTGCTAAGACATAAGGTTTTAGCAAGTCAATATGGGCAGCAGAAGGAAACGATCAGTGGTTTGGAACAACTTTGGAGACAAAATTCTGCGGATGTACGGACTTTGGCACAGCTCAACTCTGCATATTTTCATTGGTGGACTCCGAAAAAGCCAAGATACTTAGTAAGCACCTGCCTTCACTAGAGGCTATATTTTTCAAAGTGGATGTTGATGCCTTGGAGAATTCACACGGTGCTACATACATCAGGAAGAAGGCTGGAAAAGTGGCAGATGAAATCGTACCAAAGGACCGTGGGCTGGGTGATACAAAGAACAAGAAGAAGAAAAAGAGAGGTAAGCTACCGAAAAATTATGAGCCGAAAGTGACTCCTGATCCAGAGCGATGGCTCCCTATGAGAAAACTTTCATATTATCGTGGGAGAAAGAAGGGGAAGAAGGAACTCATTGGGAAAGGAACTCAAGGAGCAACATCATCTGGAACAAGTGAACTTGATGCCAGCAAGACTGTGAATAACCCACCCACATCGCCAAGACCTGGGATTGCTGCAACCGTGGCAGCTTCCAGCAACATCGTGCCGTCTCGGCAACAGAAGCCTTCAGCAGCCTCCAAGAAAAAGCAGCAACAAAAAAAGAAGAAAGATGGAAAGGGAGGGTGGTGACACTGACTGATGGTGTGAACCATATTCCCCAAATGTACATTGTAAGAACTTATCTCAGCCGGAGTGAATAGATCAAAAGCTATCCTCGGATTAGGAATACTGAGAACAAAGAAGTGACCTTGAACGGTCACTTTAGTTATTAGTTTTGTTTTTGAATTCCATTAAAGTTACCACTTTATGTCTACCTGTCGTAAAGGAATAACCAGCATTATGTCTGTGGTTAAATCTGATGTTCAGTCACAAGATGGTGACATCGGAAAAGAGCCAAAGGTGGAAAAGAGGACTATCGAACTCACATCCAAAGGCTGTGAATTGCTCTTAGAGAAGCACGAGAAGAAAAAGAAAAGAAGATATAAACAAGCTGGCAGGTTAATGGAAGACACAAAAGAGCTAATGAAATCAAGTGAAAATGTAGATGAGGTACGATTCAACTTGATTCAATTTAACCATCGCAATGATGAATATGAAGCATTGTAACAGTTATCAGTACCTGAAGAAGAACTTGAAAGACAAGAACAATGGACGTTTTCAATGAGTTTGCACAACAAACTGAAGCGTGGTTATTCGAGGCTGGTCATCAAACTATACACTCCATTGTCGGGAGTGCTTCTCGACAGAGTGGTGTGTACTTAGACATCATTAGACCTGAAGACAGTGCTTCAAATATCTCAAACTCTAAATTGAGCTTCAAATTGCGTTCTTCATCTCATGCATCTTCGACGCACTCTGCTCGTATAAAGGCTAAGGCAGATCTGGCCGTTCTCGCAGAACCGGTTGCCTTCATGGAAGACAGGCATGAGATTGAGGCACAGGAAATGGAAGAAGAATGGAAGAGAAGACAATTGGAAGAGGAGGAAGAGCGGAAGAGAATAGAAGAAGAACGGAAGAGAATACAATTGGAACTGGAGGAAGATTGGAAGAAGAGGAACGAACAGCTGAGAAGAAAGAAGGAATGATTGAAGTTAGATGCTAAAATGGCAGTAACCAAGACAAGACAGTGTACTTGATGCTATGAAATCAAGAAACAGCTCGATAGTATAAAGGAACTGCTCAAAGGGAATTATCAGCTAAATTACAGGCACATGTAGCTGAATACTTGCCCAAAGGAGGGCAACAGGTTGTTAGATCGAAACAAACAACTTTGGGACCATTTGCTAAAGCTAGCCAGACCCATCTAACTCAATACCCTCTTCAAAGACAAAAGGCAAAGTCTCATGAGCAAAAGAGTGTGCAGAGGCATGTTCATATTACCCCCCCTGAACATTATGATGCAAGCCGAGGTGATATGTATAACCTATTAAAAAAACAAAATGATATCACTGTTTTTCTGGCTAAACAAAATCTTTCTTCTACTCTACCGCCAAGAGACATTCCTGTTTACGAAGGTGATCCTTTGCAGTATGAAATTTTTATCAGGGCATTTGAAAGAGGAGTGGAAAGAAAGACTGATGATAACAGTGACTGCTATCATTTTCTGGAAGAATACACAAGGTGTCAAGCAAAAGACTTAGTCCGCAGCTGTCAACACTTACCTTCGGACCAGGGCTATCTTGAGGCAAGGAAGTTGCTTGAGGAGCATTTTGGCAATGAGCAAAAGATTGCCACTGCTCATGTAGTCAAGGCATTGGCCTGGCCAGCTTTCAGATCAGAAGATGTAAAAGCATTGCAAGCGTTCTCACTATTCCTTAGAGGTTGTTGCAATGCAATGAAACATCTCGCCTATATGAAGGAAATGAATGTCCCTTCCAATATGAAGACTATCCTTCTGAAACTGCCTTATAAGCTCAGAGACAAGTGGAGAGATAAGGCACATGAGATACAGGGAAAGAGAAGATATCCAGCTGGATTTCCTGACCTGGTAAACTACATAGAGGAACAAGTGAAGATATCAAATCCACTTTTTGGGAATATCAAGGAAGCTAAGCAACTGTTAAAGGCCCTTCCTTCACTAAGGCAAGAGAAAGGCTGAAAATGACCAGACATGGTTTTGCCACGACTGCACAACCTGTCGAAGCACAGAGGCAAGAAAATCTGACCACAAAGGGAATGAAAGCCAGGGTACCTACCGTGAAACAGCCAAGTTCTTGTTGGTTCTGTAACAAAAATGGCCACACATTGGAGCAGTGTTGGCTCATCAAGAACAAGGAGTATAAAGAAAATATGATTTTTTTAAAGGAGAAGAGAATCTGTTTTGGACGTTTAAAAGTAGGTCACATGAGCAAAGACTGCAAGAGTCATTTGGTTTGTGTTGTATGCAAAGGAAATCATCCTGAAATACTTCACATGGAATGAAAGGATAAAGAAAAGAAACTAGAACATACAGAACAGAAGGAAAAGCCAATTGCAAGTGGCGCTGTTCGTCCATCTCAAGGGTGTGAGCATATGATGAAGATAGTAAGAAGAAAGATGCCACAGATGATTTAGATGACTTGGATTTCATCAATCAAAAGAAGTCAAAGAAAGCTTTTGACATTGATGATGGTTTAAAGGATCTGAAGATTGAAAATGAGGTGCCTGAACAGGGAGAAGCTGAGGATGAAACAGTTGAGTGCTTTGTTCAGGCTACTAATGTTAATCATTAACCACCGTATGAAGTGCTGGGGGAGAATGGATCGCTGTTGCATTCAGTTGAAGTAGCACCAGAAAATCGCGAATCTTTGGATCAAGAAATGATAGAACTGGAAAACAATAGCAAAGAGGTGCATATTGCATTTATTATGGGAAAGGCCAGAGTGGCACCATTAAAACAGATGACGATTCCCAGAATGGAGCTTACAGCTGCAGTATTAGCTGTCAGAGTTGACACAATGCTGCGAAAGGAATTACAGCTTCAACAGGACAAATTCACCTTCTGGACCGATAGCACGACAGTGCTTAAATAAATCAATAACGAAACCAAACGCATTTAAACATTTGTAGCGAACAAAATCTCTTTGATAAGGGATGTTACTGATATATCACATTGGAGATATGTTGGCACAAAGGAGAATCCTGCAGATGAAGCATCTAGAGGACGAACAGCAGACCATTTTTTAAGTTGTAAAAGATGGATCAAAGGACCAGAATTTCTCAGTAAATCAGACAGAGAATGGCCAAAACATCATTTAGAATCCGCAATTTCTGCTAATGATCCAGAAATTAAGCAAGACATTATTATGAACGTCATTGTCAAGGATCCATTGAACCCCACAAATTCTCTGATCACTTATTTTTCATCATGGAGGAAGCTGAAGACTGCCATAGATTGGTTTCTTAAAGTAAAGATAATGCTCTAGCAGCAGACTCGAAAGAGAAAGGAAATTCAGGCTGCTGTGAGTAACCTTGAAAAGGATCCTGGCAAGCGGAAAGCAAAGGTGAAAAGAAGCTTCGCTACAGGTGACATTGTTCTGGTGGCCGATTCCACTGCCCCACGTAGCTGCTGGCTAATGGGCAGAATATTGGAGACTATACCAGATGCATACTGCTCGACTTCAGACTAAGAGCAACATCTTGGAAAGACCGATAACAAAGATATGTCTGCTCCGAGAAGCTAATACCTGAGTACAGCAAAGACTGGTGGCTTAAAGATTGAAGAATCACTAAAGTAGATTAGATGCCAACATATAGTGCATGCTTTATTTTGAATATGTATGAAGTTTTTATGGATCCTTTTACCCGTAATGTTTCTCTGCAATGCCAGAAGGTGTCATTCTACTAGGATTTCCAAGGTTAATCTGGTTATTGGCCTGTAGTTAAATAAATATTTTAAAAGTATGTAGTTGTAAGAGCCTTGTGACACTAGTGCTAGCTGAAATACATATGATCACTTTGAACTCTTGCCATGCTTAAAATGTTCCAGTTTTAACTTCACCTGTGTGAGGCCTGCGATGTAATTTGCCTCACTAAAACCTCCCATTACTACTGCATTTCGCCTTGTATGTTTCCCATCATAATACGTGCTCTTCCTCTTCTCCTCTTGGTATACCCATAATTAAACCCCATAAGACAATCTATACACACTTTGGCCTATTTTTAGAAACAACACCAAATGTTACGTTTGTTGCTAATATACAGTGCATTCAGAAAGTATTCAGACCCCTTCACTTTTTCCACATTTTGCTACGTTACAGCCTTATTTTGAAATGGATTAAATTCTTCTTTTTTTATCATCAATCTACACACAATACCCCATAATAAAAAAGTGAAAACAGGTGTTTAGAAATTTTTGCAAAGTAATTAAAAAGAAATAACTGAAATATCACATTTACGTAAGTATTCAGACCCCTTGCTATGACACTCAAAATTGAGCTTATATTCATCCTGTTTCCATTGATTATCCTTGAGATGTTTCTACAACTTGATTGGAGTCTACCAGTGGTAAATTAAATTGATTGGACATGATTTGGAAAGGCACACACCTGTCTATAAAGGTCCCACAGTTGAGAGTGCATGTCAGAGCAAAAACCAACCCATGAAGACGAAGGAAATGTCCGTTGACCTCCGAGACAGGATTGTGTCTGGGGAAGGGTATAAAACAATTTCTGCAGCATTGCCAATCCCGAAGAGCACAGTGGCCTCCTTCCTTCTTAAATGGAAGAACTTTGGAACCACCAAGACTCTTCATAGAGCTGGCCGCACGGCCAAACTGATTAATCGTGGGAGAAGGGCCTTGGTCAGGGAGGTGACCAAGAAACCGATTGTCACTCTGACAGAGCTCCAGAGATCCTTTGAAGATGGGAGAATCTTCCACAAGGACAACTATATCTGCAACACTCCACCAATCAGGCCTTTACGGTAGAGTGGCCAGACGGAAACCACTCCTCAGTAAAAGGCACATGGCAGCCCGCTTGGAGTTTGCCAAAAGGCACCTAAAGGACTCTCAGACCATGTGAAACAAGATTCTCTGGTCTGATGAAACCTAGATTGAACTCTTTGGCCTGAATGCCAAGCGGCACTGCTCATCACCTGGCCAATACCATACCTACGGTGAAGCATGGTGGTGGCAGCATCATGCTGTGGGGATGTTTTTCAGCGGCAGGAACTGGGAGACTAGTCAGGATCGAGGGAAAGATGAACGGAGCAAAGTACAGAGAGATCCTTGATGAAAACCTGCTCCAGAGCGTCTGGTCCTCAGACTGGGGCGGAGGTTCACTTTCTAACAGGACAACGACCCTAAGCACACAGCCAAGAGAACGCAGGAGTGGCTTCGTGACAAGTCTGTGAATGTCCTTGAGTGGCCCAGCCAGAGACCGGACTTGAACCCGATCGAACATCTCTGGAGGGACCTGAAAATAGCTGTGCATCAACGCTCCCCATCCAACCTGACAGAGCTTGAGAGGATCTGCAGAGAAGAATGGGAGCTATTACCCAAATTTAATCCATTTTAAAATAAGGCTGTAACGTAGCAAAATGTGGAAAAAGTGAAGGGGTCTGAATACTTTTTAAATGCACTGTAGGGTATTAAACCGATCAAAGCTGCCACACATGGACATTTTTCGGACTTCAATTCTGTGTAAGGAACTAAAAGGACAAATGAGAAATGATTTGGTCCAGGAGGTAGGTTTTAAGGAGTATCTTAAAAGGATAAAGGAGAGAGAGGGAGGGAGCAAAGTTGAGGGAGGGAATTCCAATGTTCAAGGCTAACAGCAGAGGGCATGACCTCCAGTTTAGGCCAGAATTTGAGATGTTGTATCTCCAAGGCTTAGAGAATTTGATGGGGATCTGGGGATGGAAAGATATGGATGGATTCGATGGGACTCTGGGGGTGGAAAGATATTAGAAAATTACGAAGAGAATTTTAGGAAGAGAACTCCCTGTTCCACAGGGAGTCGTGGTAAATTGGTGAACACAATGTGGTTGCTGAGTGAAACGTCATGGGAATGTGTGTAAAACCCCTCTTTGCCTCTTTCTTGTTTTTAAGATGTTCTGTGATGTCTACCTTTAGAGAAATCGTGTCTCGCCAATCTGATGAGGGCTTCTTTGAAGAGATGACCAAATAGATTGATGAGGGTAGTGTGGTGGATGCCTGTATGGAGTTTAGTTAAACCTTTGACAAGGTACCCCATTGTAGACTGATCTTGAAGGTTGGATCGCATGGCATCCAGGGCAAACTAGCCGAATTAGCTTGAAGGTGGGAAACAGAGGGTGGTGGTAAAGTTTTTTTCCAGACTGGAGGCCTGTAACAAGTGGTGTACTGCAGGGATTGGTGTTGGGACCACTATTGTTCATTGTTTGTATTAACGATGTGGATGTGAATGTAGGCAGCATGATTCATAAGTTAGCGAGTAACATCAGAACTAGTAGTATAAGTGGACAGTGCAGAAGTTTACTCACGATTACAATGGGATCTAGATCAATTGGGTAAATGGGCCAAGGAATAGCAGATGAGGTTTAATTTGCATTCATGTGAAGTGATGCATTTTTGTATGACAAATCGGGACAGGACTTGCACCGTAAATGATGGGACCCTGAGAAAATGTTGTAGAATAGAGAGACCTGGCGGCGTAAGAGCATAGTTCCATAAAAATGTAACACATGTTTGCTGTCATCAGCCAGTATATTTACAGCATTCAGAACGTCATGTTACAGCTGCATAAGACTTTGGTACGGTCACATTTGGAGTTTTGTGGAGTCCAAAGGCCCTGCTGCAGTAAACATGTAATTAAACTGGAAAGGATGCGAAATGGATTTGAGGATGTTAATAGAGAGTTTAGTTTTGCTGGTAATTCTTAGTGGTAGATATGTGAGGGAGGTCTGTGCGACCTTTGGCCAATGTAGTATGGAAAGGCAGCGGCTGCGAAGTGTTATCGTTCAGTCAAGTTAGGAAAAAGCAATTTTACGATTCTTTGCTGCAATACTCATTAATTACGATTCAGACTCTAGAACTCAAACTGTTGCCCTCACTAGTACTTGAAAATTTAAAAAAAACTGCAGATGCTGGAAATCTAAAACGAAAACAGGATAAGTTGGAAACGCTCAGCAGGTAGGGTCACATCTGTGACAAGAGAACCTGAGTCAAAGTTTCAGGTCAAAGACCCTTTGTTGAGACACTATTATACAGCAACATGAGTGAAAGCAGTTTATTCTTTCAGATAATATGGGGGGGGGGGGGAGGGTGATTTTTGGCATTTGTTTCATGACGTTCCTGAAACAACAAGACTTATGAACTTATCTCTGACCTTTGTAGAGAAGGGTTGTCATAATGTATCTCATGCAACCTTTATAATGCCTCTGCAAACTTGTCTTGTGAACTGCTTCCCAATTCCCACTAATATATTGCAACTCCAGCACTGACAGCGATGAATTATAAATGGACCATTAAAAAATATGAACTTATCCAAAGTTGTAATTTTAAAAAAAATCAGTGCTTAATTCTTCATTTTCTGAGATTTCTGTGTGTAGAGAGAAACAAAGCTTCTGGGAGGATGTTTCATGTTCCTGAACATTTTTGTTTCCTTTGAAGAGGATGCCAAGTTTCTTTATCATAGCAGTGACAGGAGGCCCACTGACCCTTGGAAGCTAAAAATAACATTGAATCATAGGGCTTATTACAAATATGAAACAAAATGAAGCGTTGTTGGTGATTTTTTAAAATTCCTACAAGTTTGGTTAGATGCTTACCTGCCTTTGTGAAGAGTCAATATTGACTCGTATCCTCTATTCATATTCACTCCCATCACTAGCTCAACACTTCTTTATAAGCAACTCCAAATGCATTACCAGTCAGTCATTCCTACCAACCTTTACGTTTATTTTACAACTGAAAGATTGCCCTGGACCACCGTCCCTGTCTCTCTGTCTCAGCTGCAGGGTTTTCCTCATATCGACTGGAATCTTGCAATTAGATCCTTGCCACTCACATGTTCACTGAGTTAAATATTTTACTGTTCTAATTCTGATGGAGACCTGTTCAATCAACACAGATTCCTTCCTCCTATTTGACCTGCATGATTGGTTAAATATTACAAATTGTGCTTTTGATCGTAGCTTGTATCTAATTGCTGATGGTTTCTTGGTCTTTCCCCTGCCTGACGGATGAAGAGGATAGATAGTGGGAAACTCGCCACATCCTTGAGTTTCCCTTGGTCCTGGCTGTCTACCCACCCACCGTGGCACTTGCTTAGTCTTTCTTCTACTCTTGCATTTGCTGCTGTAGTTTCTTGCAAATCAGACTCCATCCTCCATTACTGATGTTCTCCAACTTTGCTGTCCATTTTGTCATCTTAAAAAGGTTCATTAAGAAGAACTTGTACCTCGTGTGTGGAGGAATATTGGGAAATTAGAGCAAGTACTGGGAATAAATCTGACCCCTCCAGTGTACCCCTAATTCCCCATGCCTTTTATCCTGCCACACATAATTCTTAAGAATGTTCACTGCTAATGATAGGGCAGAGGGCCACCATAACCACAGCATTTCAAACTTGTTCTAGTCCTTCAGAAATGTCAGGGTTTATATCCATAGCAATATTGAGCTGCTGGTTGGATTTTGAGGGGACATCATGTGGAAGAAGATGTAACTTCATCCATGAAATTCTTTATTGTTGCCTCACAGTTCCATTGAAGGTCCAGCAATTCCACATTATTTCTGATAAGGTATTCAATATCCTAATTTTTTGAATTTCTTTCAGGGTTTGTGTTTAGTTTTTCCTGCTGTATTGACAGCAAGTCCTGTGTCAATCCTGATATTAAAACTCAACACATTTTAACACTACCATATCAAACTTGTACAAATTTGGAAAACTACATGAAAGAAATAGCATAATGTAACTATATTTATTTAAAACTATGTGAAAAGGTGAGTCAAATTGTGGAACAGTATTTTATCAAACCTTTTCCATTGGAAGATTATTTTAGAAGACAGCAATTCTGTGGTCCAGATTTTTCTAGTTCTAGAGAGCTGCTGACTTATCTTCTCAACCCACATTTATCCTGAGCCCATCTCCAGACTGATATTATTGTAAAAATTGTATAGATCCTCCAATGTACAAACTGTTTTAGGCCTAAATGTCATCACCTTAGTGGAGCTAGAATAAACTTTGCCCGTGAATGGTGGGATGAGAGGTGAGTGGAGAGAAGAAGCTGACTCCAGAGCATCAAATAACTCCAACAGTGGGAACATAGTGACAAGTGAATATGGCACTGTTTTGCTTGCTTGAGAAAATGTGGGCTATTTAAGTTCACAATGGCTTAACGTTGTTGTTTTGGAGTGTATTTAAAATGGCTTCCAAGAAGAGTTTTGGTCGGTTTGTTTTTAAAGCCCACCAAATGTTTTATATATATTTTGCTTGCATAACCAAGTGTAAATAGGAAAGTATGGGTTTTTGGCCAGGTGGGTTTTACAATGGAATCTATGGGGACTTTTTGTAAGTTAAATCCTTGTGATCTACAGACACAGGTCTAATGCTGTTCAGATGGACATCTACGAGGCCGTGATTCTTATAAAACCACAGCCCACAGAACTTGGAAAGGATTACTGATGCCCGATCTTCCAATACTGTAGATTAGACAATGCTTTTTAAAATAACTTTATTTTTGCATTGCCACCAATCTTATCTATTTGTTCTTTTTTATTTGCAGGCAATCTATAACTCATTTGTTTACATAGAGAAGATCTCTAACGGAGAAACAGAAGTACAGCAGGTGAGTAAAATTGTTTCTGCTCTTCATTTCATAACAAATGACTTTTGTCAGGCATTTATTTGCAGAATATTCGTGCTTTGAATTTTTTTGGCAGTTAAATTTGCATTCAGCCCATGAAATCTGTAAAGGGCCCCCTGGCCGCATGAGTTGCACAGCTGCATGCCAGATTCTTCAGGCCGAAGTAATATTCAGCTCGTGTAGCTTGTTAACGTCCAGTTAGAAACCCAGAGTGTTTGTTTGCTCGTTAGTGATAATAACGATCTTGGGGCGAATGTGCAGTCATGGAATTTTAATTGTGGTCACACTAGTTTCTTCTCTGCTTATCTCTAGGTTATGATTGGGGAGGGGGTTGGAGATGTGAACGCCTTTCTTTTCTTCCATGACCAAGAATAAAGGCACAATCTAAAGGTGGTAATAAAACATATAGTCTGGGAAGGTCCAAGTTTGGGTCGGTTTTGTGCTGGGTTAAAGTGAATTGGAGGAGAATTAGAGGTAACTAAAGCAGTTGCAGATTTGGGATGGGAAAAACGTTTAAATGAATCAAGATCGTTGTTCATAATTACAAAGCAATTTGTGCAATCTATGTTCACGTGTATGTTATACAAGAGTGGGATTGGCTTTGATGGCAACCTTCTCTTCCTCTTGCACCTTCCATAATCTTTACTTGCTTAATGAACACAGACAATATGAGCCTAGAATGTTGTGATTACCTTTAGAAGAGGGATATTTTGGGAGAAGCAAATTTATTGATCGGACATTTTGACAAGAGAAATTGAACTGCCATTAATATTTATATTAATATGTGTATAATTTGTGACATTTGAACTCCCAGAGAGGTTCTATACAATTGAAGGATAAGGGACCACAGGTCTCTTGTTGAGTTGATGTCCTCTTAGTGATGTGAATGTGAAAATTGTATATGGGATAGATGCCATAAAAGACTATGAAGGTGACATCCTGATTTTCCTAGCAAGTAGACAGTTTTGTTTTGAACCACCATGGCGACACGGTGGCGCGGCGATAGAGTTGCTGCCTTACAGCGCTTGCAGGGTCGACCCGGGTTCACGCTACGGTGCTGTCTGTACGGAGTTTGTACGTTCTCCCCGTGACCTGTGTGGGTTTTCGCCGAGATCTTCGGTTTTCTCCCACGCTCCAAAGACATACAGGCATGTACGTTAATTGGCTTGGTAAATGTAAAAATTGTCCCTAGTGTGTGTAGGATAATGTCAATATGGGGGGATCGCTGGTCGGCGCGGACCAGATGGGCCGAAGGGCCTGTTTGCGTGCTGTATCACTAAACTATACTAAACTAAATCTGGAGTTTGCAAAGGACAGGAGGTTGTGCTTATGGCCTTGCTG
Organism: Rhinoraja longicauda; assembly: GCF_053455715.1. Lineage (NCBI taxonomy): Eukaryota > Metazoa > Chordata > Chondrichthyes > Rajiformes > Arhynchobatidae > Rhinoraja > Rhinoraja longicauda. The sequence continues at coordinate 44,012,748 of NC_135963.1, read as the reverse complement.
TTGATTGGAGCCAGAGTGGAGCTTTGCAGATTTGATTCATTTTTTTCAAGCCGGTATTGTTGGTCAAAATAAGATCAGAGTTTTGCCTGTGATTACTTTAAAGTATCCTTTTTAATTGTTATAGCAGTGATGTTTGCTTTGGGTTATGGAGTCATATAATAGAGCACGGAAACGGGTCCTTCAGCCCACCAAATCCGGACTAACTATTAAGCATTCATTTATACTATTTTCTACTCTAATCCCATTTTATTCTCTCAACACCTAGCACACTATGAGCAATTTATAATGGCCAATTAACTTCGCATCTTGCACAACACTAGGATATTGGAAGAATCTGACATAGTCAAATCCTCACGGACAATACTGGAGATTGGGTTGAACCTTTTAGTTTAGTTTAAAGATATAGCGCGGAGGCAGGCCATTTGGCCGGACAGTGGTCAGTCCGCACTGACCAGTGATCCCTGCACACTAACACTATCCTAGATTTACAGGGTGGTGTTTAAGGTCGCCTTCCGCTGCTTCATCAATAACCTTCCTTCAATCATGAAGTCAGAAATGGGGATGATTGATGTTTGCACAATGTTTAGCAGCACTTACGACTCCTCTGGTAAAGAAGCAGTCCATAACCAAATGCAGCAAAACCTGGACAGTATCCAGTCCTCGATTGAAAGGTGGCAAAAAAATATTTGCGCCCTACAAATGTCAGGCCATCGTGATATCCATCAAGATAATATATAGCTATCATCCTCTGGCATCCAATGACATTACCATCACTGATGCTCCCACTATCAGTATTCTGGGGGTTACCATTGAACTGAAACTAAACTGGAGAAGCCAGTTTTGCACAGTGTCTACAAGCAGATCAGAGACTAGGAATCCTGCTCTAATATGCTGAAGCAACTTGCCTCCTAATTCCCCAAAACCTGTCCACCATCTATAAGTCTCAAGTGTGATGGAATGCTCTGCACTTGCCTGGATGAGTGCAGCTTCAACAAGATTCGAGAAGCATGACACCATACAGGGCATCGAGGCCTACTTGATGGTACCCCATTCACAATCATTCACTCACTCTACCATCAATGCACAGTGGCAGCAGTTTATAACATCTACGTGATGTACTGTAGCAGCTGACTAAAAGTCTTTCGACAATGCCTTACAAAGCCGCAACCTCTACCAGCTAGAAGAATAAGGGGAGCAAAAGTATTGAACACCAACACCTGGCAGCCACCATCGTCACTTGGAACCATATGGCCAAGTGTACACAACAGTTCCTTCACTGATTCTCCCAAACAACATTGAGCCTCACCTTTCCTCCATAGGCTTGTGTATTTCGAGAAAGCATCTCATTGCTACTTAAAACTCATTGGCGATTAACTCAGGTCCAGAATGTTACCGTAGGAGCCCCTCTTGACATCAGACTTCGTTTGAATGAAGAAAAAATAAGGATTTTCTTTTGCATCAACAAGGGAATACAACCTTGCATTATGTAAGCACACATGAGAGTGATTACTTGGTTATCAGACTCAGTCCTGGCTTGTGCTTTTAATCTTTCCTCATAATGTTGTAAGTTGCTCACTATTAAAAGAGTCTGCATCCTCTCCAACAGATCTTCTCTACAACGCTGATCTGCAACTTCAATTCAAATCTATTGGAGCTGAAGATTCTCCCAGCTGAACCACTGCTGACATAAATGTTTGATATTTATAAGGGGAGGAAAGGAATAGGAGAATAAACCGGAGTTACGAATAGAAGAATAAACTGGTAGAAATAGGGAGGAAGAAGGCTGGTGTGGCGTTTAAATGTAAGTTTAAGTGAGTGTGGTTGTATGATGCTTTCAACGCCGAGATTCTGTCTCGCGCTGGCCTTCCGAGTATGTACACTCTACTCAGGCAGCGCAGACTGCGATGGCTGGGCCATGTCCACCGCATGGAGGATAGGCCATATTCCAAAAGACATCCTCTATGGAGAGCTAACATCTGGGAGGAGAACCATCGGCCGCCCCCAGCTACGTTACAAGGATGCCTGCAAGAGAGATTTGAAGGCACTCAACATCAATGTGGAGTCCTGGGAGAGCCTTGCAGCTGACCGTACGAGGTGGAGAGGTACCCTGAACCAACATCTCAAAACGGGGGAAGAGAAACTGATGAACGCAGCGGCAGACAAGCGGGCACGCAGAAAGGAGCGCCGCAACTTCAACAGCCCAGAGACCACACACAAATGTGACCTTTGCGACAGAGACTGTCACTCCCGCATTGGTTTCTTCAGCCACAAGCGACGCTGCTCTAGCCGAGGTGTGGAGCATGCAGCCAACTAGGATGCATCACCCATGGTCAGCCATGACCGAGGGGGGCCTAAGAGAAGGGTTGTATGATGCTTTCATCTGCTGTACATTTTATGTCATTTCATTTGAAGTAATTGATAGGAAAACCAAGTTCTGTATATTTGGTCTTTCCAAATACACCAAAATATTTCCTTTTTTAGCTAATGTAGCAGTTCATTGGATTAAAATGAACTGTAAGCTCATGCCAGTATTTGGAGAGGCTCCAAAGATTGATGGAGAGCTGCCAAATCTCTTCCCAACTTGAGTCCACACATGGTATCTTTTTTCTTGCGTTATTGAGGGTCGAATTGTGTGTTGTAACTTGAGATGGGCAAGATATTGCAGTAATATATGATTGACTTGATCCAAGGCCAATTAATGCCTGGATTTGGCACAAATTTCCTGCTTCAGGTGTTTATGGTTAGATTACAATCTTATAAACCTCAAACTTGGTGTTCTTTTCCAAAGGTCTTTTAACAGGTTGTCCATAAAGAAAATTGCATTGCTGTTGAGAATAATTGTTAAAGGTTTTCTGATCAATTTTTTTAAAATGAATTGTTTTCCTCTATTATTTTACTGTTATGTATTTAAACCTTTCATGTCACCCAGCATAACTTTTCATCTTCAATTGAGTGTCAGGACATTTTTAAAGAGTTGGCCTTAAACTTCAACAGAAAGTAGAAAAAGGATTCCATATAAAAGAGGAAACAATTGCATTAAAGGAAGTCAATGTTAATGTTGAATCAAATAGTAGGGCATAGAAAGTGTCATGGACAGATGGTAGACCAGACGAATAAGAATTTTTCAGGAACGAGCTGTGAAAGACTCTAAAGCTTGTGAGAAAGCAGCAAATTGATTTTGAGGAAAAAACCTGCACATCATATCGAAATCACCAGCAAAAGTTTCTATGTGTATAATAAAACCAGAGAGTGACTATGGTAAGTGTAAGACCTCTAGGGAATGAGGCTGGGGATTTACTATCAGGAAACCAGGAAATGGGAGATGTTTAAAGCATTTTGTTCTGCATCAGAGGGCTATTTAGAGTTCGGACAGGCATCATATTTAGACTTCGAACAGGCATCAGGGTGGCGCAGCGGTAGAGTTGCTGCCTTACAGCGCTTGCAGCACCGGAGACCCGGGTTCGATCCCGACTATGGGTGCTGTCTGTACGGAGTTTGTACGTTCTCGCCGTGACCATATGGGTTTTCTCCGAGATCTTCAGTTTCCTCCCACACTCCAAAGACGTACAGGTATGTAGGTAAATTGGCTTGGTATAATTGTAAATTGTCCCTAATGTATAAGATAGTGTTAATGTGCAGGGATTGCTTGTAGGTGCGGGCTCGGTGGGCCAAAGGGCCTATTTCAGCGCTGTATCTCTAAACTAAACTATACTAATCAGTCTTCACTGTAGAGGATACTGTAAACATCTTCATGATAAAAAATTGACTCATTTCAAGTTGCATGGAAAACTAAGTAGTAAAAATACTAATTACGGGTAAAAATTCATAGGAAAAGATACAGACACATTGCCAGAACTTGATGGCCTATACCAAACATTTTGAAGAACACGGTTACAGAGATGGTGGACAAATGAGTTGATTTTCAAAACTCTGAATTCTGGGAGTGTAGCAGTTGATTGAAAAAACAATGAGCATGGTTCCTTATTCAAGAAGGAAGGAAGTCAAGAGGCACTTTTGGCAATGTGCAGTAGTAAATAATCAAAGAAGAAATAGCTAATCATTTGGAAAGACTGAAAATAATCAAATCGAGTTGACAAAATTTTGGAAGATGACAACAGAGTATCTAGTTCCTTCAAAACTCTGAAATGTAAATAATCAGGTTCTTAGCATTTTTAGGTTTAAAGCATGCTTGTGGAACGAAAGAGAGAAAGGGATATACGCGATATAAATCGCGTTTGACAACTTTGCATGAATTCTTTGTGGTAACAGACAGAGTAGCTGGAGGGGAACCTGTAGATGTATATTTGGACTTCGAACAGGCATATAACAAGTTATAACATGAGGGGCTGGTGCAGAATATAAGAGCTCATGCTATCGGAGGAAGTGTGTTAGCATGGATTGAAAACTGGTTACCATGTCGAAAATAGAGAATTGGGTCTCTTTCTGGTTGGAAGGACATTCTGGTTGCAATGAGGATTTTGTCTGTCTGCAGTGGAACCATCCCAAACGCCCTTTGAAAATTCAAAAACACACTGCTCACGGGTAACTGTTATAAGTATTCCACGAGTTGTCCTCAAAGTATTCCAATTGATTTGGCAAACATGATTTTCCTTTCATAAATCAATGTTTCTTTTGCAGTGTTCTGTTATAACCTTTATTAAAGATCTCAGCATTTTCCCACCATTGATAACAGGCTGACAGGCTGGTAGTTCTCTGTTTTCTCTCTCCCTTCTTTCTTAAATAGCAGGGTCACATTTCCAAGCCTCTAATTCTCGTTGTAATCTTCCGAAGTTCTGTAGATTCTGGAATTGTTCCAGAAGTGGATACTCTTGTAATCTTCCAAAGCCCTGAAATGTAAATCATCAGGTCCTTGGCATTTATTAGGTTTAAAGTGTGTTTGGACAAAGGAGAGACAGGGATGCAGTAGATCTAATGGTCACTTTCTAAGTATTTTTGTTTTGTAATTATCAATTTATATTGGAAATTACAATATTTTTATTTGTGTTTCGATCAAGCCTAAAAGGATAAATGTTTTGGCATATCTGTCCATGGATGCAATCAAGCAAAATTTCAGCAATCTGTTGTGTTGCGGACAAAAACATCCTCTGTATTCTGATTTTATTTATTTACATTCCTTCTTCTAAATGGACATTTAATTTGATGGCATCTATTTTAAATTTTTTGAATAAGAGAATCCCTTTCTGAAAGAAAACCTGAAGGCAGATAATTGTTAAGTTTGTAACTGTTTGAGTGCATGTGTGGTCCCTCATATTTCTTAACTGATCTAGTTGTTAGAAGAATAGATCAATTACTCCAAGGTTTGTACAGATCACAAGCCCCAAGGGAATGTAATCCTATCTCTGACCCTGCACAGGAGGCAGCCTGATGGTGCTCTTTGTATTATAGTGGTAGTGATAGTGATGGATGTCTTCGTCTAGTTTGTGCATATTCTTGTTAATAATTGGTGTGATCAATGAAGGGTGGGTTGTGATGGTGCCAAATTTCAGCAACTGTCTTTGGCTGTGGGTAAAAATAATTGACGGTCTGGTAGGGTACAAGGCAGCAGTTCTGTAGTTTTGAATTGTCCCGACTTCCTGCATGGAATTTTGAATAAAGGTAAAGTTAGGAACAGGCATGATGGATTATTATCTGGGAAAGGAACAAAGTGAATTATTATTTTGTGAAAAAATACAATAATATTCCCACACTGAAACATTTTCCATGTTTTATTTTGATATCTGTCAGTCTTGTTTCATTTGACACAAGGCAGTCAAGAATAGGGACCAGTTTTTAGCATACAAAATAAATTGTACTGGAATGGTTTTGAAATATGGTATTAACGTTGAATGTGTGTAAATGTCATGTTGTTTTAATGGTTTTGAAGTTAGTACTTTGTACCATCATATGATAGAGTGTTTTTAACTGAAACATGATCTTTCTAATTTGGGCTGTACAGGTGGAAACTGGATGGCACAGCTGGTAGAGCTGCTGCCTCACAGTTTCAGATACCCGGGTTCAATCCTGACGTTGGGCGCTGTTATGTTGAATTTGCACGTTCTCCCTGTGACGTAGTGGTTTTCCTCCGGATGCTACGGTTTCCTCCAGCATACCGAGGACGTACGGGTTTGTAGGTTAATTGGCCTCTGTAAAATTGCCCCTAGTAGGAAGTGGATGAGAAAGTGAGATAACAGACTAGCGTGCATGGGTATCTTTGGCCAGAGTGGACCAAGTGACCAAAGGGCCTTTTTTCATGCTCTAACTTTAAACTAAACGAATTACTGTTACAAATTTCAAGAATAGTAGATTTTTAAAATGACGAATCTACTCGGGAGCTCAAATATGACAAACAAGCCGTACTCTTTCCACACACCATCCCTCCCAACAAATAATAACCAAAGCCAAATATAACCCCCCCGAACCTGCTGCTGAAGATAACCCCTTTTCTGTTGTGAAAAAGAAAGGGACCTGTGATAATATAACTGAAATTAAAAGTTACAGGAACTGGCTGAGATCAGATATAATATTTATGTGGCACTTTGATGTTTTTTATATTCTCAAGGCTCACAGTTAGTGAATTGGAAGGAAGACTGCTGGCTACGGATTGGAGAATCGGAGATAAAAGATGCGTGAACATTGCAATTTTTTTTCTCAATTGTATTTTGAGAGGTACTCGCATTCAAGATGCTTCTGTACTTTCCAACAAATAAACCTCAATAAATGAAAGTTACTCAGTGATGCAGTTCATCCGAGAAAAAGAAAAATTGGGAATTTCTTTGTTTGCAGACTGCACAACAGCAGAAGCATTGATATTAATACAGAATATCTGTCCGAACTAGAAATGTGAGAATACGTATGTACAATGTGAATAACTTTCACAGACAATGATTTGATTAGCCCTCTAAGATGGCCGCGCCGTTGTGTTTGGCTGCCTGTCGTCGCTCACCTAGACATCCGTGTGTTCTGCGAGCCACCTTGGTCTACGAACGCCGAACCCTCCTGATGATCCGACCCTCCGTCGTCGACTTCATCAGTCCAGGTCCCGGACAAAGTTTCTCCCAGCGATCGCTCCTCGATCAACTCCCGGTAGATGTGCGGGCCCAGCCTTACATCCACCGCCGTACGAACCGCGCTAGGAGGCGGAGTAAACGCGCGGGAGCCTTTGAAAAACTAAAATACCTCGCCCGCGCTCATCCAACATCGGCCTACCTCGCCCAGCACTGCGAAGTCGGACCTGGTCGACCTTATCGTTCCATCCACCGGCGCTCCCTCGAGCTCAGGTATGCCTCTCTCCAAACGATCATCCCGGTCCCTGGACTGCCGGCCCGCGGGCTCCCAACAAGGCCATCTGTGAAGCGCAGCGGCGTGGTCTCCCTGAACCTCCGCCCGCTGGCGTGGGAGCCGCTACCAGACCGAAGCTTACCTGCTGTCCCTGCTAAAGTGGCCCTGATCAACACAAGATCCCTACTGAACAAGACCTTCATCCTCAACGATTTCTTCACCACCCGTGGATTGGACTTCTTACTTGTCACAGAAACCTGACTTAACCCTGGTGAGCTTGCTCCACTCGTGGAACTCTGTCCTGATGACTGTAACTTTTTCAGCTCGCCTAGGCTCTCCGGACGCGGTGGGGGCCTAGCCACTGTGTTTAAGAAACATTTCAACTGCCGCCTCCTGAGTGCTGATCATTTCTCCAGTTTCGAGGTGCAACTTATTAAAGTAGGCCTCGCCTATCCCCTCTTAATTGTTCTTGTATATCGCCCACCAAAAATGCATAAGGATTTCATCACCCAATTTGCTGATCTTATCTCTAGCATTTTGCCCAAATTTGACCGGGTCATGATTCTTGGTGATTTTAACATTCATGTTTGCTGTCCCACTAAGCCTCTTGTGAGTGAATTTATGCACCTGGTTGAGTCCTTCAATCTGACTCTACATACCACTGGACCCACTCACAAGCTAGGCCATACACTCGACCTAGTGTTATCGTCCGGGTTCCCAATCTCCAATATTGAAATTACTGAGGCTTGTCTATCAGATCATAGCGCTATTACTTTTGATGCATCTCTGCCTTTCTCTCCCGCCAAATCTCATCTCCCTGTTCATTACTCCCGCTACATAAACACACAGACTGCCAGTAAGTTCTCCGAGGCTCTCATAGCTGCCCCCAACATCTGCACTATTGAGGCTTCTCCCCCCCCCATCTCAGCACTGAGGATCTCATCTCTTTATTTAACACAACTTGCTCTTCCATCCTGGATTCTGTTGCTCCTCTTAAAATGAAAAAGCCTAAGCCCAAAAGTCAGCCTTGGCTCAATAACACCACCAGAGCCCTAAGAAGGGAGTGCCGAAAATCAGAACGGAGGTGGAAATCTGATAAGCTTCAAATTTCCTTCGAAATTCTGAGAAACAATCTTCTCAAATACCAGGAAACAGTAAAGTCTGAGAGAGCACAATACTTTTCTGACCTTATCCCCAAAAACTCTCAAAATTCCAAGATCCTATTTAGCACTATTACCTCTGTCATATGTCCTGCCCCCAGTACCAGCTTAGTTGGGTTCCCTGCTAAGTGCGAAGAATTCTCTAAATTTTTCACCAGCAAAGTCGAGAACATTAGAATGAATATTTACCCTCCCACCCGTGACCTAGCTGCCTTACTAGTCTGCTCATCTAAATTGGACTATTTCCAACCCATCACTCTATCCTCCCTTGCAAAGCTTGTCTCCACCATGAAACCTGCAACCTGCCCCCTTGACGCTGTCCCCACTACCCTTCTGAAGGATGTCATTGCAATAGCCGGTCCCAGCATCCTCTCTATCATCAACAGTTCTCTGGCCACTGGCACCGTTCCAACCTGTTTCAAGCACGCGGTGGTCCAGCCCCTCCTGAAAAAACCTAACTTAGACCCCACCTTACCTAGCAACTACAGGCCCATTTCCAAACTGCCATTCCTGTCAAAAATCCTTGAAAAGGCAATTCTAAATCAATTACTGCCTTACCTACACCAAAATACAATCCTGGAGGGTTTCCAGTCATGTTTCAGGGCCCACCACAGCACAGAGTCTGCCTTGTTGAAGGTACACAATGACCTGCTTCTCGCCATCGACACTGGCGACTGTGCTATCTTGCTCCTTCTCGACCTCAGCGCAGCGTTTGATACAGTGGATCACACCATCCTTATTGACCGTCTCCGGTACGGGGTTGGCGTTGATGGCACTGCCCTGCGTTGGTTCATTTCCTACCTCAAAAATAGGAGTTTCTCCATAAACATAGGCAATTATTCCTCTTCCCCAGCTAGCCTCTCCTGCGGGGTTCCACAAGGCTCCATCCTAGGCCCCATTCTCTTCTCTCTATACATGCTCCCCCTCGGCCAAATCATTCAAAGGCACGGCATTTCTTTCCACTGCTATGCGGATGACACACAACTTTATCTCCCCCTGAAACCCAACAACCGGTCAAATTTAATCAGCCTCATGCACTGCCTTGAGGACATAAAATGTTGGATGGCACAGAACTTCCTTCAACTAAACGAGAGCAAGTCTGAGGTCATCCTATTCGGCCCCCCCGACTCCATCAAAACGATAACAGGCAGCCTTGGAAGCCTATCCCCCTGGTCAAACCGCACGTCAAAAACCTGGGCGTGATATTTGACTCGGCATTAAAATTTGACAGGCAAGTCAACGCTGTGGTAAAGGCCAGCTTCTTCCAGCTTCATACCATAGCGAAAATCAAACCATTCCTCAAATCTGACGACACTGAAAAAATCATTCATGCATTCATTTCCTCCCGCTTAGACTACTGCAACTCCCTATACACTGGGATCAGTCAATCATCCCTGTCCCGCCTACAATTGGTTCAAAACGCCGCAGCGAGACTCCTGACACATACCCGTAAAAGGGAGCACATCACCCCGATCCTGGCCTCTCTCCACTGGCTCCCAGTAAGGTACAGAATCAATTTCAAGCTCCTCCTAATCACATATAAAGCCCTAAACGGGCTTGCCCCCCCCCCCCCTATATCAAAAATCTTCTATCCCACCACTCTATCTCCAGGTCCCTCAGGTCGGCCGATATGGGGCTACTCACTATCCCGCGGTCTAGGCTTAAGCTCAGGGGTGACCACGCTTTTGCGGTTGCAGCTCCAAGACTGTGGAACAGCATCCCTCTCCCCATCAGAACTGCCCCCTCCATCGACTCCTTTAAGTCCAGGCTCAAAACCTATTTCTAGTCCCTAACGTTTGAGGCCCTCTGAGGGGGCGCTGTGAAGTGTTTATGTATTGTGCTGTTATGTTTATGTGCCATTTAGTTGTTGTTTATTAGTATCTGAACTGATGTACAGCACTTTGGTCAACGTGGGTTGTGTTTAAATGTGCTATACAAATAAAATTGACTTGACTTGACTTGACTTGTAAGAATGGATTATTATGGAAGGGAAGGTTTATTGCATCAGATATCCTCCATGCATGTTATATGCTTATACATACAAAATGGCACTTCAGCTTCAACAGATGAATAGAATTCAGCCTAATCTAACCCATGAAATCTGTTTGAGAAGGTTAAGTTGCTCATTAGTTGGATCTTCGAAGGTTTTCTTGGATGGGTCTTTGTATGTCAATAGTATAATTTACATCAGCGGACATCATTGTGTTGCAAGAGGCGTTAATGTATTATTTCCAGTTGTCATCATCTTATCCAGTCTCTTGGTCAAGGATGATTTCCTTCCACTTCCATTATGCGAGTTCTGAGATGGATGATTCCATAGATCTACAACACAGGTAGTTCCTGATGAGTTGGTGGGTGGTTTGGTTGTTTGCATGTGACCTCCATGTGTCCTCATCATAAAGCCATAAAGAGATCAGTACCGATTGTTGCTCCTCCATTTCGAATGATCATGGGTATGCATGTCAGTCTGTCAGGAACGTAAGTAATTTCCTAGAAGAACATCTTAGAAGTGTTTATCTGGAAATCTTGTGCTATGGTTGAACTTGGAGAGGAACACTTGTTTTAGGTATCTGATGAGAGATGCGTAGACGTGTAGAAAACCCACCTCGGCTGGTTGCGTATGATCAGAACCTTGGTTCTGGAAGTGTTGCTCAGGAAAAGGTAACTGACATAGGTTTGTATGCATCACTCATGTTGGTGATTTACGGGATCTACTGCCACCTAATCCAGTCGGTTATCTCTGTTGAGAGGAGCCCTAATGACAATGACAATGCAACTGCTGGGAATGAAAGCATCCAGGACCTCGTGGACCTGTCAAAGAAATTAACTTGGTTAATGGCTCACAGATGACTTCCAACCAAAAGGAGTCTGTAATACCTGGATTGCCCTGAGGACCACCATAATTAATACCTATGAGGCCTCTCCATCGGAAAACACTGACACTAGTTTGACGCGAATGACTGGAAGATCCAGGAACTAACTCGTAAAAGCGATTGACAGGAAGCATTAACATGTCTCGAGGACAAAAAAAGGATCAATTTATCCAACAAACAAAACTCAACCGAAGAAGGGCAGGAGATCTGACAGCTCCTGATAGTACCCGTGCATGGTATCATCAGAACGATCAAGAATTACTGGCAGCCCAAACATCCAAGAACCAGCTCCACTGAAAATGGTTAGCCTTAGTTGTGATCCACCCAGTACCTGTGTTAACTGTGAACATTCTGTCTAGGTTCAGAGAACACATTGATTATATTGACATGATACTAGTGAATGGTTGTCCTCCATGGAGTTGTATTACATTTGTCCAGTTTGTCATATGGTTGACCTAGGCACAGGTCATATGGTTGCTTTCATTTTTGATTTTCAGATGAAAATTTGTAAGAGACACTTGTTCATAAAGTGTGCTCTCACACCAGTTCACATGGCGCATGTCTGACTTTTGGCTCCCTTATACTTTTGTTGATAGAGGCTGGATGAGATGTTGAGCAGATGAATGGATATTATTTTAAGAAAATAACTGCAGATGCTGGTACAAATCGAAGGTATTTATTCACAAAATGCTGGAGTAACTCAGCAGGTCAGGCAGCATCTCGGGAGAGAAGGAATGGGCGACGTTTTGGGTCGAGACCCTTCTTCCGACTGATTATTATTGAGTGCTTTATTTCCTTGATAACTAAATGTTGGTAGATCCTTAAGTAAAATTACTACTGTACATTGGATAGAAGTTATTTTCTACTTAAAATTATTGAATGTAGCTACAACTGTGTAGCTATGGCTAGTTAGTGAGTAATATCGGCCATCACTGCATTGTGTGCAGTGTAATGGAGATGGAACCGAGGGGATGTCTTGAGTTGGGGAAACAGCAAGGCACAGAGCCTGGCAAGATGCAAAATGCTGGAGTAACTCGGGGGTCATGCAGCATCCCTGGAGAACATGGATAAGTGATGTTTCGGGTTGGGATCCTTCTTCAAACAGATTGCACGGGTGGGGGGGTAAGAAAACTAGAACAGAATGTGATGCCTTGTTCAAATTTTGAATGCATTTTTCTCGAGTAGACTCAGATTGGGATGCTGACAGATGGGTGGGGCTTGGCAGGAATTGATTATTGATGGGGAACAGTGGGTTATGTCAGGCACGTTGCTGGAATGAGTTTTTTTGGGAAGAGTCGGGTAGAAATCAGTCAAATGGTGGGAGAAGTGTCCAAGCTCTGAATCGGACAATTCTACCATTCTCCCAATTCTGATGAAGGGTCACTAATCCAAAACATTTACTTTTTAAAAATTTCATGGATAATGTTTGACTGGTTGAGTTCTTCCAGCATTCTGTTTTTGTTTCAGATTCCAAAACCTGCAATTTATTTGTTTTCCGGTCAATGGGAGAGTAGTTGAGATGGAGTAGCGGTTTGGTCTGAAGAAGGGTCTCGACCCGAAACGTCACCCATTCCTTCTCTCCAGAGATGCTGCTTGTCTCGCTGCGTTACTCCAGCTTTTTGTGTCTATAGCTGTTCGGTCAAGGGGCTAGTGTTCGCTCAATGGCCATATGTGCTCCTCGCAATGTCAGAAAGTTATTTTCTTATTCAATCCACCGCCAAGCTCCCGGATACAGCAAAGCTAGCTGGCCTGAATTACAGGCGGATCAAATATAAAATCTTTGTCGCAAAATACCATGAATATAGAGCCATGCCTCAAGGGAGAAGGTTTGGCACCCGATGCATGATCCACAGAGGCTAAAGTACACGGGGAGGGACGGGGGTTGGTTTTGATATTTTTAATTTATTTGCCACTTTTTTAAAATGAATTGTTTTAGGTTAAAATTCCTTGATAAATTTGTGTAATGTAGTCAAGAATATTGAAGAAACCTTTAAGACTAAAATACATTTTGCTGACATGGGAAAGTATTGCGCTTTTCTTTGCCTGTTTTAAAGTTGTCTTGTGTGAGATTGCCCCTGGCTGTCACAGCACTAATCATATTAATCTGTATTTAAGCTTCTGAGGGAATGGTGCTGCTTTTGGGGGTGAGAAAGATTCTTTCCTTGGCAGCAGTCTGCCTGTGGCCTGCTGGGAGTTCCAGTGGAGCTGCTGTTCCATGCTGATAGCATTTCAATAAATGCACTGTGACTAATATTCTTTGACCTGATGCATGATAATAACCTGTTCTGTACGTACAAATGGTAAGTTATTCAGCAACGGTGGCAGCCTGAACTGAAAAATTGCAAATGCCATCAGGAATCGATGGGTTTTCAATGAGCTTTTTAAATATTAATGTGTAATGGAAAACTGGTTATTAGAAATTTTAATGATGAATCCACTTGGAATTTTAGCAGATCAAAGCTGTTAAATTGGGAATCAAGGACTAGTAGAAATCAAGTGTTCCTTAAATGAAATTGGTACAAATTATTTTCCAGTTATTCCCATGCCTGTTGGAGCTACGGTTGCCAGTAGTTACAGGGTGGAATCTGCTCACTGAACTTGGTGCAGAACAAGTGTATTATTTGAATGGTTGAATAGACAAGGGTAACAATAAAAGCACATTTTTTGAATTAATTAGAAATATTAAGACACAGCTAGGTGCTTGAAAATGCAATATGTTGATGTAGTAACCTTAAGTTTCGACCTGGAAAGAGACCCAAGTTGGGTCTATCTCTGCAGTGCACTCTTGTGTTGTGTCCCCGCCAACATTCTGCCATCCTACTCTGTGACTGGCTTGCCCTGCATTTAACAAAGTGCAGACCAATGTTTTCAAATTTCAGCATCAACTAAACTGAAAGTTGCAGTGTTAATACATTTTCCCTTCATTTCCATGCTTAATTCCTGATGAATTGTTCAACAGTCCTGTCGATGAGCATGGGATAATTTCCAGTGGGCCACTACCTGCTGCCTATGGTAACCTGCTTACTGACTCTCACTGTTGATGTGGATTTGCCTATTCCTGATCCAATGATTTGGTGCCTGGCACTACCCCAATCCAAAGTAATCAGGCTGATACGTTAGAATAACAAACAAAGAACTGCAGATGCTGGTTAATACACAATAGGACACAAAGTGCTGGAGTAACTCAGCTGATCAAGCAGCATTTCTGGAGAACATGGATAGGTGACATTTCGGGTTGAGAGTCTTGACCCAAAACGTCACCTGTCCAAGTTCTTCAGAGATGCTGAGTTATTCCAGCACTTTGTGTCCTTTCATGCTAGAACAAGCCCTGAAAAATGCTATATTCTCAGACTATGAATGTTTTTGAAGGTCTCGGTCACCCAAATATTCAGAAAGCATTAACAATCAATTAACAAAGCTATAACATTAAATAGTTTTAGACAATTAGAAATGTTAAAGCAACTCAATTACTAATTCGGAAGTGCGTAAAATATGTTGAAGTTGTTCATCTCCATTCAAATTAACTCGCTCACTGTTCTGTGTATGGTTCAGTGGGCAGTTCCTTCCCATAACTCCTGATGGGTGGAGCAATTACAGCCAAACTTCACCACTGAATTTAGCGAGGTGCAAAATAGGAGCCCAATTGTAACACGGCAAATTCAAGTGTTACACTTTTAGGAAGGAATCTCAAAGTAACCTGATCTAATTTTTGGAGGAGGTGATGAAGGTGATCGATGAGGGTAGGGTGTGGATGTTGTTTGCATATATTTTTAGGAAGGCATTTGATAAAGTCCCCCATGGTAGGCTGATCCAGAGGATTAACATGCATAGTATTAACAATGATGGTTGCATGGATACAGAACTGTCTTACTGATGGAAGACAGAGGGTTGTGGTGGAAGGACAATATTCAAGTTGGAAGTCTGTGCCCAGTCGAGTTCCAGAGGGATCTGCGCTGGGACCTTTGTTTGAGATGTGTATATAAGTTATTTAGATGTAAATGTTGATGTGTTGGTTCGTATACAGTATTTGCAGATGACACAGGATTGCTGGGGTTGCAGTCTGTGAGGAAGGTTATCAAAGTATGTAGCTGGATGTAGATCATCTGCAGAAATGGGCGGACAAATGGCAGATCGAGTTTAATCCAAGTAACTGAGTTGTTGCACTTTGGGAAGTCTTTTTATGTTTTATTATTACTTTGAATGTAAGGGAAAAATGTACAATAAATGGCACGACAGCATTATAATATAATAATAATAAACATTTATTTTATATAGCGTTTTTCCAAGTGCTCAAAGACGCTTTACAAAAACAGTCATGACATAAAAACAAACAGACGAACTATCCTGACGGAGAAGCGGCGAACAAATAGCGCCAGCGTCCTCTCACGTCAGGGTCCGGCAGTAGACAATAAAAACACAAGACACACAATTACCATTTTAACACAAACAGCCATCACAGTGCTTGCTCCAGGCACACCCTCACTGTGATGGAAGGCAAAGAAAAGTCTTATCTCCTCCTCATTCTTCTCCCGTGGTGCCACGAGGCGATCGAGGCTCCCGACTTTTGAAGCCCCCACCAGGCGATGGAAAGTCCCAGGGCCGAGCCGAGCAGGCCGATGAAGGTCCTGAGCCCCCACCGGGCGATGGAAAGTGCCGCGGCCAGGCCACGCAGGGCGATGAGGGGCCTGCGAGCGGGTCGATCAAACCTCACGCTCCAGGGACCTGCGAACTCCAGATGTTGCGGTCTGCAGGGCCCACGGCCGAAGCCTCCGAGATGGTAAGTCCAGACCCTGCGACCGGAGTCTTCAAGGTCGATCCCAGCTGGAGGCCGCCGACTCCAGGATGTTAGACCGTAGCGCGAACGGAGATACGACACGATAAAGGTCGCATCTCCGTTGAGGAGGAGATTGGGAAAAAAGGTTTCCCCCACCCCCCACCACCCCCCACATATACAGAGTTAAAAATAGATCAAAACGTACATTTAAATGATGACAAAAGACAAAAACAAAAAAAAGACAGAGACTGCCGGTGAACCGCAGCTGCAGAACGTAGCCACGCCCCTTTATGTACAGAGGCATCTTGGAGTCCAAGTGCATAACTCCCTGAAAGTAGCACCAACAAGGAGATAGAGTGGTAAAGAAGTATATGGTGTACTTGCCTTCATTGGTCGGGTCATTGAGTATAAGAGTCGGGAAGTCATGATACAGCTTTTTAGCACTTTGGTTAGGCTACATTTGGAGTATTGCATGCAGTTCTGGTCGCCCATTATAGGAAGGATGTGAATTTTGAAAGGGTGCAGAGGAGGTTTACCAGAATGCTGTTTGGATTGGAGGGTATGAGGTTGGACAACTTAAATTGTTTTCTCTGGAAAGCAGAAGGTGGCGGGGATACCTGATAGAAGTATATAAAATTATGAGTGGCTTAAATAGTTGGAACCTTTTTCCCAGGATGAAAATATCAAATACTGGAGGGCATAGATAGTGTTAAGGTGTGAGAGGCAAAGTTTAAAGGAGATGTACGGGGCAAGTATTTTATACATAGAGTGGTGAGTGCCTGAAACACGCTGCCGGTGGAGTTTGTGGAGACAGATATGAAAGTGGCATCTCAGAGACTTTTGGATAGGTATGTATGTGGATATGGAGGACATGGATTATGTGAAGGAAGCTAAGGGTTAGTCGACAAGTCTTGACATCATGTCAGCAAAAACATTGTGGGCCAAAGGGCCTGTTCTGGCGCTGTAATATTCTATCTTCTAGGTAGCACTGTGCTGAGAAATTTCAGTTCTGCGATGAACAGTGAGTGAGGTTCTGATCAAATATGTGGGATTTAAAAGTAAACATTGCTTTAATGAGAACTTCTCTTCAGCCATGTGTTGCATGATTTGAATCACTAGTTGAGCCATTTGGTTGTTGGTGGTTATTTAATATTATGGTAGACGTACTGTGATGTTACACAGTATATCAGCTATGCTATTATTGCCTGTAGGTGTATACCTTCACAATTGTTTGGAAAAAAAGCATCAACTTTTTTCAGTGAATTCCCCTCTGTAATTGCAGCTTTCACTGGAATCTTAAATGTCATTTATGCAGCACACAGCTGCTGAAGGGGGTGGGGTGCTTTCTGAAGTGCTACAGTCCCCCAATTACATTGTTTTTACAATTTTTATTCTATTTTATTGTGGTTATTTCATTCCTGTATTACCCCCAAATCTTTCTCATCATGATGCCCGTCTGTTTGTACCTATGTGTTCCCAGTAAGTACAAAATAGAATTCAAGCCAATGTGTACAGCCAGAGATCGAGTCCGTGCATTGAGGAAGCAAGTGGCCTGGTCTGATGGACCCAAAAAATACTCAAGAGTTTGAAATATAGAAACAAGGCATGTTGAAGCTGATGGGTTGATGGAACTGATGTTGGGATGCAAAAGCATGATGTTTAGTTTATTGTCACCTTTACCAAGGTACAGTGAAAACCTTTAATGAGGAACCTGCTGACTTCTAAGGTCCAGGTTATCTAGACAAACCAAAGAGATAGACACAAAGGGCTAGAGTAACTCAGCAGGTCAGGCAGCATCTCTGGAGAAAAAGAATCAAAGAGATGTCTGCATAGTTGGATGTTATCAGTTAGCCTAGTTTCTAGAGTACTATAAATACATCGGGCAATGTCAATTGTTATTGGGTTATTGCCATTCCCCTTCAGCAGTGGAGCTGAAATTTCCAAAAAGGAGATTAGAAAGTTGGAAAGCAATTGTTATTAAAATCAAATGTGTTTACTCCAAACAAATACGGGTGAAGATGTTGCAAGATAGATTGGATTATGGATCTTAAAATTATATCATTTCACGTTGCACCATACCCGGTTATTATCCTGTAGTTAACAATTTATCATTACCTATCTCCATGGAGAGCAATGACAACAAAAGGCAAAGACATGTTCACTTGCATGGCCCCATTGCGTAAATGCTGTTATGAAACAGATCTAATGGTATCTTTGGAACTATGGTTTGAAACCTTTACTTACTAAATATCCTCGGTGCATTGAACATTAGTTAATTCTGGGTGTGTCTCAGTAAGTGTGTAGGTTGTTTTTGTGATGTGCATCAAATGTCAAGAGCTGACATGACAAATAGCTGCCTGGTCAAATAAACTTTGTCAAACTGCAAACACAGATAATTACTACTTGGCTGAAGAGCAGCCAGGTGAATGTTTGGTAATTTTATTTGCTTGCAATATAATTTTCCTGGGACAGAGTCTGAAAATTGTAGGAAAAAAACTGCAGATGCTGGTTAAAATCAAAGGTAGACACAAAATGCTGGAGTAACAGCGGATCAGGCAGCATCTCTGGAGAGAAGGAATGGGTGACGTTTCGGGTCGAGACCCTTCTTCAGTCACCCATTCCTTCTCTCCAGAGATACTGCCGGACCCGCTGAGTTACTTCAGCATTTTGTGTCTACCTGAAAATTGTAGGATTGAATTACCAAACTGTTCTCGGATTAACAAGCAAGTAAAATGGGACTGCAAGAAGTATGTATTGGAGCAGTAACTTGTAATGGTGCCATTGTGGCAGGGAGAAATGGTGTTCATGGAAGGAATCAACGGATGGCAGTGAAAGATTGTGAAGATTTTCCCAAATTACTTGCACGATTAACATTTTAATACAGTCATGTTGGGTGTGCAAAGCTACTATTTTCTTGAAATGGGCAAAACAGTCAATTGCAGTTTCTGCTATTTTAACTTTGGGCTGTTGGATCACAGATCACTGAGCTCTAACTTAGAGTAAATGGAGTAAGTTGTAAAATGTGAGATGAATAATTTAAGTTTCTAATAAGAAACTTGTTGGTGAATGCCAAAACATTGTTTTAACTATGATTCTCTTCCTGCAAAAAGACAATGGTATTTAGTTAGCATTCTCACATTGTTTGTGCACAGATGTAAACCAAAAGTAGACATTTCTGAAAAAAATTTAGAGCCTTATTCTTAGCTGATCAAAGATCAGAGCTTTATTTCCCCATCAAATTATTTTCCTGAGTTTTACTTTGCTATTGACAGAAGCCTCTAATTTCATGTTTTAATCAGTATTCACAATTGTAGATGATACATGGTAAAATTCATATGGAGTTTATAAAATATTCATATTTTAAGCATTTGTGTTAGTGATGCAAATGTAAACATGGAATAGCTAAACAGTTTGTGCTTTGATGTTACTTTCTGAATATTCCGTGGAAGGAGAAGAGATTCACATGGTAATCAGAAGCAGCAACCGTGGCTGATTTCTTTTGTCTCTTTCCTACCTCATGCCCCATTTCACTCTTGCCTCCCTCCCCACTCTCAGCTCCCTCCATTTACTCTGCAAGGCTAGAGGCCTTTGTGGATTATTAACTCCTGAAAGGGGAAAAAAATAAAATTAACCCATTTTCAAATGAACTAGATATAAATGTTAACATAATTGGTCTCGGTAAAGACTTTTGCGTGTTGGTGTGATGGTTCATATTCTGCAAGTTACTTTATTATAAAACTTAATTGCAATTTTTTTATTCCTTTGGTTGAAATGTTGATGTCTGAATGCGACAATGAGCTGGGGCCATTTATGATGCTTCACATGGACATAAACGAGGAATTTTCAGTTTTCATAGACTAATCCATATTGTGTATTACATTTATGAATAAATCATTGTCATGGTTGGTTGCCCACCCTAAATTTGATCATTTTTTGCTCGTTTTTGCTAAGATTTTCAAAATATGGGTCCAAATTCTTTACAATTTAGTAAACAGTGAATCTCCCCTCGATTTCCGTCTCTTTGCCTCTGGGAAGGATCTTGCACAAAATTAATTTAAAGCCAATTCCCTGGTATAAGTTGGTGAAAAACGGAACATGTACACCACAATTTGCTAAAAGCATTGAGGACTGTTTGAGCTATATTTGAGATGGAGGTTTGAGATGCCTTTGGCATAGCAAATTGTTACAAATAGTTTATGAAGACTATTGGCCCAGAATATGGGAAAGCTTTACTCTTGCTGATTTGATTGATGGTGGAAAGGTATGCATTTACTAACAATGATGTACTTCAGGATGAGGTTAAAAGAAAAGTAACACGATAAATCATTGCGCCTGATAGTAAATGGTAGCAACACTCATCTATGATCTCATATTTTTGTTATGTCTTTGTGTTCCTACAACAGCTGGCTAAAAAGATAAGAGAGAAGTTTAATCGCTACCTTGATGTAGTGAATCGGAACAAGCAAGTAGTGGAAGCATCCTACACAGCTCACTTAACATCACCATTGACGGCTATCCAGGACTGCTGCACGATTCCACCTTCAATGATGGAGTAGGTATTTTTTTCACCACTTCTCAGATTCTAGCAGTCTTTATGTGCATTGCTAATAGTGTTGATGCACAGTTAGAGTCATAAAGTCATACTGTGCAGCCTGACCAACATAACCATAGCTACACAATGGTATTGCAGCAATCCAATTTTATCTGAACAAAAAAGCTAGATATATACAAGGTTTATGACAGCAAAAGTCTTGGCTTTTCTATTGTGTGTCTTTCACTGTCATATTGGTTCAATTGAACTGCCACTTTCATGACAGTTTACATCTGTTAACTCGTTACAGACTGGCTTTAAACTTGGCATTGTCCAAGACTGCATGGCAGTCAGAGCCCATCACTCCAGTTTGCCGTTTTCTAGTATTGTAGCCTTCTCCCTTATCTCCTTCTCCTCCAATCAACCTGAATTCCAACTTTTTCTCTCTCTTCTCTTCAATACTTTGTTCTCCAGATTATTAACTCTGTCCATAACTGCTCCACTCTTCCTAATTCCATGTTCACTTAATTCACTCATTGACATTAAGGATATTTTTCATCTTTGCCCAGCTCCGCTCCTTCATCTCACTAAAGTGGCTTTGATTGTATAAACCTTTTTTTGTAGAAAATCTCTCCTTCAGTATTTTAATTTTTTTGTTTGTTTGATTATACTCTTTTTTGGATTAAATTTGGCAACACCAAGCCATGCTGCCAGATCCGTTATGCTGACAACTACCAACTCTACTTTTTCATCATTACCTTGCTTCCATCAACCATCCTCCCCCCTCCTCCTGGACGTCACCCATTCCTTCTCTCCCGAGATGCTGCCTGACCTGCTGAGTTACTCCAGCATTTTGTGAATAAATTCCCTGAAATTGTCTTGTACTCAGCATAACCTGAACCATTACTGACAAGAAAGATGAGAGAAAGTCCAGAATTCATCCCATGACAAATACCACTTTGTTCCAACAAAGTAGAAGCATCTGTCTAATCCTATTTATTGGTGAAACTCACCCATGCATTGTGATCCACGGATATTTACTCCGATTGTCCCCCACAATTCTCCAACTCATCCAAAGCCCTGCAATCTATATCTTAGTCCACACTGAGTAGCACTATGCATCTACTGATCTACATTGTCTTCCGGACCCCATCCCTCCAATTTAAAAATATTCATCTCATTGTTAAAATATGCTTCTCAAGAAACTTTATATCTTTCCCCTTTATCATTACCTTCCTTCACCCAATCCCCAAGAACACTCTCTCTTCAACAAAGGTTTAGTGTACCTTTCCTCTGCAACCTTGATTTGCTCCCATCTGCTTTCAGCCACCTTGGTCATTTACTCTTGAATTTCTTGGAAGGTGTCATCCTTTGAGCAAATATGCCAATTGTATCTGTGTGAGAAGCAACTTGATGCATTATGATATGCAATGTTGTAATTAATGCAAGTTGTTATATCCCACCAGCGTGTAAATCTGTGTATGCTACATTTATCAGTAAGTCTACTGTTTTGCTAAGTGTATGGAATTATATTAATCAATTTCACTTAAAAAATCCAAATTCATCCCTCTATTTCTCCTTCTGATCCCAACCCTCCTGATAAAACTAATAGCTGCATATCTCCACCAATGTAGATAAATTAATGAAAAAAATCAAATAAGTTTAAAAAAAAACTAAACCTTTTAGGGAACCAGGTTATCTAAGCAGAGTATGTCCACATATTCCAAGAGGTGTGGAACTGAACGTAGAGGTTAAAGGTGCACCAAATTCAGACTCAAAATGGTGCTTTTATGGTTGATAATGGAAGAAGGTCTCCACTTTGAGGATAAGAATTTAGTTATGCTTAATAATTATTTGATGATCACATCCCAGCATTGGCAGTGTCAGGGATTTGTTCGTACTCTGATATTGGAGATTTTGAGCATTGGTATTTTTTTTTTTCTGTTAACCTTTGAGAATGCAGGCTTGATTCCTGTAAGTAACTTCCCCACTGTGTGAACAATAGAGTGGCTGAGTAACAGCATGCATTCAGAAGAATGATAGTTGCTTTGATGCAGGCCAGGAACATTTACTTTGGATTCAGCCTCTGGGGAATACTGAATGTACTGGAAAGATCACGAAAGCCATGACCACTTTTGAAAGATTTCTGATGTCAGCCTAATTAAGTGCTATTTGGACTGATGGGTAATTGCATGTGCCAGTTAACTGTATTGATAGTTGCATCTGGACTAGGTAGCCAGTGGGCTTGTTGAGAATTTCCATTCAGATTGGTGTCTATTTTATAAAAATACTTTTGTTAATTACGAGAATGTCAGTCAGAACGATTTGTCTTTGTGGCGGCTCTAGGTACCAGAGGTCTTGTCAGGTATTTGCTTTTATTACTCTAGGTCTTAGATAATTGGGAACCACTAAATAAGTGGTTAAGAGGACATTCGGCATTGCAATAAAACCTTGGTTCAGGGCTTGTTGAACAGTATGACATTAAAGGTTTCAATTGATAGTCAAATGACCACACGCAGGTGTAAGTTTAGTAATTACAATTCATTAGACGTGATTCCTGCACAGAAGTGATTCCTGCACAGGTTGTAAAAATTTAATATGGATATCTTTGGGAACAGCAACCATTCAGTGAGACAGTGTGCAAAATCCTGTTCTTGTCTACTATTGGAAAGCTAGAAACAATTGTAGTTGATGGTGTTTCTGGCAGTATGCTTTCAATGTGCTTTGAGTCCCACACCAAGCTAATCCACTAAATGAAAACATAATCTGAAAATACATCAAAATTATTATAAAATTAAGCATTAAATGCAGCATTTTCCAACATAAGATTTATTTAATTCTCATGTAGGATGTTGCAGGATTTCACTGGATTTATTGTTGTATTAGATATGATGATATTAACAACACAAACATAAACCAAACACAATTCCCTCTGGAAACAAATGTTACTATAAAGATGCATGTATTTGCAACATATGTCATGAATAGGATTGTAAATGTAAAACTATACACATGAGAGGTGTAATAGGATAGGAGCTAAAATTTAAATAGGGTAGGATTTAATTAGCGAATGACACAAAGATGTAAGTGTACTTGTTTTAGTGTACTAGTCGCCCAAATTTGCTAAAACCTTTGGGAAATGATTTTCTTCACTTTTCTTTATTTTTCTGCTATTGGTGCCTACATGATATTTTTCAACACCAAAAACCAAAACAATCCTCTGGTAAATTGCACTGTTGCTGAAAGGGCTGATCTGGCCTTGGGTTGCATTGGAGCTGTTATTGTCTATTCCTGAGTGAATGGGGGAAAAATAAGCAGTATTTCCACATTAGATAGAAAATACATGTCATGATATTGTATAGATGAGCATAAAACTGTGTTTATCCATAATGCTTTGCAGTTTAATTGTTTGGTGCCTTGGGTAACTTTGGTAACGATAGGTTAATATTGGTTCCGTGAATGGATGCATAACTGACTGTAGCATTGAATGAACCCAATCAGTCCAAAGAATGGTCCTGACCCTAAATGTCGCATGTTTTTTTTCCCCTTGGCAGACACTACCTGACTTGCTAAGTTCCTCCAACACTTTGTGTTGTGTAGAAAGATTCCAGGCTTGCAGTTTGGGCAATGCTAATGTAGCACAGTGTAGTTTGGTCAGCAGTGGGAATGCTAAAGGTGACATCAGTTCTTCTGATAATTTCTGGGGTCAGGAGGCGAAAATAGCTTGGTTTGCTGCCTGTGATTAACTTTTTTTTTCCATAAACATATTTGGTGGTAAGGTGAGAGAAGATTGGTTTTCTTCTGATGCCCCACATGGATGAGTAATAATTGGTAGCTTACAATAGATGCAGGCATGAAATATGGCCTGAAGCTTAAACAGGCTGTGCAGCCATACCACAGTGGAGTCGGTGCTCCAGGAGATGAGAAAATGAGTGAGAAGGTGAGGTCAAACATTTTGAAATGCAACATATATTGCATGGGGATAGAAAATAATCTAGATTAATGGGGAAGAGCTGTTCTGGCAGACATTAGAAGCTATGTCAGAGTATAGATTTTCATTCCTGTTTCCATATGAAACATTTTGTAAAAATGTGTTTTGCATGATAAGGCCTGTCTGGTTTTAGTTGATTTGGAATTTGCTCGAAGTCTGGGTTTTGAAATAAAATTCAAGGAACTGCCAAAGTATGTGGTTTTTATGTTTGGCATTAGCTCCAGTTCCTTTGCAATTCCTATTCTGTTGAATAGAAGTCGGCTGGTCCAATGGGATTTTAATATGTGAAGTTCAAAGTGCTGAAGCACATCAGAGCAGATATCAATCAAGTAAGTGCCTTGGAAGTTGAAGACTGAACTGGCGTATCCAAAGGGAATGAGATCAAAGAGGATGACTGAGGCAGTACAGTTTCTCTCTGGAGACGGTGTTTCGATCAGTTGTTCATTAAATTCCATCCAGGAAGAAGTGCAGGGAAAATTGTAGCGATGTGACTGCTTTTGGAAGCAGAATTTCATTCTACCTTTTGATCACTGAACAAGAGCAGGCAGAATCTCATCACAGCTGTAGTCATGGCACCCTGGGCAAGTTGAAACAATCTGGGATAGTTTGTGTGCAATTGATGAAATAACGGCATACACCTTTTACATAAATAGACTTAACTCTTCCTTGGTCTTTTATTCTTAAACATGATTCCTATGTAGTTTTTTATAGTTAGGTCTATTATCAAACATGTCTATATTTATTCTTGCAATAGTATACATGTAGATGGATCAGCTTGGATTGCAAGCACTGTTTTAAAAAATATATGTTGCAAGACACGAGTCAAATAATAGATGTAAAGAAAAGCATCTTCATTTTGCTGGTGTATTAAAATATCCATTGCTTTATTTTCCTGACCTTGCAGTTTATGCATTAAATTGAAAGTAGAATCGTAAAGGTGGTTTTCATGCTGATGGACATTTTAGACGGTACTGTGGGTAAGGACAATAATGGGGCAGATGTTTCACGAGTAGCTCTTAATAATTACAGAGAGCACAGTGATTTTTAACAAAGACGGTGCTGAAGTTCAAGTGGGCCTTTGAAAGATTTAATATAGCTTTCGTATTAATAAGTGATGGCTATCTCTACATGCATTTAAACTTCTGCCTTAAAGGGAGAGAGATCTAAGCATGCCACTGACAGTTCCACAGGCACCAGAGACAACGTTTGAAACATTTGATGCTGGCATTTTGCACAGATGTTATGTACAGAATTTTGATGTATAACTGTATTTTTCTGGCATTAAAATCTGACTTCAGCACCAGAAACTTTAGTTTGCATTGACGGCCCTGCTATAATACTTTGATGTTGTAGAGTGAAACACTAAAGCTCTTATCATGTCTATTGGTTTGCTTGGATTTAGAGTCCAACAAAACAAAATACTTTTCCTAGCAGCCTGCAGAACAGATTGGGTACTGCATATTCCCCACCTTTCACATGTTTACACACTGAATAGTTGGCTTGTGATTTGTCAGATCTGAAAATACCTCTACATCTGAAAATATCTTTGTATCTGAAAATATTTTATGACCCTTAGTGAGTAGAGATGAGCATCCACCAGGAAGCCCTTTCTGACAGATTGCTCTCACCGTACCACTGAGGATAACGTATGTTCTTCAGCTGCCTATCCTGCTCATTGATCCTTGCAATGCTGCATCCCCTTTTTAAATGGTGGTTCATCATTGTTGAGGATCCACAGCTAAACTGATGTCACAGTCGCCAGTATCTTCAAGTCCGTCAGTGAACAGCAATGCAGTTATCAGATATTCTGCTTTCGGGAAACAACAAGAAAAATGGTGCTGGAATTAATATTTGGCTTAAAATTGCCAAAAGCTTTCAAAATTATAAGAGGTTTCATCTAAGATAATCATTTATGAGGTAGAAGAGCTTTGGATACTTGTGGCTCTGTAAATTCAGTAAGTTAAGAAAACGGAGGCATAATTTCTCTGATACTTGGTAGAAAGCATGGTTATATGAGTATCAGTTGCTGTGATTCCCTAAGGAGTCATCCGATGCGTACATGACTGTTGGCCAATAAGATAAGACAGATGTCCTTGCGTGAAACTTCATCCTGAGGGGAATTTGTTAGGTGATGGTGGGAATAATTTGTTTACTTCATGTAAAAATGTAGCTCTCTCAACATCACGTAATACATCATACAACTCTCCCAGTTGACTGCCTGAACCCCTCTGTCAGTGGATCGTCAACTTCTTGACAGACAGGAAGCAGCATGTGAGGCTGGGAAAGCACATCTCGGACCCGCAGACCCTCAGCGTAGGAGCACCGCAAGGCTGCGTACTCTCCTCTCCTTTACTCTCTCTACACCAACGACTGCACCTCCACAGACTCACCTGTCGAGCTCCTCAAGTTTGCGGATGACACAACCCTGATTGGACTGATCCAGGATGGGGAGGAATCTGCCTACAGACGGGAAGTGATACAGCTGGCGTCCTGGTGCCATCGCAACAACCTAGAGTTCAATCCTCTTAAGACAGTGGAACTAATTGTAGACTTTCGAAAAGCCCCCCCTTCCATCCCCCACTCACCATCAACAATACCGCAGTCACATCTGTGGAGTCATTTAAGTTCCTTGGAACCATCATCTCCAGGGACCTTAAATGGGGGGCCACCATCGACTCCACAGTGAAAAAGGCCCAACAGAGGATGTACGTCCTGTGGCAACAGAGGAAACACAATCTGTCTCAGGCAATGATGATCCAATTCTATACTGCTATCATGGAGTCCATCCTCACCTTCTCCATCATGGTCTGATTTGACTCAGCCACCAAGCACGTCATCTGGAGGCTGCAACGGATC
The DNA here is from genome assembly GCF_053455715.1 of Rhinoraja longicauda. Classification (NCBI taxonomy): domain Eukaryota; kingdom Metazoa; phylum Chordata; class Chondrichthyes; order Rajiformes; family Arhynchobatidae; genus Rhinoraja; species Rhinoraja longicauda. Next base: position 43,985,285 of record NC_135963.1, on the reverse strand, counting down.
GTTCGATCAGCTGAGAAGGTTGTTGGCTGCAACCTTCCTGCCCATTGACGAACTGTACACTGCAAGGGCCAGGAAGCGAGCGGGCAAGATCATCTCTAACCCCTCTCACCCTGGCCACAAAATCGTTGAAGCACTTCCCTCTGGAAGGCGACTCCGGACTGTCAAAGCAGCCACAGCCAGACATAAAAACAGCTTTTTTCCATGAGTAGTAGTTCTACTCAATAACCAAAGTCTGTAGTCTCTTTTTTGCTCTGGTTTATTTTCACCCACATGTTTAGACCGTAATGTTGGATCCTTATTGTTTTGATGTGGTTATGCTTTATTCTTAATTGTTAACTGTATGTTTGTGTTGTCATTTGTGAGTGGAGCACCAAGGCACATTCCTTATATATGCACATACTTGGCCAATAAACGTATTCATTCATTCATTCATTCATTCATTCATTCCTTCATTCATTCATTCATTCGTTCATTCATTCATTCATTCATCCATTCATTCATTCATCAGCTCGGTTTGCTGCAGTGGCAACTTGGAATGGCGAGACCACCATAGTTACAATAATTATTTGATCATTGCCTCATCTGAAATACTGAATTTAGATTTTCTTTTTCTTTGAGTAAATTAAACTTGTAAAATGCTGCAAAAGGATCTTGCTTTTTTCACAGCTAAGATAGACAAAGTGCCACTGTTGCATAAGTTTCAACTGTCTATAGATTAACTAATCCGACAGTTGAAGTTAAAATGGATCATTTGACGAATACAAATTAGAGTGTTATTGTCCATATTATGTCATATTATGTTCAACTGATTTTTATTCAAGATGGCCATTGTTCATGCTACGATCAGGTAATGTATTCTGAAGTGGAGTCAGAATTCCTTTACTGGGTACTTTATTGTGAAACCTATTATCTTGTTTTAATTTTTTACTTTATAGGTTTGATGGAAATTTCAACACGAATGTTTCAAAAACCATCAGTTGTGACAGACTTTCTACGACTGTCAATAATCGAGCGTTTAATCCTGGGCGTGACTTAAACACAGGTTAGTGTCTTGGTTGTGCTGCAGTTAATTAATTTACTTGATTACACTCCAAGATTTAGAAGAAACTATGGTCATGATTTTACTTGTCCTTCTCTGACAATTATCCTATACTCTTCCTGACGTTATCCTATACTCTTCCCATGTATTGGACTTGATTCATCAAAGAATAAATGCATGATTATACAATGTCATTTGTGACTCCAGCCATGAAGCCATTTTATCTTCTATCCATCAATTTTATGATCTGCCCGGATCAGGCTTGTGAATTTACCGCGTTCCCGCGGATTTCCGCTTTTACAAAATCCATTTTCCGCGCTTTTTGCATGATTTCCGCATTTTTCACTTTGCCAAATAAATGGAGAACTCGGATCGAAAAAAAGAAAGAAAGAAAAAGAAAATAAACGACGTGTAGACTTGTAATGAACACCAGGGTTCCGCTAGAGGTCGCTAGGGGTTCCGTGAGAAATTCCCTGCATCCTGGAAGTCTCCCCGAAAATGTGGCAACTAGGCTGGGCAAGGTAGACAATCTCAACCTCATCGGGACTTCCACGGCTGATCGGTGGGTTGAATTTGCAACTTGCGGCCGGGGGTCTGGAACTCCAGCCCAGTTGGAGCCAGCTCATCTATCCCCATAGCCGACTTCCTTGGCCTGCTGGATAAACCAGCAAAGCTCTGGAACCAAGAGTGCAAGAAAATCAGTGGTGGAATGAATAAATAAATAAATATTAAATTTAAGTGCAAGATTATATAACTAAATTAATTAAAATAATAAAAATGTTATTAGTATACAGTGACATATTCACATTATTTTGTAATGTCTGTTTTTACTTTGAAATGCACTAAAAGAGCCTTGAAACTGGTAATTTTGTATGTAAAGTTTCGGAAATGTTCCAATTTTTTGACCTCCGCTGTACGCCTCGCACATGCGCTCGGCGCTTTTCCTCTTTTTTTTAACCTCACTCACATGCCTGCAGGATCTACTATTTGGAAATTCTTACTACACATGTAGCTCCTCAGAAGAAGGATCTCGACCCGAAATGTCACCCATTCCTTCTCCCCAGAGATGCTGCCTGCCCGGCTGAGTTACTTCAGCTGTTTGTGTCTATCTTAGCTCCTTAGAAAATCTTACTTAAACATCACCCATTATATCCTGTGTAGGAAGGAACTGCAGATGCTGGTTTAAACCGAAGACAGACACAAAAAGCTGGAGTAACTCAGCGGAACAGGCAGCATCTCTGGAGAGAAAGAATGGGTGACGTTTTGGAACGAGACCCTTCTTCAGACTGGTTAGGGATAAGGGAAACGAGAGATATAGACAATGACGTGGATAGATAAAGACCAATGAATAAAAGATATGCAAAAAAGTAATGATGACAAAGGAAACGCCATTGTAAGCTGTTTGTAGAGTAGAGTGTTAGTAGAGGGAAAATGGATGGTTCTGCGGTCGAGGAAGAAACGGAGGGCTTTAAGGCCTTCCTGGTGGGGGATGGAGGTGTAGAGTGACTGAACGTCCATAGTAAAGATGAGGGAGTGGGCTCGGGAAACAAAAGTCATTGAAGAGATGAAGGGCATGTGAGGTATCTTGGGCACAGGTCGGGAGAGATTGGACCATGGGAGATAGGATGGAAATCATTTCTGTGGGACAGGAGCAGGCAGAAATAATGGGTCTGCCAAGGCAGTTGTGTTTATGGATTTTGGGGAGAAGGTAAAACCGGGCTGTGCGGGGCTGGGAAACGATAAGGTTGGAGGCTGTGGAAGACAGACAACCAGAAGTGATGAAATCAGAAATGGTGTGAGATTAAGGCCTGGTGCTCATCTGTGGGATCATGGTCCAAGGATAAGTAGGAGGAGGTGTCTGGGAGTTGTCGCCTGGCCTCGGCCTGGTAGAGGTCAGCGCGCCAGACTACCACGGCACCTCCCTTGTCGTCGGGTTGATTATAATGTCGGGGTTGCTGCAGAGTGAGCGGAGAGCTGTACATTCAGAAATATCCTCATGTTCAATAGTTTTTGAAGCTCTGTGAAGAATCGGGTAAATATTTCAGTTTGTGACACCTTCCAATCATCTCTGAATGTTAGAACCAAGTTCAAGCAAAACTGATAGGATGGAAATTTATCCCATAATCTCCAGGAGATGCTAAACCAATGTCATTTCGTCCCTAATCCAGCACTAAATCACCAAGTCTCGTATCTAAGAGTGAAATGTGGGCGAGCATAGTGATAAGTGGTTGGGGACATTGCAGCTCCTGTTGATACATGCTTGGGTGAAAATGGAACAGATGTGATAAGGAGCCGGTTGAAAGGAACATCTACTATTGGTTCAGTTTTCACTGTGGGTTTTTATTTGCATTTGAAAATATCAAATGGAATCCAGGCAACTGAGCCCTGATGGTCTGAAGAAGGGTCCTGAACCAAAACGTCACCTATCCGTGTTCTCCAGAGATGCTGCCTGATCCACTAAGCTACTCCATTACCTTGTGGCGGCTCCCAAGGGTCGGGCCATACTACTACCGACCCCTCGGCACGGGAATGGACCAGTCCTGGGAGGCGGTCCTGGACGCAGGTATATAAGGGCAAGGTTTGGGCGCCAAGCCATTCCGGCAGACTAGACCCGTCTGAGACCCACGAACCAATAAATATACCTTCCCAAAATACCTGGCTCCTTGCCTTTATCAACACGCTACATTGGTGACCTCGACGGTCCATTCATTAGGATGGACAAGAAAACAGAAGCCGACCGCCCGTCCGGCTCGCAGGCCGACCAGGCCCCAGCTGTCGACGCGGTAGGCATCAAGCTCCCGACCTTCTGGACCACCCGGGCTCGCATTTGGTTTTACCAAGCGGAGGCCCAGTTCCAGCTGCAGGGCATCACGGTGGATAACACCCGGTTTTTCCACCTGGTGGGAGCCCTTGACCAGGACGCAGCCGAAGAGGTAACGGAGTTCCTCCAGGACCCACCGGCCGACGGTAAATATAAAGCCCTTAAGGAGCTGCTGCTCCAAACCTACGGGCTAACCCGAATGGAGCGGGCCGAAAGGCTCCTCCACATGCCAGGCCTCGGTGACCGGCGCCCATCTAGCCTCCTGAAGGAGATGGTCGCGCTGCTCGACGGGCACAGACCGTGCCTGATGTTCGAGTATACATACCTGCACCTGCTGCCGGCCGACATTCGCCTGCAGCTCACCGACGTCTCCTTTGAAGACACCCGGGCCCTCGGCAGGCGCGCGGACGCGCTGTGGGCGGCGCGCCGTGATGACGTCAGTGCGCTAAACGTCACTCGAGAAGCGCCCGATTTTCTCCGGTCGGGCGGGGGAGCTGTGGAAGGAGTGACAGCTATGCCCCGGAGGCCTGCGAGATCGCCCCCGGTGGCCATTGCGGGTCGTGCACCTGCAGTCCCACATCAGCAGGCTCCAGCCAGCACCAGCAAGAGGTACTGGTGTTATTACCACCAGCGCTGGGGTGCGGCAGCCCGACAATGCCGCCAGCCGTGCACATTTCCGGGAAACGCCGGGGCCGGCTACCAATAGTCCCTGCGGTGGCCGGCCAGATTCACCGCCTCTTCGCCTGGGATCGGCGCTCCGGGAGCCGCTTCCTCGTGGATACCGGGGCGGAGCTGAGCGTCCTGCCCCCTTCGCCGCTGGACATTCGTTCTGGGAAGCGGGGGCCCATCCTCACCGCGGCAAATGGGAGCATTATCCAGACATATGGCGTCCGCACGGTCCACATCGTTTTCGGCGCCAGTCATTTTACGTGGCTGTTTACGATCGCCGACGTCTCCCAGCCGTTGCTCGGGGCCGACTTTCTGCGGGCTCATTCTCTCCTCGTGGACGTCAGGCAGCAGCGCTTGGTCCACTCCGCCACGATGGAGCCCATCGCGTTGCGGCTGAATGACCCCATTGTACGCCCGCTGTCGTCCGTGGACTCCCATTTCGCTCGGGTGCTGGCGGACTTTCCGGATATTATGGCCCCGCAATTCCGGTCATCGACCCCCAAGCATGGGGTGTACCATTACATCACGACTACCGGCCCACCCCTCCACGCACGAGCACGCCGACTCCCGCCTGAGAAACTACGCCTGGCACGACAGGAGTTCCGTACGATGGAGTCCTTGGGGATCGTCCGCCCTTCCAACAGCCCATGGGCATCTCCACTCCACATGGTCCCCAAGGCAAACGGGGGCTGTGGGCCCGCTCCCGCCGTCCCGGGGCATCACCCACCTCTTCACGGTGGTGGACCGCTTCACGCGGTGGCCGGAGGCCATACCACTGGCTGATACGTCGACAGCCACATGCGCTCGTGCGTTGGCCGCGCACTGGATTGCTCGCTTTGGTGTGCCGGTGGTCATCTCATCGGACCGGGGGCCACAGTTCACCTCCGAGCTGTGGTCGGCCATGGCCCACCTGTTGGGCGTGCGGCTGCACCACACCACGGCCTATCACCCGCAGGCAAACGGCTTGGTGGAGAGGTTCCACCGGCAGCTGAAGGCAGCGCTGAAGGCGCGACTCGCCGGCCCCGACTGGATGGACGAGCTACCATGGGTTTTGCTGGGCATCCGGACTGCCCCCAAGGAAGACCTGGCTTCATCCTCAGCGGAGCTCGTCTACGGGTCTCCGCTCACGGTGCCCGGGGAGTTCGTGCCCTCATTGCCGGGGCGAGAGGAACCACCCTCATCCACCCTACATCGCCTCCGAGAGCGAGTTGGAAAGCTCGCACCCGTGCCGACGTCCCGCCATGGGACATTCCGCCCTTACGTGCCATCGGCCCTCCAGGACTGCGCCTTTGTGTTCCTGCGCCGTGACGCCCACCAGGCGCCACTCCAGAGGCCGTATGAAGGCCCGTACCGGGTGCTGGAGCACGGGCAGACCACCTTTGTTTTGGACATGGGGGGCCGGCCGGAGGCCGTGTCAATTGACCGCCTGAAGCCGGCCCACTTAGACATCGACCAACCGGTGCGGGTGGCCCGGCCCCGCCCACGAGGTCGCCCCCCTTTGCGGGTCCCACCGCCTGTCTCTCCAACTGTGCCTCCGCCGGCCCCTCTGTCGACCGATTACCGTACGCGGTCCGGTCGGGTTGTGCGACCACCAGTGCGTTTCGTGCCTCCGGATCTGGGGGGGGGTACTGTGGCGGCTCCCAAAATACCTGGCTCCTTGCCTTTATCAACACGCTACAACCTTATGTCTTTTCTGTTAAACCAGCATCTGCTGTTCCTCGTGTCTACGTCTGAGCTCTGATACTCTACAGTTCTACTTGTTGCTTTTTCTTAAAATGCAGTTATCTATTTTCCCATTATACTCATGAATTCCCAGTTAATTGAACTGAAACCTTAGTCTAAGTCTATCTATTACACCCAGCCTGAAAATCCTCATGGTCCTTATCAATATTGTAGCAAAATGTGATCTGTTTTTCTCTGGATCCAACTAGCTGTTAGGATATTGGGCCAGATATTTTGCAGAGACGGCAGCTTTGAAAGTTTCAAGAAACTTTCTTTGAAGGTGTCGAGAGGCGATCAGCAACGTTCAGAATTTTGATAGCTGACTGACCCCAGGGACTAAAGTTTCTCCAGCTGTATTTCATTCAGCTTTATTGGGGCAGGATATGTATTGAACTTAACCTGAACGTAAGTGCCGACTTGACGAGCAGGTCAACGATGAGGATGAATGGCTTACCATTGACCTGAAAATTTAGTCAATTGTGTAAAATAGCTCGGCTGACTTTTAAAACAGTCGTGCTTCCTTAACCCAACAGTTCTTGCTGACAACTTCAAGTCAAATCCTGGCATTAAGTGGCAATATTTCAGTTCAGAAGAAGGGATTTTCACCATTTTCCCCGCACATAAGTTTCGCTGCAAAAGTGGCTACGAACATCGGAGCAGGTAGGAATTTGTAGTATTGTTCTTTTAAGGGCCTTGAGTATTCATTTTAACCTTTTAAACCATTTGTCACCCAAGATTTTGTAGAATATGCAGTTTTATTAAGTTGCTAAAAGTAAATACATTAGTTTAAAAATGTGTTTTATAGGATTTTCTCGGCTATTGCATGGAGGAATGTATTGAGAAATGTATGCAGAACCCTGGGTTTTTTATTTAACACCATGCACGTAGGACCTCCAGCTGAAGATGAAACTTCTTTGTCATAAATAATGTATCAGTTGCAGTCAGATTACTGCAAAAGTGGATTATAATGATATAATGTAATAAAAAGGAAATGCTGATGCTTGTGAAGTCCCATCTAATCCCACTCCTCCCCTTGTTCCCCCCCCCCCCCCCCCCCCGATCCACTAAAAGTCAGTTTAACCGGTTCCACAGTTCGCAGTGACGTGTCCCTCCTGGGATCACACCCCTCGCCAACAATTGTCCTCAGGCCAATTTCTTGAAAGGAACACCTTGCCTGAGGTCATCTGTTGCCGGCACTGATCTTTTCTTCCTTCCATTCCCCTCCTTCCCCCGCCCCCCCCCACCCTACACACCACGTGCACGCCCATGCACGCACATTACACACACGCACATCGGTCTGAAGAAGAGTCCACATCCAAAATGTCACCTATCCACTCTGTCCAGAGCTGCTGCCTGACCCACTGAGTTACTCCTGCATTTTGTGCCTGTCATTAGATAATAAATGGTGTCGGGTCTTTAATTGGTTATTTGTATCATTCAGTGTGAATTCCTTTACTTAATTCTAATGGATGTCCTTTTCACTTCCTGATCAACCAGTATTATTTTCCTCAAATTTTAATAATTTCAGGTTAAAAAAATTGAAAATAAGGGAAATTCTGGATAACTGTAATAAAAATATAGAAAATAATCAGGCAAAAAATAATCATGTTTGTCAGGCATAGAAAAAAACATTTTGGGTTGATGTATTGTTATGAACACTGGTGTGATGGAAGATCATTGACCTTAAAGCATTAACTCCTTTTCTCTTACCACAGATGTGGCCTGACCAGCTGTTTCTGTTTTTCTTTCCCTGGTTTGATCTAAGTGCAAGATTCCAATCAATTTCACTTTGTGCGGAAATGTGTTATTCAACAAAATAGCTCTTTCTGATTTGTACATATTAGTTGATAAAATTAATTAATCACTGATCGGTACCAGGAAGCAATGATATTTTTTCATGAATACAGCTAGTTGGTACCTTCAAAGATGTGAATCAGGTGTGAGGGAACAGTGATTAGATATTGGGAAAATATGAAAGAATTATTGAATTTATTCTTTGTCTACCATTCTCTCTTGCAAAAACTTTTGGGATTGTTTTGGTACAGGCCTGTTTATGTTTCTACGGTGAGGCCACAATCAAAGCACATTGTGGTTGTGGTAGATCATGGGGCTTCGGCCACAGACACCCAGCTACAGATAGCCAAGGATGCTGCACAAGTCATTTTAACCTCTATCGATGAGCATGACAAGGTTAGTTCCTCTCAGCCTCACCTGCACGGTTAATGCAGATATGTATACCACACCACATCTCTCTACAAGTTCTTACACAACTAATCTAGAAATATGATCCAAATCCTTAAAGCACTGAGGATGGATAAAATTGGTACAAATGCATAACTTTATTTGGGCAGTGGGAATATTTGTTTGTGCTCAGTAGTCATACAAAAATGGTGATAATGCATAATTTCCGCTGTGGAGATTAGATGGTGTTTCTAAGGAAGCATGAATACTACGTTCTAACAGAGGGTCGCCAAATCAAAACGCTGATGGTTTTATTTTTCCTTAGGTGCTGCCTGACATGACTTTATCTGGATTCAGGGTTTCAGCATTTGCGGTTTTGTTTTATTTTCATGAACATTCTATGTTCCTAATTTTATATTCTGTATATGCTGTAGACCATGCATGCACACCCACCCACTTGAAGACTTACCCACTCTGCATGCATAGTCAAACACAAGCACCACACAATCAGTGAAGAGTTGCCATAATCCTTCATAATGGGTTAGAACAAACAAGGTGATAGATTATATGTGTAAGTACAAAAAGAGTAAAATATCATTCGGAGCAGAATGTTGGTTAAGATCTGTTTGTTCCTTACAGTTAGTGACCCATTAGTTATGAAGAATGACCACTTAGGATTGGGGGCACCATACTAATTGAGTAGGTACTTTCAAGTGTGGGAGGAAGATGATGAGAAAACCAAAGGAACATAAATATATTGTAATTGTCGTGTGACCAATAAAAGTAAAATACTTTGTCATTAAAATTAACTATAAAGTTGGAGCAAGGAGCACAGAAGGATTAATGCAACCAGTGAAGAATATCTCTTCAGAATAATATTTTTGTTTGGTCACAGATTTCTGTGCTGGCTGTGGCAGATGCAGTCCGAACTTGCTCACTGGACCAGTGCTACAAAACATACTTGTCTCCAGCCACCAGTGAGACTAAAAGAAAAATGACCACGTTTCTTAGCAACATAAAGTCGGTGGATGGTGCCACACAGCACGCACTGGGCTTTCACAAAGCATTTCAGTTACTTCAGAATACAAACAACAGCACGAGGATCCATTCACGTGAGTGTACGGAGGCATTGATGACAGTTTGAATATTTAACTTTCTCTTTAATGCTGAAAATTGAGCTACAAGAAAAAAATAATTTGCACCCAGAGTGACTAATGTTTCAATGTTTTGGTGCCTTCCCTTTATCAAGTTCTTTCCTCATTGTGCACTGGACGGCACTGCCAGGGTAGTTTCAGGGGATGAATGGCCCTCTTAAAGTTTATTTATGAACTCTGGCTTCTATTGGTGGCAGATTATTTGTTTCATACAGTATTGCACAGATTATTTGGCATTGAACATGGCTAGAGACTCTGGGCTGTGTTTCCCCCCTCCCCCTCCTATCACTCCCTCACTACACCACTCTATCCCAGATGCCCCTATCCATGTGGTGCCCCGACTGCTATCACAGTGGAGCTCAGTTCCCCAGCACAGACATGCAACTCAACTTGGAATGTTCTAACCTGAATGATTTATTTTATGTTGGCTAATGCCTATATTCTCTTTCCATCTCTCCATCAACTGGCTTCTGCTCTGGCTGCAAACGATCTTTTACATTTTCAAAGATTCATTCTCAAGTGAATAGTCAGTGCATCCTGAAAAGTCTGTGGATGTTTATGCTGTTTAGGGTGAATTACCGGACCAGGGAGTTGTATGCTTTGAATGCTCCTGTTTTCCTCATACAGTTCTCAGCCTATCCAAGTTTCAAAATGACATTCTCAGACCCATGATTATCCACTCACAAGGACATCCCATCTTTGTCTTGCTGTGTTATTTTAATGGTGTTATTTTCTTTTTCAGTTTCTGATACTATCATAAATTGGGATATGGACTCATTGTATGTTAACAATTGCAGAAGGAGGTTCTCCTCACAAAGAGAATGCAGAGGTTTCAGGTGCAATAGTTGCACTATTTGGACCAGCAAGGCCTTTGACAAAATCCCACATGATAGGCTGGTCCGGGAGGATAGAGCACTTGGAATCCTGGGTTAGCCAGCCAATTGGAAGCAAAATTTAGCAAAAAAACCCAAAAGGCTGGAGAAGCTTTTGTTTTTTTTGCTCAAGATTCCAGCATCTGCAGTTTCTTGTGTTTCAAGTTGAATACAAATTTGGCTTTATGAAAGGAACCAGAGGGTAATGGTGGAGGGTTGTTTTTCTGATTGTAGGCAGTGGAGTGCAACATGGATCGATGCTTAGTCCCCTGTTGGTCATAAGTGATAGGAGCAGAATTAGGCCATTTTCCCCATCAAGTCTACCTGCCATTCAATCATGGCTGTTTCATCTCTCCCTCCTAATCCCATTCTCCTGCTTTCTCCTCGTAACCCCTGTCTTCCCTACAGCCATTTAGCTATTAAACACTACAACCTCAAATATGCTCTGAACTATATAAACTATTATTGCACCATTATTGTTTGTTTTGTGTGTACGTATGTGTATATATATATATATATATATATATATATGAGTATGTGTATATATACACACACTGAACTTTATTTTTCTCTCTCGTTAATTATATTGTTTACAGTGTGCTAGGTTTACATATTCTGTTGTGCTGCTGCAAGTAAGAATTTTATTGTTCTATCTGAGACATAATCTGGGGGACATTGCAAAACAAATATTGGGATGCAAATATAAAGAAGTTGTTTATAAAGGTGGTGAGAAAAGAAGATGATTTACTCCAATGATACAATAGATCTGGAGGCACATTTAACTATAAAGCCTTGTCTGAGATCAACTAGCATTTTACAGATTAGAGTTTGTGTGTTGATTCAAACTGTGTTTCAATAGCATGTAACACTGGCTTTAGCTGTATGATAGCACTGATGGAAGAATACTGGACTACATACAGTAGGGTCAAACTGGAATGCAGAATAGAGTCATTGTTAAGTGAACTAAAAGTTTCCTTTTTAAAATTCTAGCCACTGACATGGTGATAATCTACTTGTCGTCTGGAATTACCTCAAAAGATTCCTCCGAAGAAGAGAAGAAGGCAACACTGAGTGTTATCAGTGAGCAAAACAGACATCTCAATAACTCCGTGATGATCCTGACTTATGCCCTGATGAATGGTAAGACATTGGTTTACTTGTTCTGGCATTTTGTTCTGAGCACGAATACTCAAGAATAATTTCTAAAGTCGAGTGTATTTGAATGATCTATTATTTCTATCACAGCTATAATATAATGATTTTGTAAAGTGACGGTGCTTCAACTGACCAAACTTCAACCAGCCATTGGCATCGACGGAAGATCAAAACAAAGATATTTTTGTTTTCTTGGGGTTGCTACAGGATCCTTCGCTGCCTTTGAGGTCCCCTGTAAAGGTTAAGGCTGTGGTATCACTGTGGGCTGTGGCACTTCAATTGAATAAGACTGCTTTCTAATTTATTTTGGAGCTAAGAGTTCATTCTTTATTTTCATCTTTTGGATGGGCTTCGAGTTATTGGATTAGAACATCTGCTGACTTTGGTTATATGCTATTGATGGAGTCTTATTGCAAAGATGTTTAAAAACAAAAGAACTTGAGAAATAGGAGCACAGGAATGCCATTTGGTCCTTGGCTGCACCGTTTATCGTGATTATGGCTGATCTCTCTTTCCTGTATTATCCCCGTTTCTTTTGATTCCTACATTGCAGAGCTCATCAGTCTCTTATTTTGAATGATTGAATGCAATGATTGAGCCTCCGCAGCTGTCCAGGATGGAGAATTATGAGATGAGTCACTCTAATATTTGGCTGCTTCTTTCCTTTGTTGCTGATTATTCTCCAAATCTTAACCAAAGTATCTGGATCAAAAATTCTGATGACTCTGCTCCAGTGGCAGAGGTGCAAAGAAATTCTCAGTTTCCAAGGAGTAGATTGTAGATATTCTCCAAGGTGAGGCTGCCCATGCCTTAATGGTCAGCAGGTGCTCCCGATCACTAACCAGAAGTGCACCCAGGAGCTGAAAAAAAAGTGAAGTCTTTGGCTCCTGAAGAAATTAGAAAGTCGTTTTATTCAGTTGATGTACCACCTCCCAGATTGATGAGCCATGTCGAAGTTTTATGGGGACCTCAAGGAAATTTGTGCTAGCACTCCATTGTCAATAGTTAAGTCTTTAATGGACATGAGAAGGAATTCTGCATTGGGGAATTGAAGCAGGTAGAGACAGGAGATTCTTTACCCCACACCTAAAAAATTGCCATACGCTCAAGCGGTAATAATGAAAATCTTCCCAGTGTCTTTGAAAGCTTCAATATGTTCATCTACCTGAAGAACGGTGTGGCAGATCTTTGAGAGTAACAGAATTGGGGGGACTGAGAGCTGAGTGCCAGCTTGTGCAATCTGAAAGAACTTTATGGACATCAAGATAAAAGTCTAGCAGAAGAATGGATTGAGTAGTTACTGTAGATGAAGAATGATGGTGATTATTGACGTGGCTGGAAGAGAAGTATCTGGGGGATCCTTGTATTGAAGGAAATGTGAACTACTATCTGCAGCACAGAGCAATTTGAAAGTAAATTGGACAGCTTTCATAACAGTATGATGGGAGTCCTTCTGTTGGGAACTTGTTTGAAAAATATTGTCTGAACGCATCAAAGTGATTTGATGGTGTTGAAAACAATGACCAATGTTATTTGTCAAAGTATTCAGAGGTAGAGTTGTGGATATATGGAGTATTAAAATCACCAGTGTATTAGTTGTCATATCATTTTATTGGCAATCATTTTTTAGCTCGAGCAATTGAGAGAATTAATAATTTGATCACAACACAGCAAAGTTACTTTGATGGCATCACAGAATCTGAAGTACTGAATCACTCCACTACCATAGATGCAACAATGTATGTCAACCATGCTGTGATGAGGCGGTGATAAGAAAAGAAGTATATTATTGGGATGTTGGTCAATTATTGAGAATCTCATTAGCTACGATATCTATGAGAAACAGCAAAATACATGGACGTTGAGAGTGAGGTGGAGCTGTGGTCTAAAGTTTCAGAGGGTTTCAGAAGCACTTATTGCCTTTACTATTTTGCTTTTATGTCAATATGTACTAAATAGAGCAGAATCTCGATTGCTTTATTGATAACATCAGCATTTTTAGTTTTAATATTTTCACTTTTATTTTAGAGGGCATAACTGGATTGAAGGAGCTTGCCTTTCTTCGAGATTTAGCAGAACAGAATTCAGCAAAATACAGAGTTCCTGATCGCTCGACACTCCCAGTTGTAAAAGGAACAATGATGGTATTGAACCAGTTGAGTAACTTGGAGACTACTGTAGGAAGGTTTTACACAAATGTGCCAAACCGAATGATAGACGAAGCAGTGTTCAGTCTGCCATACACAGATGAGATGGGCGATGGTGAGTAAATTGTTTCAGAGTCTTAGAGTGATACATTGTGGAAACAGGTCCATCAGCCCAACTTGCCCACACTGGCCAACATGTCCCAGCTACACTAGTCCCACCTGCCTGCGTTTGGTCTATATCCCTCCAAACCTGTCCTTTCCGTGTATCTGTCTAACTGTTTCTTAAACGTTGGGATAGTCCCTGCCTCAACTACCTCCTCTGGCAGCTTGTTCCATACACCCACCCACCACCCTTTGTGTGAAAAGGTACCCCTCAGATTCCTAGTAAATCTTTTCCCCTTCACCGTAAACCTCTGCGTGCTCTCCTCATCTCAATACTTTCTTGGTGTCTGTTAATGTCTTTTCAAAGATGATGCATGTCTTTTCCTATCCGTGGCAATCATCAGTTGCATTAAACGTTTATTACAAGACCGAGTCCGTCCAGTGAATCAGTCAGTGGTGCACTGAACCAGGAGGAGGAAAAGTTTCCAGTTTGAGGCTCATCCATATTTAACTAAACTAATAGGGAGTTGTTGTTCAGATGTGTGAGAGATTAAAATTAATCAAAGTTACCACTCAAGATATTGGTCCATTAAAAAGGAAAGGGTAAACTATTTACCCTTTATCGCATAGTTAATAGCATTTAACTATTGTCCTTCAAATATTCAAGGTGTTCCAAAGTGGTTCATTTCGATTTGTTATAGGCACGCTTGCATTGATAAACCGGCTGGTAAATTGTCCCTGAGCAATCCTGTGGTAAATAACTGGATAATTGGTATTGATTTACTATTGGCACTTGTACTGAGATGTATTGAAAAGCCTTGTTTGCGTGATATCAAGTTAAATCATATAAATACACAAGTGCAACCAAGCCATACACAAGTAGAACAGGTAGTGTGAAGAGAAAAAAATACTAGAGTGCAGACTGTAATGTTGCAAGCCTTGCCACAATCAACTGGTGTCTGCAGGAATCTCAAGACTCTAGCTCGGGTTGAAATTCCCTCTTCATGCTCTTGGATGACTTTACAGAGGTTGTGAATAGATTTCTTGTACCGCTTGGGATCATTTGACCTGAACGCTGCAGACTTGGACTTTACCTGGGAATGGACATCATGGTTTTTCCTGATAATGATAATATTTGCTAGTCATTGAGTCATACAGCTTAGAAACAGACCCTTCCACTCAACTCACTTACCTAAGCTGGTCCATTATCCCTCTAAACTTATGCACTCCATGTACCTATCCAAATGTCTTTTAAATGTTGTTGTAAATGTACTTGCCACAACCACTTTCTTTAGCAGCCCATTCCATACACCCCCCCCCCCCCCATCCTCTGTACAGAAAAATCTGCTTTTTTATTTCCCTTTAAATCTTTCTCATATCTACCTTAAACCTCAGCTGCCTAGTTTTAGACTTCCTCACGATTTTATAAACCTCTATAAAGGTTACTCCTCGGCCTCCTTTGCACCAGGGAAATTAGCCTATCCATTATTTCCTTGTATCTTAAGCCCTCCATTTCTAGCAACATCCTTGTTACTCTTATATATCACAAAATAACTGCAGATGCTGGTACAAATCGATTTATTCACGAAATGCTGGAGTAACTCAGCAGGTCAGGCAGCATCTCGGGAGAGAAGGAATGGGTGACGTTTCGGGTCGAGACCCTTCTTCAGAACCCTTGTTACTCTTGTGCTCCAGCTTAATCACATCCTATTACATGGCAACCAAATCAGCACGCAATATTCCAGCAACATCCTGTCACATGATGTCCCAATTCCTATACTCAGTGTCTTGACCAATGAAGGCAAGCATTCTTCTTCACCCACGTGGCCATTTTCAGGGATCGAGGTAGATAAAATTTTGAACAGGACAAATTTGAACATCGCTGGGATATATTTTATGACGACCTTTTAAGGGGAATTGGGACCTTGGGATGATAACTGATTTGAAATATGGAATCTCCCAACAATAGTGTAATAGTGTAGCAGTCTTAACTTTTAGCTTGCCCTAGATGCTGATATCTTTGGAGTGGTTCACAAACATGTTTCTGCGGAGAATGCTACTATTGAGCAAAGAATCACATTAAAAAAGTACTCTCTTTGTTCAGTAGTAGTTACTTGCCGAAGTAATTGAATAAGGCATTATTAAGATTAGCAGTTAGGTATACCATGACCATGAGCAAAGGGATGTGGCACTCAAATTTGTATCATGTGAGTACTTAAGCAAGTCACTGAGGGACATGCTGGTAATCATAGAGCCCATTCCTTAGATATATCAATGTTTTATAAACCCGAATAACACCCGAGTAAGCATCCCTCCTATTCTTTTCTCTTCATTCTGTGATAAATAACTTTTTCTTTCAATTTTATTTTGCAGGATTGATCATGACTGTTAGTAAACCCTGCTACTTTGGAAACATGCTGTTGGGAATTGTCGGAGTAGATGTGAATTTGGCTTACATTCTGGAGGACGTAACTTACTATCATGATTCTTCTGCCTCCTATACGTTCTTAATAGATAACAAAGGTGAGATGATTTTCACCACTATTCATTGGAACCGCAGGCCAATGTTATCTTAACTGCCCAGGAGCAGAGTTTTCATCTATCACGCTTCAAATTGACTGAATTCCACAGAGCAAGAGTTCAAGCAGATAACAGACCTACGCAAACAAGAAGAGGGCATGAGAGGTCATTTTGAAGTGGTTGTTCCAGACTTAATCAGCAGTAAAGAACCAGGGTTAATTCGATAATATTGTAATCGGAGTCATCGCTTCACCTGTCATTCATTTGTTTGTTAATTAATTGGCTCCCTTTGTGAATACTAGAAATTGATCTGAATATTCCACAGCATTGGGAATATGATTCAATTCTTAATGATTTAAGAAATGATTAAATTAATTTTTTCCTTTCCCTTTCAGGCTATACCCTTATGCACCCGTCCTTGACACGACCATATCTGCTCACAGAGCCGCCTCTTCACACTGATATCATTCACTATGAGAACATTCCAAGATTTCAGCTCGTCAGGCAGAACATTCTCAGGTAAAAAGTCAATTGCTGGCTGTTAAAGAGAATAAATAGCCTTCCAGTGTGAACAGATCATGCCAGGAGCTTGCTTTATTGATCGCCTGATCTGCACTGCGTTGGCTGATCCCATATGGGGCAGATTAGCTTCCCCAATGAGCATTTTGCATCCCCATCTGCACAGCTCACTAAAATACTCCCAGCTCACAAATTAAAATGATTTGTTTTATTTTAGCAGAGGAGCTTTGTAACGGTTTACAAATCGCGATACATACTTTGGTAGTGACATTTTTCAGATGGTGTCTTCCATCGTATCCTATGCTGGTCTAATCAAGTCAAGTCAAGTCAATTTTATTTGTATAGCACATTTAAAAACAACCCACGTTGACCAAAGTGCTGTACATCTGATTAGGTACTATGGAAAAAATGAAACATACAGTAGCACGCAAACATAACAGCACATAAAAAACAGTTCACAGCGCCTCCTCAATGAGCCTCAAACGCTAGGGAGTAGAAATAGGTTTTGAGCCTGGACTTAAAGGAGTCGATGGAGGGGGCAGTTCTGATGGGGAGAGGGATGCTGTTCCACAGTCTAGGAGCTGCAACCGCTAAAGCGCGGTCACCCCGATGCGATCCCTCTTATAAAAGTTAGCAGAAATAGATAGGCCCTTGTCTGATGGTTTAATTCCTTGGATGAAGTTGTAGGTTACTATTCAGCAAGGAAATGTTATCTTCAAAATACAAAAAGACCTTAAATAAAAGAAAAATACTGCAGATGCTGAAAATCGATTATTATATTACTATAACTCTCATCTTGTTTGTTCCGTATGTTTATGCCATAGTTATTTCTCTGTCCTGTTGTTTCTTTATGCCATTCTCATCCACAAAAAAACGGTACACGACCCGCACAATTTTAGGCCCACCTTACTCACCATTGTCCTGGGGAGTGTTTAACACAAGTTTCATTCATATTGGTCTTATATTTTTAAACTTAGAGAGATTTTAAAGCTTAAAAATTACCTTAAAAACCAATGCTTGCCATGTTCAGCGTACGTCGTCACAATGGGACCCGCCCGAGTGACGGCCAATGAGGGAGAGGGGGGCCCACGATGACTGCTGGGGGCGGGATCTGCCAGAGTGACGGGAGTGACGGTCAATGAGGGGGCGGACGGCGGACGGGGGGGCTGTGTGTCGACGGGCTGCCACTAACTCACCCACTCTATCCCCCTTGAATCCCCCCCACCCACCCATTCCTTCCCTCCTCAACCCTCCTTCTTCCCTCCCCCCCTCACCCATTCCATCCCCCATCAACCCCCCCCTTATCCCTCACGCTCCTCACTCACCCGCGCCCCCCCTCCCCGACGGGAGGATGGAGTGGGGGGGGGGGGGGTTGGGAGGAGTGGGGGATAAGTGGGGTTGAGGGGGGATGGAGTGGGTGAGTGGGGGGAGGGAAGGAAGGGGGTTCAGGGGGGATGGAGTTAATGAGTGGTGGGGGATAAGGGGGGTTGAAGGAGGGTGGTGGGGGGTAGGAGGGGGAAATAAGGGGGGTTGAGGGGGATGGAGTAGGGGAGAGGAGGGGAATGGGGGGGAGGGTGCTAGACCAATGCAGGAGAGGTTTTGGGGGTTGAAGAGGAATGGAGTGGGTGGGGGAGGGGAGGGGGGAATAAGAGGGATGGAGTGCGTGAGGGGAGGAAGAGGTTTGAGGGGGGATCGAGTGCGTGAGTGGGGGGAGGGGAGGAGGGGTGGATAAGGGGTTCAGGGGGGATCAAGTGGGTGAGTGGGGAGGAGGGGGGAATAAGGGGGGATGGAGTGGGTGAGTGAGGGGGAGGGGAACCAATGCAGGAGAGGTTTGGGGCCAAGGGTGGGTGAGGGGGATGCTGAGCCCACGAGCTGCCGCTAACTTTAATAGATGCGCTCCCCCCCGCCTGGAGGACCGGTACCCGTCCAGGCGTGCCCTGTGCCTGACCTTCCTCCCATGGTGCAGCGCGGCGGCAGAGTGTCCTACTGTTCGTCGACGATTGCCGCCGTGCTGCAGGAGAGGCTTTGGGTCCAAGGCTCCCTCTGGCTGCAGCGCTGGCGGCACGGGGCCGAGGTGAGTGGCACCCTCTCCCCTTCCCTGTCCCCCCTCGTCCGCCAATGGCCCCAGGGGACACTCCCCACCCGGCAACGGGCTTAGTCAGTTGGAGAGGGTTGACAGGCCTGCAGGATCGTCAGTTGGGAGAAGGTTGCCCCAGGAGAGGCCCGCAGGAGAGATTTGGACCCAACAGGACCACCTCAGTCTATCTAAATTCAAAGCAAAATGCTGGAATTATTCAAATTAGACAGCATCTGTGGGAAGTTCAGTTCGCATTATAGATCAGTGACCTCTCAGCAGTTCCTTGGACATAACTCCATGGAGATTAAACTTGCTCTTAATTTTCAACTCCTTTTCATGTGTGACTCTGGTGTGTTTTCCTTTGTCTGATTTTATTCCAGTTACTAATTTTGAACCCCTCAGTCCTGCCCTGTTATCAGTTTTACTTTAAAAGACACTGTGTTCTGTCACAGAGTTCATTACTAGATAATAAACTTGATAATTCAATGAAATCTCTTCCTCCATTGGTCACTAGAACCAATGATTTGAAAGTTGGCTAAGTGTTGTGAGCGAAAATGAATGGTCCCGATAGTTTTGTTCATGCATGTAAATTGTCCTCACTTGTGTATTTCTTCTTCACTGCAAATTTTGCTGAGTGTGTTTTGAAGTTTGAAATTCATGGCAGTGTTAACTTTATGCTGGCAAATAATGATTTCTTTAAAATCTCTGTGCAGTCTCCCCTTGGGCAGCCAGGTTATTACTGTACCTGTAAACTCCTCTTTATCTTGGCACATTAATCGATTGCGAGAAACCAGGAAGGAGGCGTATAACGTCAGCTATGCTTGGAAGTTGGTAGGTTGTGCTTTGCTTAGTATGTGTTTGATTTGTTTTTTTCCTTCTTTGATCTGCAGAGATATGTAGCTTTGTGGTTAAAAACCGGAAGAATGTGTTTAATCAGGGATGCTTTTCATAACTACTCAATTTATTTATCTCTTTAATGGCGTATCACTAAATGTTTGAAATCAGATTTGATCTGAGTTTAAAACTTTTAAAATCGTGAATGCTGATAAATGGTTCATTAATAGACTAATTGCTCCGTTTTTGGGATACAATGTTATTTTGAATTTTCAAATAGTGGAAGCAGGGTTCCTTATGTTGAGCATTTCCGTGTAGAAGTTCAGGCGGCCATGGTGGCGCAGCAGTAGGGTTTCTGCCTTGCAGCGCTTGCAGCGCTTGCAGCGCCAGAGACCCGGGTTCGATCCCGACTACGGGTGCTATCTGTACAGAGTTTGTACGTTCTTCCCGTGACCGCGTGGATTTTCTCCGAGATCTTCGGTTTCCTCCCACACTCCAAAGACGTACAAGTATGTAGGCTAATTGGTTTGATACAAGTGTAAATTGTCCCTAGTGTGTGTAGGGCAGTGTTAATATGCGGGGATTGCTGGTTGGTGTAGTCCCGGTGGGCCGAAGGGCCTGTTTCAGCGCTGTATCTCTAAAAAAAAAGTGACAGGCCCTCCAATTTACTGTCTTCAGGAGCCTGAGTGATAACATTGTAAGGAGATCTGGTGCTTTCAGATACACCTGACCTGTTGAGGAAATGGTTGCCCCACTTCAATTAATGGCATGAGGATCCCAAAGGCAGTAGAAGAACAAATTTCAGAGACACCATCATTCCTTATGGCTTAACTGCACGTGTGACCCAGTTTCTGCACCTTTTTCTCTCATTGAGTTGTAGAAACCTTCCAAAAAGAGATATGTCTGTGCTAACTTGTAGTTTAGTAGTGAAATGAAATCTCCAAATGATATAAATGCAAGGCTTGGAGCACTGCAAGCCTCGGGACATTTTGAAACGTACCTTTGAATATAAACATCGTCAATTGGCAGGTCCACTTATTACTGTTAAGTGTAACTTTATAGTTTAAATAGTAATCTTTCAAGATGCAGGGAGAAACAGAGATTTGAGATGCTCTTCAAACATAGACTGGGAGAGTGATTCGATCTGGGGCAATAGTGGAGAGATGGTGTGAACTTCTCTAAATTATTTTTAAACCTCACTCGTGGGCGTCCTTGTGCTGTGGCAACATAAAGCTACCTGTGACTCAGATTCAGGATATAACTGTAGGAAGGAACAGCAGATGCTGGTTTATACCGAAGATAAACACAGAATGCGGGAGTAACTCAGTGGATCAGGCAGCATCTCTGGAGAAAAGATATATTTTTCGGAACCCTTTACAGATCCAAAACGTCACCTATTTCTTTTCCCCAGAGAGTCTGACGACGTGTTCTGACCCGAAGTTACTCCAGCATTTTGTGTCTATCTTCAGAATATAACTCCATTGTAATTAAACTCACTCTTACATTTCAACTCCTTTTCACGTGCATAACTGATATACCCTAATACGTTTTGCCCTTTGTCTGATTTTGTTTCATTAATTTTGAACTCTTCAGTCCTGTCCTGTTAACAGTTATACAGTAAAAGGTAATGCGTTCCGTCATAGAGTTCATTACATAGTAAACTCGCTTGTTAATGAAAGCTCTTCCTTGGGTTTGATGTGTGTCACTGGAATCAATGAACTGATAAATGAAATGAAAATTGATGAGAAAGTTCTGACACTTCTTTGTCTATGTAGGTGCAGGACACATCGTTTATTCTCTGTATCGTGATGGTACAACCTGAGGTGCCAGTAAGACACCTGAAAAATTTGAATACTGCCCCAAGTAGTAAGCTTCTGTACCACAGGTTGGATCTGCTGGGTCAACCCACCTCCTGTTTGCATTTCAAGCAATTGGCAACACTAGGTAAGAAACACCTAACCTCTCAAAAAGTATGTTGAGCATTTGTGGCTTCCGATATTCCACATTGCTCTTTCCCCCTTTTGTATTTCCCTCCCGCTTATCACCCACAACTGCACCAAACGAAACCAAGAAGCCAACTGGATGACATACCACAGATCTCCACCAATTTTATTCTGAAGTGATATTAAGTTAGTGATGGAAGAAGGTTGATGATGACTTGAGTTCCCTCAGTCAATTTCCTTTTTATTTGTGCAGAGAAATAAATACCTTTCTGAAATCATCTACGTATTCTCACTTCTACTATGAGCTAGATCAGGAACACTGGATTAAACTGTCTCGCCCGTATCAAGCTCCTCTAAGCAAGGAAGTTTTATGGAACACTGTGCCACTAATTTGTGGCATTTTGTCAAACAATTAAGAAATCAAGATGTTTTTCTGAGCAAGGAGGTTTTATGGGACATTGCTGCTAATTTGTGGCATTTTCTCAACCATTAAGAAATACAGATGTGAGACTCAGCAATCTTACAATAATGTTTTAACTTGGCTTTCGTGTTAATTATTATTGTGCCTTGATTGTCTCGATTGCAGAAAGTCCCACAGTGATGCTGTCTGCAGGCAGCTTTTCATCTCCATTTGAGCACCTGAGTCAAGCAGAGACAAAACGTATGGTGGAGCACTACACAGCCTATCTGAGTGACAACACGCGTCTCATCGCCAATCCAGGACTCAAGGTAAGTCTTTTGCTTTTACAAGTAAGTGTTCTGTCAATTTAATAAATGTGCTTAAATTATCTTGTTACTTGGTTCTTGGTTTTTGGTCCTCCAAAATATTCCAAATGGAATTTAAACTGGAGGTGGCGGAGTATGGACTTAAGCAAGAAGGGCTTCTTGGAGAAGAGCTGCCTTAAATTTAGTTGCGTCTGGTTGAATAACTATAGTAGGGTGAAGACTATTCCATGCTTTAATTGTGCGAGGGAAGAATGAATTGCTATACACATTTGTCTTGATAGCTGGTATCTCAAGCTGAATCGAATGCCCTCCTCTACTCCTGATAGGTTTGGGTTTGGTGTAGATGTGGTAATCTATGCCGAGCTTACCATTTAACATTTTGTAAAAACAGGTTAAACGGTGGGCTTTACGTCTGTCTTGGAGATTGTTCCACCCCAATGAATTTAGAAGTTCGGTAACACTAGCTTCTCTCTCATAGGTACTTGTTACTAACAAACATTGTCTTGGATTTAAAAACCCAATTCACAATCAAACAGGATGTCAGGATTGTAAATAGGTTGGTTTGGTCTCTGAGGCATCATGGGAAGAGGAGGGTGTGAACTGAGTTGCTAACGTATTATGCTTTGATGCATAGATACAGAAATAACTGCCTGCTCATGACATCCTCTCACTGAACAGTACTGACATTTCACAGCTGCCCAGACCCTCATCTGAAGTGCAGAGGCAAGTGCTGCAGCAATTCCTTCAAATGCCAAAGGTGAAGAGATAATGTTCCATAGACGGTATTATGTTTAGTATATTGAGCAGAAATGTAAAATTGGATCCTTTATTCCAAAATGTAGGTGGCTGATAGTATTGTTTTATTAATATTGGACGGAAGGTAAATCAGTGACCAGATAGGTTACAGTGTGCTTTTACTAACAACAAGGTCTGTCAAGCATGTGACAGATTTTTCAATAATTATAGTTCCAGTTTAGAGAATGGATAATCAGGACATTAGAAATGTCCTAAAGAGAGATTTCTAATCAAATTGACTGCAAATTGGTGTATAATACTCCTTTAATAAATGCATTCCTTTGACCTTATCACTGCAGCTGCAGGTTTAATGGCCCATTTTGGAATATGCCTCATTCTTTCCACAAACTAGCGTGGAGTAATCATTAACCCTTCATATATTGGATCAATATCTACAGTGTGGAGAAAAAAGTCAAATTAATTAGTATGGTTTAATGTGTTGTGATTTTCTTGTGTAGGAAAAGTGCTTTTATTCTGCCTTTAATTCAGCCATTACTCTTTTCCAATGCCTTGTGGTTGAAAGTGCTCTCTCTAGAAATAAAAAAAAGACCCAACTTGTAACCGAACTGCTGGGGAAAGTGGGTGCAGGATGATGTTTCCACCCACCACTGATCCCTCAGCTTTCAATAGAATGGAAGCCGAATCACAATGGGGAGTTAGCAGAGCAGCTGAAAATCTGGTTGTCAAAAATTTTCTTGCACACTAAATCTTATGAAATGTGTATGTTGGCAATTAATAATTCTTTGTTTTTTGTTTCTCCTGTACTTGCTCGATCCTTCCCGCATCTTCACTATATTCAATTGTGATTTCTTGAATTGTCTTTTAATTACTTTTTCTTCCTAGGATCTCACAATTGCTCTTTGTTACTTCCTCTGTCGTTTCTTTTTCCTGCATTCTCTGTTTTAAATCCCAAGCTTGACATCACCTAATTACAGTCCTGGATTTCGCTTTCATATCCCGAGCTCTTCTCGATCCTTTTGACCCTTCATTGGGTTTCTCAATTTTTAGATTAAATTCTTAAAGGGAATCCCTTCAGGTGTCCACGTGTGAAATTAAGCTTATTATCTTTCTCTTGTCTGGATAAATTGAAACTCTAAAATCTGCACAAAATCTTTTTTTCATATGTGAGGGAAGCTGTCCGTACAATTTTATATAGTCTGATTTAAAAAAAGCGTATTAATAGGATTGATTCACAGCTTTGAAAAGTCTCAGGCAGGTCTTTAAGAAGCACTGTTTTTCTTTCCCGTCTGCCTGTGTGTAGTCCTCTGTCAGAAACGAAGTCATGGCTACCAGTCACGTAACAGATGAATGGATGTCACAAATGGAAATCGGCATCCTGAACAGTTACATTGTTCGTCGTTACATAGCAACACCCAATGGGGTGCTTCGGATTTACCCCGGCTCTCTCATGGATAAAGCATTTGATCCCACCAGGAGACAGTGGTGAGTTTTACAGGATCCACAGGAAGAGTTATACCAATAGCCTCTGAAGTAAAGCTTTTTTTTTTTAAAGAAAAAAATGCTTGCTTCTCACCACCGTGAGCAGAGTCTGCCTAAACACTGAAGTGATTAATGATGTTAGTTGTGCTAATGGTGTGAACAACTTATTTTGCTGATCCTGAATCTAACATTATTTGTTGGTTTATTTGTATTGTTTTAAATTCAGTGGTTCCCGTGGTTCCTTGTTTTTCTACTTGAACATGCAACATAAAAGATGCTGAATATTGTTTTTGCGATGAGGACAACTCGTGTAACCCCCCCCCCCCCCCCCCCCCCACGTGTAGCAAGCTCCCATTCACAACTAGAGTTGCTGTTGTAGTCAACAAAGTGCTTTTAAGCCATTCTGTTTTGACACTGCTCCCAACCACCCCCTCCTTTTCATCTCGAGCCTTTATCCCCCCCCATCTGCCAAGCTTTTCCCCTGACTCTCACTCTGAAGAAGGGACTGTGCTCACTGTGGCGAAATGTCACCCATTCCTTCTCTCCAGCCTGGTCCCGATGAGTTACTCCAGCATTTTGTGCCTACGGTTTAAACCAGCGTCAGCAGTTCTTTCCTACACAAGAGATATTATCAATTAAGTGGCACCTGATCACGTTTTAAGGAAAAATATTAGTTAAAACCCTGGGAGCAGCTTGGTATGGCGCAACGTAACTGCTGGGAAAAATAATATTTTGCATTTTATTCAATAGTGTATTTCTAATTCATGCCTTGAAAAGTTTTTTTCTAATTCTGTGAAATTGTACTGTTATTGCAAGGTATCTCCATGCATTGGCAAACCCAGCTCTGATTACCTTCACTGGCCCATATCTGGATGTTGGAGGAGCTGGTTACGTTGTTACACTCAGCCACACTATTCATTCTTCCAGGTAATGTATAGACTTTAAAGAGTTTTACTGGTATGTTGCTTGGATTAAAGGGAGTGGTTGGACAAATTGGATTGTTTTCTCTGGAGTGACAGAGGTTGAAGAGAGACCTGATCTCTATAAAGTCTTTATAAAGTTATGAGAGGTAGATGGTCAGACCCTTGTTCCCCAGGATGGAAATGTTAAAGACTACAGGGCATAGATTTAAGGTGAGAGGGGCAAAATTTAAAGATGATGTGTGGAACAGGGGTTTTCTTTTGTGACAGGGTGGTGGGTGCCTGGATCATGCTGCTGGGGATGGTGGTAGAGGAAGATATGATAGTGGCATTTAAGAGGCTTTTACATAGGCACATCGAGATGTAGGGAATGGAGAGAGATGGATCACGTGCAGGCAGAAGAGATTAGTTTAACCTGACTTTGTGTTTGGCATGCACCGAAGGGCCTGTTCCTGTGCTGTACTGTTCTATGTTCTATCTATTGAGGTGTTAATTTCATTCAGTTTTGTTGTGTACATCTGCAAATTATGTTGCTTAAGAATGTACAAGTTGCTGATTTTGTACCAGAAAAGATGTGGCAGTATTTGACGAGAGAAACTATATATTAGCATTTCCTTCTTGAGTTTAGGACTCCATAATGACCGGAAGCACCAGGCTTATTGTTCATTGAAGTCATCCAATTATGCTCAGTCACTGGGCCCTTTCTTAGGATCCATAGGTGGAGCACTGGTGTTTCCCAACACTTAACACTAGAAAAACTGCAGCTCATTTGATTTTAATGGAGAGGAGTGGCTGTGTGAGGCTGGTTATTGTCTCGCACAACAATGAAAGTTTCCATGGATGTGACTAGTTTTATGTCCTACCATGTCTTAGGATATATATTTGTGGGAGGGTTGCTCGATGATCAAGAATGAAACAATTACTCCCAGGAATGTCTCATTGGGTGATTTGCTGAAGGTAATAATGGACTTGGCAGATGGGTGAGTAGTGGGTGTTAAGGAGCCGCCGCTGTCAGAAACTTCTGAGCCGTTTTTGGAACAAATCTTTTTATGGAAGTGTGAACACTTTCATTTTACACCAGCTTGTTAATTTTTTATGAAAAATGTAGAAAGTTGAAATATAGTTTAGTTGATTGTATTACTGTGAACATACAATCTGCTTGCCTCATTGTCTGTTTATTTCTGAATGAATGGAGGTTATTTTTCGATTGATTTATCAGAAAATTGAGATGGAAAGCAAAATGCAAAAAAAAATTCAAGAGGAACTATTGATCAGGTAAACATGTGAAACAAATATATAAAAGTATCATCTTTTGAACTTCCTCCCCAGGTCCCTTTCGGCACCGGGACATGCCGTGGCAGTGATGGGTGTGGACTTTACCCTGCGATACTTTTACAAGGTTCTTTTGGATTTATTACCCATCTGCAATCAAGATGGAGGCAACAAAATCAGGTAATTCTAACCGAGGGAAGGTCAACTCAGTAAAGCACAAAGAAGAATAACAGACATTTTTCAGTGGCTATCGTTTGGCATTTTAATAAATTTGAATAACTGTATAGTTAACGCAGAAGGATGTGCAGATTCTATTATCAATGGAAGATCGTCTTCATCTCTTCAGATTGGCATGTTTACTCTGCAAATTTTATTAAAATATAACCTATTTTAAATTATCTGGTTTACTGCTATTGTTTTCTGATTATAACTTGTAAAATGTTTTTTTTTAGGTTGTTACATAAGACCATTAGCTGTTTTGTTAAAAGTTTCTTTGAACATATTTACTTCCTGTCAATAGGTGCTTTATCATGGAGGATAAAGGTTATCTCTTGGCACATCCAACTCTAATTGACCCCAAAGGCCATGCACCTGTGGAGCAGCAACACATCACACACAAGGTAAGGAAAAAAAGTCACTTGAGCACTGAGCTTTGCCGAGTTTTTGTTTTTTAATACAGCAGAACTTCACTGTTATCTGCCAGTTTGAACTAGTTGATCAATGGAGTAGGTAGTTGATGTTTGGGAATTTTGAGAAAAATGTGGTGAAATTATTTATCAGTTGGCTATAATTGAGAGCTAAATTATGCTATCTGGGCTGTTTAATTGATGGGTTCTTCAATGTTTTGCCTCTTAATTGGGACTTGGATATTCTCAGAGACATTGAAAACCCAATTTTATGATTCATTGCTTTAGCTGCAAGCCAGATTGGAAATCCAGATAAATCTCGTGCATCTCTGTAACAAATATAGCATTGGAGCATACGATCACAATACGCATACGTGTACATCACCTCTATATGTCAACACTTTAATAATTTGTTGATAAAGTAGTAAGACTAACAGCTGAGTATGTTAGTGTTTTTTCATATATTGTTGTGCTTGCTTTTCTTCCTTAAAAAGTGGTACATGTTATGTAAATATATTCACTGATCTGCACTGGAATTAATGCAGATGGCTAAAACAGTGTCTCCATAGCTGTCTCTGTTATTGGTCTGCACTGCTCATGCTTTTAAGTGGTTCTGATTGGAAGAGTGCTGATGGTGTTTGTGATTTAAGTACTTAGGGTCTGGCAGTGGCTCTGAGAGCTAATTAACCCCCTTGTAATCATTGGGGAATGGAATGTGCCCCAAAAAGAGACTACAGTACATGCACTTACCAGCTAAAAGCATTTGTGCAGATAAGTACCCAAATCGGCAATTTTATTTAGGTGCTAATCAGTACATGCATTTCTGAATTGTAAAAAATAACATTAATGATAACTCTTAAGGGTGTAGAATCAGTCATGAAATGTATATATCTGCTTGTTCTGCTGTCAGATAGAGCTACACAGCTAACCACCATTTTCCAGTAGAATTAAAAGGAAATATTTTCTTTATTTTCTATCAGGAACCTCTGGTGGCGAATGACATTCTAAACCATCCCAATTTTGTGAAAAAAAATCTTTGCAACAGCTTCAGTGACAGGACAGTACAACGATTCTACAAATTTAACACCAGCATTGTAGTAAGTCTGCTTTTAAACAGCACGGTTTAGAAATTGTTCTCAGTCTCCAAGTACACTGTGTCCAAGGGTATTGTATGTCAGAACAAGCTAACTCTCACATTCACAGGGAACATACTTCCCACTATAGCAGAGGTGAGGAGAAAGCTGAGAATAGGTTAGGTGTAATAGGTACGGTTTAGTGAGATAGATTTAGGTATAGATGCATGGTGATGAGGTTGGCATGCACCCATGAAAGATTGGAGTTGTTGAAAAGCAACTGGAGACACAATTGTAGGTGGTGATGTTGCAGATTTAAAGGCTGCTGAGAAATCTGGAGTGGAGATCAGGAGAGGGAAGGTTTTTGTTATAGGTACTTGGGAAAGGGAAAGACATTTTTGGGAAGGCGGCTGTTACAAGATTGACAGACGTGCAGGAAGAGATCTAAGAGGTCACTGAGGATCAATTGTAGGGGATCAGGGAGGACTTTTAGTGAAGCCAGGAAAAGTCCCCAGGGATAAATAACCCATTCTGGATGATTTTGTAACGCCTGGGTTGCTGCCAGAAAGTAGGAGCAGCCCTTAAATCTTCACATAGATCGGATTCTCTACTTGTTTTTAAGAACAGCCCTTAAATCTTCACATGGATCGGATTCTCTACTTGTTTTTAAACCACATATGCAATGAAAATTCTGAAATGTGGCAAATGAAATGTGCTATTTGAAAGATAAGCCTGGAAATTCTATATATATAGGAAATTGAACCAAATCAATCGGCCCTTTTCTGAAATTTGAATGCTATTCATATGTGTGAATTGAAAGCTCTTAAAATAAAGTTCAAATCTTTCAAATTGTGGTGATCCTAATAATTTTTTTCCAAGCCTGAAAATGATTTTTATTATTATTGAAATTAAAATTTAGCTCCTTGTCAACCTTTTAATGTGCTCTTGTTTCACTTCACCCACAACTTCATAAAACTATGTCCCAAATATTTTAAAATATCCTCATTCTTTGCACCGGGGTGGCTGGACAAACCTACTAAAGGTTCTTGGATGTTGCAGGGTGTGAGGTGTGAGATTTCTCTGCTGCCGCACCAATGTAGTCAGTTGTTTAATTTTGGGCACTGAAGCCTTATTTGTATTGCTGTTGCTTTCTGCATGTTTCTCGTGGCACAATAAATCAAGGGATGTAATGGTGGTAGGAGTTCTCTTTCACTGGAACATTTTTTCAGGCTGCGCTGTGAATGTAGTAGTGTAGGTGCAGGACCAGCTGCAGGGGCTTGATTCGGATGGGATTTGGGTGGATCAGTCCGACACGACGCATCTCTAGGGAAAAGTGTAGGAGTGAGGAAAGGGAATTGGGAGTAGACAAGACTGCACCAAACCAAGGGCACTGAGGAGAGAAAGAAAACTTGAATTTACAAGAGGTAAATTTCACTGGTTTGTGAACATCAAAAAACACATGGACAGGAAGGAGCATGGCTAGGAGAGGTATGGAGGGAGACAGGCCAGATGGAGGCAAGGGAAATCAGCTTGGTTAAGCACTTAATCAGCGTAGACAGTTGGGCCAAAGGACCAGTTTTCATGCTGCATAGCTCCATGACTAAATATTATCCTTGCCAGTCATACCCCCACCCCATAATTGATTTAAAAACAATAATGTTTGCATTGTCAATTCAGCTGTAAATAGTTCTCAGGGCAACAGTGATGCAGCGGTAGAGTTGCTGCCTCACAGCACCAGAGACCCGAGATCGATCTTGACTATGAGTGCTTGTCTGTAAGGAATTTGTACATTCTCCCTGTGACCTGTGTGGGTTTTTACTAGGATCTCAGGTTACCTCCCACACTCCAAAGGCGTACAGGTACAGTGCTCTCCATAATGTTTGGGACAAAAACCCATCATTTATTTATTAGCCTCTGTACTCCACAATTTGAGATTTGTAATAGAAAAAATCACATGAGGATTAAAGATGTGCCAATGAAAGTCAAAGAAGCTATTATGAGACTGAGAAACAAGAATAAAACTGTTAGAGACATCAGCCAAACCTTAGACTTACCAAAATCTACTGTTTGGAACGTCATTAAGAAGAAAGAGAGCACTGGTGAGCTTACTAATCGCAATGGGACTGACAGGCCAAGGAAAGCCTCCACAGCTGATGACAGAAGCATTCTCTCTATAATAACGAAAAATTCCCAAACACCTGTCCGACAGATCAGAAACACTCTTCTGGAGTCAGGTATGGATTTGTCAATGACCACTGTCCGCAGAAGACTTCATGAACATAAATACAGAGTCTACACTGCAAGATGCAAAACACTGGTTAGCTGCAAAAATAGGATGGCCAGGTTACGGTTTGCCAAGAAGTATTTAAAAGAACAACCACAATTCTGGAAAAAGGTCTTGTGGACAGATGAGACGAAGATCAAGTTATATCAGAGTGATGGCAAGAGCAAAATATGGAGGAGAAAAGGAACTGCCCAAGATCCAGAGTATACCACCTCATTTGTGAAACACGGTGGTGGGGGTGTTTTGGCCTGGGTATGAATGGCTGCTGAAGGTACTGGCTCACTTATCTTCATTGATGACACATTGGACACATTAGAGGCAGATAACATGTTCCCAATGTTGGGGGAGTCCAGAACAAGGGGCCACAGTTTGAGAATAAGGGGTAGGCCATTTAGAACGGAGATGAGGAAGAACTTTTTCAGTCAGAGGGTGGTGAAGGTGTGGAATTCTCTGCCTCAGAAGGCAGTGGAAGCCAGTTCGTTGGATGCTTTCAAAAGAGAGCTGGATAGAGCTCTTAAGGATAGCGGAGTGAGGGGGTATGGGGAGAAGGCAGGAACGGGGTACTGATTGATAGTGATCAGCCATGATCGCATTGAATGGCGGTGCTGGCTCGAAGGGCTGAATGGCCTACTCCTGCACCTATTGTCTATTGTCTATTGTCTATTGTAACTGCTGATGGTAGTAGCATAATGAATTCTGAAGTGTATAGACACATCCTATCTGCTCAAGTTCAAACAAATGCCTCGAAACTCATTGGCCGGCGGTTCATTCTACAGCAAGACAATGATCCCAAACATACTGCTAAAGCAACAAAGGAGTTTTTCAAAGCTAAAAAATGGTCATTTTCTTGAGTGGCCAAGTCAATCACCCAATCTGAACCCAATTGAGCATGCCTTTTATATGCTGAAGAGAAAACTGAAGGGGACTAGCCCCCAAAACAAGCATAAGCTAAAGATGGCTGCAATACAGGCCTGGCAGAGCATAACCGGAGAAGACACTCAGCAACTGGTGATGTCCATGAATCACAGACTTCAAGCAGTCGTTGCAACAAAATACTAACCATGACTACTTTCATTTACATGACATTGCTGATTCCCAAACATTATGGTGCCGTGAAATGGAGGGACTATGTACTGCTGTAATTTCTACATGGTGAAACCAAAATGTAATAAAATAGCCTTAATTAAAATCTGACAATGTGCACTTTAACCACATGTGATTTTTTTCTATTACAAATCACAAACTGCGGAGTGCAGAGGCAAATAAACGATGGGTCTTTGTCCCAAACATTATGGAGGTCAATGTATATAGGTTAATTGGCTTGGTGTCATAAATTGTCCCTAGTGTGTGTAGAATGGTACTAGAGTGTGGGGATCGCCTGTTGGTGCGGACTCGGTGGGCCGAAGGGCCTGTTTCCGCACTGTATCTTTAAACTAAACCAAACTAATAGTAGAGAGATTGCCCGACAAATAGTGCCATGTGATCTTTTATCTCCCCCTGAGAAGGCAGGTGGGGCCTTCTTTGCTTTCCACCTGCAAGTAGTGATGGTGTGCTAACAGCACAGAATTGCACTGGATTGACAGATCAGACCTTTGTGTTCAAGTCCAGCGAATGTGGCCGGAGTCCATGATGTACTGACCTCAAAGGAAGGATTTAATTACAGAGCCAAGGCTGAGATTAATGTTTCAGCAACATTGCCAGCCAATTTGTAACTTTTTTCTTCCCTTGTTTGCCAATAATGAGAATCCTCTTTGCTGAGGAAACAAATATAGGGTTGGAAATGGAACAGGTTCCCTAAGAGATGAGATGAGCCAAATGGCTGGTTATTTTACAACTGCATCTGCAGTCAAACAGGAATTTTCCTAATATTGACAGGTGATTACTATATACAGAGGCTGCTCTGTAGAACAACAAGCTTCAAAAGTAATTTCTGGATACCATTACGTAAAATCATGTGGACAATAGTGAGGAAGGAGATCCATCTGTTCTAGATTGAGTTTCCAAGTCCCCAGCAAGTCATGGACCTACCGTCCATCTAATGCATACACTGAATATTACTGCCAGCTCATTCACGAAAAGGCTTCACCCATTACATCATGCTGCAGTACTGATTTATGGACATGGTGTAATATGATGCTACAGAGGCTATCTCTTGCAAGCACCGTATATCCCAGGTTTCCTTCATCAGAGTTTGAATGCTGTTTTCAATGATATTGGTCTACAAATGTTCTCTTTTTAGTTACCTACCATTAGCCCCACTGATGAGGTTGGTAGTCCTTTAATCTCTCCCTTTTCTTTGTGTTGCACATGCATGTCCACACTCATGAGTGGTGTGTGAAATGCGACTATTAGAATATGCATCTGAGGCAATATAATGTGAACTAGGCCTGAAAATTGTTTTACATTTGTCAATGAATTATATGAGCAAGAATGGGATCCCATACAAACTTGCCTTATCAGCCAGGAGTGATGAAGCTAAGTATAGCACCCAAATAGAAGTCCCCTGAACCTCGGATTGGATATAGGGCCCGATCTGCATTGTGCAGTGTTCGAACCCCTTGACCCAACTTAATTGAAAAATGTTTTTCTGATATCGTGCACTTTCTTTTGATAGGGTGATCTGACCAACCTTGTTCATGGTAGCCACTGTTCGAAGTACCGATTGACCAGAATTCCTGGCACCAATGCATTTCTTGGAATTGTTAACGAAACATGCGATGCACTTGCTTTCTGCGCTTGCAGTATGGTGGACAGACTTTGCCTGAACTGTCACAGGTCAGTGATCTGTTACTTAACGGGATAGAATTTTACACTAATATCATTGGGGAAGGTGTGATGTTACACTATAGTAAGCAGTTAATAAAGTTAATAGTTCTTATCAGATACCATACCATGCAAATAATTGAAGATAGCTTGGGAAATATGTTGGCCAAAAAAATGAAACTGAGCATTCTCTGAAATAGTGTAAAATTCTGCAAAAGCAAAGTTAATGAACCTGCAAATGAAAGAAAGGTGGTTTAAATGGGGTTTTCTGAAAATAATTTGTTGTGTTATGTTTGTTGTGTTATCTGTATTTGAAATACAAATAATTTTAGAAATATCTCCAGGCAATTTGGTAAGATGTGACCTTCAATAAACAGGCATGTGCCGGAAACATCCTGTATTTAATGCCATTGCGTTAATAATTTTGGGGTGTAAAATGGTAACCGGTAAGAAATACCAAATTTTAACACTCACTAGCATATTTACATGTCAGGTCTAACCATTCTCTGTTTCTCTAGTGATAAATCAATAAAGTAATAAAATCTCTACCATGTACACCACCCCATCCCAGAGGTTGGATTCTTAATGTTGTCCACCCACTCCCTTCCCCCCTCTAACTCATCTGTCTGCCACCCCTCGCCCATCCTCTGTACTCGTACTTAACTGAGGCATGAAGGTGCAGGTAAAACCCATGTGAGCCTCACTGAGCAACTGTTCACACAGCAGGTAACAAGCATCGACTCCTGCTGCTAGGAAGTTGCAACTCCTAGTCACCTGACACTTGTCTCTGCCATCCTCCTTGCCTGCTTTTTCTCGCTCACCTTCCTTGTCTTGACTTGTCTCTGCCTTCAAATCCTCTGAGTATTAGTCCCACTCATCTATTGTCCCTCACTCTCTTGACTGGTCTCACTCTCTATCCAGCTTTCCCTTCATCATCTGCATTCTACCACAATCTCCACTTTTGTCTCTCAGCTGCAGTGACCTGGGTTCAGCCCTGACCTCCAGTATTTTCTGTGAGGAGTATGAATATTCTCTTTGTGTGACAATAGACAATAGGTGCAGGAATAGGCCAGCACCGCCATTCAATGTGATCATGGCTGATCATTCTCAACCAGTACCCCATTCCTGCCTTCTCCCCATACCACCTGACTTCGCTATCCTTAAGAGCTCTATCTAGCTCTCTCTTGAATGCATTCAAAGAATTGGCCTCCACTGCCTTCTGAGGCAGAGAATTCCACAGATTCACAACTCTCTGACTGAAAAAGTTTTTCCTCATCTCCGTTCTAAATGGCCTACCCCTTATTCTTAAACTGTGATTGAGTTCCCTCCCATATCCCAAAGAAGTAAGAAATGGTGGGTGAACAAAGTTATAGGAACTGCAGATGCTTGTTTACAAAGAAGGACACAAAGTGCTGGAGTAACTTAGTGCAACAGGCAGTTCCTGGAGAACATGGATAGGCGACGTTTCGGGTCAGGACTCTTCTTCAGACTGTAGTAGAGTTGTTAGAAATGTGCGGAGAACAGGTTACAGGGAAAATTAGCGGGGGAATGGAATTTCTTTGTGTGTTAGCATAGACTCAATTGTCCTAATGGCCTCCTTTTATATCACAACTAGACCAAGTGGACCCATTGGGCCCAAATCTCTCCTGCATTGGTGCAGCACCCTCGCCTCCCCCAATCCCCTCTCCCCCCTCCTCTCTCCCACCTCCCTCCCCTCCCCCTCCCTCCCTCCCTCCTCCCCCTCCCTCCCTCCCTCCTCCCCCTCCCTCCCTCCCTCCTCCCCCTCCCTCCCTCCCTCCTCCCCCTCCCCGTCCCTCCCCCTCCCCTTCCACCCCCCTCCCTCCCTCCTCCTCCTCTCCCTCTCCCTCCTCCCCCCTTCCCCCCTCCCTCCCCTCTCCCTCTCTCCTCCTCCCCCTCCCGTCCCTCCCCTTCCCCCCCTCCCTCCCTTCCCCTCCCTCCCTTCCCCTCCTCCTCCCTCTCTGTCTTCCCCTTCCCCTCCCTCTTCCTCTTGCCCTCCCCCTCCCCCCCCACTCCATCCCCGGGAGATAGATTTAAACGTTAAAATGTGAATAACTTAAAAAATATAACACCAATTTCAATAAAACTACTTGCATTACCATTAAAGCAATGACGGTGAATAAGGTGGGCCTAAAATTGTCACGCTATCGTGTACCGTTTTGGCTGTAGTGCGATCACAAACAAACAAACGAGAGTTTTAGTATATAGATGAAATATGAAACTTTGCAACCTCACTTATCAGGTATGGAATACTTTAGATTAAAATTCAGATTTACTCCCTAATGTGTTGAGGGTGGGTGAGAAAGTGATAATAATAAAGAATTAGTCCGAATGGGTGATTGATGGTCGGAGTGGACTCAGTGGGCCAAAGGGCCTATTTCCACGCTGATTCTCTAAACTTTTAAATATAAATAGATGCAAGAATTCACTCGCACCCTCCATCTATAACTCCATGTTAATGTTGATCGCTGTTGAATTTTTGAGGGCATAGATAATGGCCTTCACCTTCAGCATCTGTTTACATGCCAGATTGTAAGGAAACATTGGATTTGAGCTGCACAACCAATTGCGGATAGTATCCGGATACCACACCTTCCAACCCTCTCTTGCTCACAAAACTAGGATCCTTTGGAATTTCCTGATTTCCTGTGCTCTATTTCAAATTGCAGTTTAAATTTATAATCCCCAAGGGGCAGGTATTCTTTCCCGCAGCATAACTCCTGTGTTTTTACACTTAGCTTTACACTTCAAATGTAAACAAAATATTTCATGGTTCTTTATGACAATGGGACAAATGTGATGTAGCACATTCATGCAATATTCCTTTATTATAAGAAATAATATTCTTACATTCAGCATCTTAAGAATATTATTCAGCAAATGAGTTATCATGTCTCAACCGTCACTGATATTAAATTTTACAAGCTGCTTTGGAAGAGTTTGGCCAGGATATTGGGCAGATATTTTGGAGGGTGGGTAAAACTGTGTTGCCATGATTAAAATGAACTGTGTGTTTTTTCATTGGACACGAGAAACAAGTGTACCTACTCAAAAAGTTGTTGAAGGACTGATAATTATGTTCCCTTCTAACAATTTATTTAGAATGGAACAAAATGAATGTGAGTGCCCCTGTGAATGCCCCCTGGAGGTGAATGAATGTACTGGCAACCTGACCAATGCAGAAAGCAGGTAAGATTTATCCCAAATTATTTTTTAATGTGGAATTGTCTCGGTAAAATCCTTGGGTGATAGCATGGTTTGCATTAGCCTGGGTTCAGTCCTGACCTCCAGTATTTTCTGTGAGATGTATGAATGTTCTCTTTGTGTGAGTGAGTAATACTCTGCATTAGCCTGGATTGGGCAGTCCCAATAATGTTTGAAGCTTAACACCATCCAGAGCAAAGAAACACAATTAGTATCTTATCCACATTCTTTGTCTTTATCATCAGTCCACAAGTTGCAGTGTATACTATCTGAAGTACCCAGGCTCTGGTCTTGTACTGCAGTTATTTGTGTAGGTTATTCCAATAGCTGCTTCTGAACGTACAAATTCTACCTATCCAAAGGACAAAGGCAGTCAGAGGATGGAAATTCCCACTCAAGTTGCATCCCATCCTGACTTGACATTTTGTTGTTATTCCTTCGTTGTTGCTGCTATCTAAATTATGGTCCTCTCTATCCAGCAGTATTGTGGGTGTACCATAACCAGAAGCCTCAAAGGCAACTCACCACCAGCTTCTCCAGGGGCAGATTTGGTTAAAGAATAAATGCTGGTCTTATCTTCTTTTGCATTTGCTTAAGCAACATTGGTTGTGACTTGAGTTGGGTGGGCTGTAACTATGTGTTCAATATCCTTGTGTTAAGGAGAAATGAATTTCTAGCTGCTGTTGTGGACCATTAATGTCCATTTATGTGTTCAGGACAAGATCGGATTCTGTTCTTCTGCTCTCTTTAATGGAATAGCTTGTCAAAACTCATTGTAGAACAAAACATTGGAAAGAAATCACCACCTCTAGCACTAATTGGGAGAAATGTGTGGGAGGGAATAATATTTTAATTACTAATTAGTATGCCTGCAAATGTTTGAGTCGTGAATAATTTATTTTGTTTTTTAATAAAACAGGAATCCAAGTTGTGAAGTCCACCAGGAGCCTCTGACTCTTGCTGCCTTTGACCCCAGTCTACAAGAAACCCTCCCCCAGTGCATTAACACCAGATGCAGCCAAAGGACATTGAGCGGGTAACCCCAATTAACTTACAGTGCATACATTTGTGGCATGAAATGTGCTTTGCTGTTATTTTTTTTCTGTTTGGAACAGATGTCACCGGCATGGGGTTGTTCCTTCATGGTTGATGCTCACCAAAACTTTGAGACATCACAGAAGTGCTTTTAAAAAAAATGGAATTTAGACTTTACAGACACAACGTGGAAACAGGCCCTTCGGCCCACCGTGTCCGCGCTGACCAGCGATCACCCTGTACACTAGCACTACCCTAGATGCTAGGGACAATTTACACTTTTACCGAAGCCAATTAACCTACAAATCTGTATGTCTTTAGAGTGTGGGAGGAAACCAGAGCACCCAGAGAAATCCCACGTGGTCACAGGGACTCCATAGCATCCACAATCAAGATGGAACCCGGGTCTCTGGCGCTATAAGGCAGCAACTCTATCGTAGCTCCACTGTGCTGCCCGTCATACGAGTTATAAGCAATCGTTTGTTGTGAATTTAATTTCTGACGTTTAGTCGTTGACACATTTTGTTCTGGCAATCTCCTTAAGACGTATAAGAAAATAACTGCAGATGCTGGTACAAATCGGTTTATTCACAAAATGCTGGAGTAACCCCTGGTCCACTCGTCCCTTCCTACCCAAACTCGTCCCTTCCTACCCAAACCACCCCAACCCCGGGCACTTTCCCCTGCAACCGCACGAGATGCATCACCTGTCCCTTTACCTCCCCCCTCAACTCCATCCAAGGACCCAAACAGTCTTTTCAGGTGAGACAAAGGTTCACCTGCACCTCCTCCAACCTCATCTATTGCATCCGCTGCTCTAGATGTCAACTTATTTACATCGGCGAAACCAAGCGCAGGCTCGGCGATCGCTTCGCTGAACACCTGCGCTCGGTCCGCATTAACCGAACTGATCTCCCGGTGGCCGAGCACTTCAACTACCCCTCCCATTCCCAGTCTGACCTTTCTGTCATGGGCCTCCTCCAGTGCCATAGTGAGGCCCACCGGAAATTGGAGGAACAGCACCTCATATTTCGCCTGGGCAGTTTGCAGCCCAGTGGTATGAACATCGACTTCTCCAACTTTAGATAGTTCCTCTGTCCCTCCCTTCCCCTCCTCCTTCCCAGATCTCCCTCTATCTTCCTGTCTCCACCAATATCCTTCCTTTGTCCCGCCCCCCTGACATCAGTCTGAAGAAGGGTCTAGCCCCGAAACGTCACCCATTCCTTCTCTCCCGAGATGCTGCCTGACCTGCTGAGTTACTCCAGCATTTTGTGAATAAATCTCCTTAAGTTACTGGGTTTTGATGCAAGGATAACCTCCAGTGATACACTCATATTAACTGAGGCTTTATACTTATCTGTGTAGCTTTAACTGGTCTCAGCAGGAGAGCAGATGAGGCATAACTCTGCCCCAATCTACGAATGGTAAAAAACGACACAAAAAGTTTGTGAGCCAGATTGAAACTGGTGATTATGATGATATTAAGCTCAGCAATGTTATTCCCACAGTTAAATTGGCTTGAAACAATGAAGTTTGCACAAAACCACTGGTTGTTGAGTGGATCAGTGAGGGAATTTGTGCCTTCAAAGCCATCAACTGCAAGAATGCAATGAAAATTGCTCATCTTGTTGAATGACTGGTTCTTTTCTTTCCATTCCAGTGATTGTTTTGGTGTTTTGGACTGCGAATGGTGTATGGTGGATAGTGATGGAAAAACCCATCTGGATGAGCCATACTGTGCATCCCAGAAAGAATGCTTTGGAGGAATTGTAGGAGCTAAGAGTCCCTACATAGATGACATGCCTGCCTTGGGTAAGGATGAAAGAATGGGTGTAGTGAACATCCTTTTTTAATTTTGAAATGCTGAATGCTAATTTACAAAAACACAAGTAATAAAGTACAGTGCCCAGAAACTCCTCTTGTTGATACCTGTCAGGAATTAAATTGTCAGCTAAAACTACATAACATTTTATTTGCAAACAGTGCCTCTTCCTGATTGTGGGGCCTGTTCCCCAATCCTCATTCCTTAGTGTTATAAATATGCCTGTGATTTTAAGTTTTTCACATTTGACTCAAATGGTCATGTGCACCACTGACAGATAAAGTGGCCACAAACCATTTTTTGACAAAAATAAATGCTTTTATTCTTGTCTTGTCTGCTTTCATGTTTCCAAGAATGTAAATTGTATTCACCCCCCCTTTTTCTCCTTTTTCTCGTTCTTCTTCAAATTAAAAAGGTTGCCATCTTCTTTGCTATTTCTTTTACGTAGTTCAAATTTGCTTTCTAGTTCTTTTATTTGCTAATTTATAGCAGGTCCATGCATTGTCACATTCTGAGATGCATCCTCAGTTAAACATTCATATTACCATACTTTCAGTTTACAAATCTTTGCCGAGGCATTGCTGTGCCCACTGAACTGTGCATGCTCATTAACCTAGTGCAGTGAAAATGTATTATCATAGCATTCTACCTCTCATTCTGCTGCCCTGAAGGCAGGTAATTGAAACACACCTTTTCCTATTAAGGCCCTTTGTATAAGTCACTTCACATGCACGGGCATTTGAAGCCACATGTTGGAGTATGGTGCCACATGAAAATTTGAAGTTGTGGCTTGGTTAAGGTGCTTAAAGACTCTATTGAATGTGGAGCTATTCAATCCATAATCCCTGTACCAGTCAACAGCTGCTACACTGGCTCAGCGGGCAGACCCACTGAGGCACCTGTCGCTGGAAACCATCCTGTTCAAATTAGCTCTACGTTTGCAAATATTTATTTATGGTTACTCAAAAATGAAATTGTCGCTTTTGATGAAAGATTGCAACAAAGTTCTGTCCGAGTAACAAAGGCATTTCTATTCAGAGAGTGTACAGGCTGTTTCAATCCGTACAGTGCCCTTCATAATGTTTGGGACAAAGACCCATCATTTATTTATTTGCCTTTGTACTCCACAATTTCAGATTTGTAATAGAAAAAATCACATGTGGTTAAAGTGCACATTGTCAGATTTTATTAAAGGCCATTTTTATACATGTTGGTTTCACCATGTAGAAATTACAGCTGTGTTTATACATAGTCCCCCCATTTCAGGGCACCATAATGTTTGGAATACATGGCTTCACGGGCATTTGTAATTGCTCAGGCGTATAAAAGACGAAATTGCTGAGCATTTGGATAGCAGTAACGGGATCATTCCGAGTCAGCATGGATTTACGAAGGGGAAATCATGCTTGACAAATCTACTGGAATTTTTTGAGGATGTAACTAGGAAAATTGACAAGGGAGAGTCAGTGGATGTGGTGTACCTCGACTTTCAGAAAGCCTTCGACAAGGTCCCACATAGGAGATTAGTGGGCAAAATTAGGGCACATGGTATTGGGGGTAGGGTACTGACATGGATAGAAAATTGGTTGACAGACAGAAAGCAAAGAGTGGGGATAAATGGGTCCCTTTCGGAATGGCAGGCAGTGACCAGTGGGGTACCGCAAGGTTCGGTGCTGGGACCCCAGCTATTTACGATATACATTAATGACTTAGACGAAGGGATTAAAAGTACCATTAGCAAATTTGCAGATGATACTAAGTTGGGGGGTAGTGTGAATTGTGAGGAAGATGCAATAAGGCTGCAGGGTGACTTGGACAGATTGTGTGAGTGGGCGGATACATGGCAGATGCAGTTTAATGTAGATAAGTGTGAGGTTATTCACTTTGGAAGTAAGAATAGAAAGGCAGATTATTATCTGAATGGTGTCAAGTTAGGAGGAGGGGGAGTTCAACGAGATCTGGGTGTCCTAGTGCATCAGTCAATGAAAGGAAGCATGCAGGTACAGCAGGCAGTGAAGAAAGCCAATGGAATGTTGGCCTTCGTAACAAGAGGAGTTGAGTATAGGAGCAAAGAGGTCCTTCTACAGTTGTACCGGGCCCTGGTGAGACCGCACCTGGAGTACTGTGTGCAGTTTTGGTCTCCAAATTTGAGGAAGGATATTCTTGCTATGGAGGGCGTGCAGCGTAGGTTCACTAGGTTAATTCCCGGAATGGCGGGA
Organism: Rhinoraja longicauda; assembly: GCF_053455715.1. Classification (NCBI taxonomy): domain Eukaryota; kingdom Metazoa; phylum Chordata; class Chondrichthyes; order Rajiformes; family Arhynchobatidae; genus Rhinoraja; species Rhinoraja longicauda. Next base: position 43,943,333 of record NC_135963.1, on the reverse strand, counting down.
CTGTCGTATGTTGAAAGGCTGGAGCGATTGGGCTTGTATACACTGGAATTTAGAAGGATGAGGGGGGATCTTATTGAAACATATAAGATAATTAGGGGATTGGACACATTAGAGGCAGATAACATGTTCCCAATGTTGGGGGAGTCCAGAACAAGGGGCCACAGTTTAAGAATAAGGGGTAGGCCATTTAGAACGGAGACGAGGAAGAACTTTTTCAGTCAGAGGGTGGTGAAGTTGTGGAATTCTCTGCCTCAGAAGGCAGTGGAGGCCAGTTCGTTGGATGCTTTCAAGAGAGAGCTGGATAGAGCTCTTAAGGATAGCGGAGTGAGGGGATATGGGGAGAAGGCAGGAACGGGGTACTGATTGAGAGTGATCAGCCATGATCGCATTGAATGGCGGTGCTGGCTCGAAGGGCTGAATGGCCTACTCCTGCACCTATTGTCTATTGTCTATCTATTGTCTATTGTTTCATTGCCTCCTTAGTGCAGGTATAAGAGAGCTCTCAGCACCTAGTCTTTCCTCCAGTCTTTCCATCACCCTTGGAAACTTTTATAGCTGTTTATCAACATGAGGACCAAAGTTATGCCAATGAAAGTCAAATAAGCCATTATGAGACAGAGAAACAAGAAAAAAACTGTTAAGAGACATCAGCCAAACCTTAGGCTTACCAAAGTCAACTGTTTGGAACATCAGCAAGAAGAAAGAGAGCACTGGTGATCTTACTAATCGCAAAGGGACCAGCGGGCCAAGGAAGACCTCCACAGCTGATGGCAGAAGAATTCTCTCTATAATAATGAAAAATTCCCAAACACCTGTCCGACAGATCCGAAAGAGTCAGGTGTGGATTTGTCAATGACCACAGAAGACTTCATGAACAGAAATACAGAGGCTACACTGCAAGATGCAAACCACTGGTTACCTGCAAAAATAGGATGGCCAGGTTACAGTTTGCCAAGAAGTACATAAAAGAGCAACCTGGAAAATGGTTTTGTGGACAGATGAGACGAAGATTAACATATCAGAGTGATTGCAAGAGCAAAGTATGGAGGAGAGAAGGAACTGCCCAAGATCCAAAGCATACCACCTCCTCTGTGAAACACAGTGGTGGGGGTGTTATGGCCTGGGCACGTATGGCTGCTGAAGGTACTGGCTCACTTATCTTCATTGATGATAAAACTGCTGATGGTAGTAGCATAATGAATTCTGGTGTGTATAGACACATCCTATCTGCTCAAGATCAAACAAATGCTTCAAAATTCATTGGCCGGCAGTTTGTTCTACAGTAAGACAATGATCCCAAACATACTGCTCAAGCAACAAAGGAGTTTTTCAAAGCTAAAAAATGGTCAATTCTTGAGTGGCCAAGTCAACCACCCGATCTGAACCCAATTGAGCATGCTTTTTATATGCTGAAGAGAAAACTGAAGGGGACTAGCCCCCAAAGTATAATGTGGATAAATGCAGTATAATGTGGATAAATGTGAGGTTATCCACTTTGGTGGCAAGAACAGGAAAGCAGACTATTATCTGAATGGTGGCCGATTAGGAAAAGGGGAGATGCAACGAGACCTGGGTGTCGTGGTACACCAGTCATTGAAAGTAGGCATGCAGGTGCAGCAGGCAATGAAGAAAGCGAATGGTATGTTGGCATTCATAGCGAGGGGATTTGAGTATAGGAGCAGGGAGGTTCTGCTGCAGTTGTACAGGGCATTGGTGAGACCACACCTGGAGTATTGCGTACAGTTTTGGTCTCCTAATCTGAGGAAAGACATTCTTGCCATAGAGGGAGTACAGAGAAGGTTCACCAGATTGATTCCTGGGATGGCAGGACTTTCATATGAAGAAAGACTGGATAGACTCGGCTTGTACTCGCTGGAATTTAGAAGATTGAGGGGGGGATCTTATAAAAACTTACAAAATTCTTAAGGGGTTGGACAGGCTAGATGCAGGAAGATTGTTCCCAATGTTGGGGAAGTCCAGAACAAGGGGTCACAGTTTAAGGATAAGGGGGAAGTCTTTTAGGACCGAGATGAGAAAGTTTTTTTTCACACATTGAGTGGTGAATCTGTGGAATTCTCTGCCACAGAGTGTAGTTAAGGCCAGTTCATTGGCTATATTTAAGAGGGAGTTAGGTGTGACCCTTGTGGCTAAAGGGATCAGGGGGTATGGAGAGAAGGCAGGTACAGGATACTGAGTTGGATGATCAGCCATGATCATATTGAATGGCAGTGCAGGCTCGAAGGGCCGAATGGCCTACTCCTGCACCTATTTTCTATGTTTCTATGTTTCTAAAACAAGTATAAGCTAAAGATAGCTGCAATACAGGCCTGGCAGAGCATCACCAGAGAAGACACCCAGCAACTGGTGATGTCCATGAATCACAAACTTCAAGCAGTCACTGCATGCAAAGGATATGCAACATAATACTAAACATGACTACTTTCAGTTACATGACATTGCTGTGTCCCAAACATTATGGTGCCCTTAAATGGGGGAACTTTGTATAAACACTGCTGTAATTTCTACATGCTGAAACCAAAATGTATAAAAATGGCCTTTATTAAAATCTGACCATGTGCACTTTAACCACGTGATTTTTTTCTATTACAAATCTCAAATTGTGGAGTACAGAGGCAAATAAATAAATGCTGGGTCTTTGTCCCAAACATTATGGAGGGCACTAGCTCTGTGCCTGTACTGTTCCACCCTCCCTCTGTTTATATCCAATGTCAGTGAGCCACCTTTCAAATCTCACCGACACAATAAAAAATTCAGCTTGCCTGTCAAAGGAAAGCTGTATAATTTCAAAACAAATTGCTCAGTAGGTCATGTATCAAACCCCAGAATGTTGTTACTTTTCTTTGGAACGTGTGATTGTTGTGCACTAGAATAAACTACCTCCAAAACATACTCCTCAGTAATTTCCATTCACTTGTTGACAAGGAAACGTTGATGAACATTTATTGTGAATATTACAGCTTGTAGTTCGGTCCAAGACGATAAGATACGTATTCCCCAGGGCTCTACCATGCACTGTGAAAGTCCTGCCCTTGCTTGACATTGCAAAATGCAAACCTTGCACTTGCTTGAATCTAATGTCATTTGCCATTCCTTGGCCCACTAACCTAGCTGATCAAGAACCCATTGTAATAGTTGATATCCACCTGTCCTGCCTATAAATACACATATTTTAGTGTCATCTGCAAACTTACTAACCATTCCCTGAACTAAAAAGTAAATGTCATGCAAATTCGGCTTCTGCTGAGCCTGGTCCTGTCTTCAGCTACTTTCAACGGATGGGTTTTCAGCACCATTCTTGCAGCTTCCTTCAGGGTGGATGTTTGCAACCCTTGCTGGCCAAGTGCTCACTTCGGAGTGTGGGCCACAATATTCATTACTGACTCTTCACTTTAATCATCTGGAGGCCTAGCTTCTAGCCCATCGTCAGTGACAAAGGCTGCTGCCATGGAATTCCTTTCCTAGCACATAATATGCTGAATAGTAGTCTATGTTCAGGCTCCCTTTGGTTGAAATATCAAGGCTGATAAGCATTTTGCAACCTTAGACATTGAGCCAAGTAACCTTCTGGTCGTTTTTTCTTTTTGAATGATAGGAGATGAGGTTGTGGCATTGAACATGATCAAAAGCGCGCCCGTTGGACCGGTGGCTGGTGGGATAATGGGGTGTATTATGGTGCTAGTTCTGGCAGTGTATGCTTACCGACACCAGATCCACAGGAGAAGTCACCAGCACATGTCTCCTCTCGCAGCCCAAGGTAGGAATGGGATTTTAGCTTTTTGAAGATCACATAGCCAAAATTTTCGGAATGTATGATTTGACACACGAGAGCAGTTAAGAATATTTGTTTTATACGTATTGAATGGAATGATTTGTATTGAGAAGGGAAGGATTACTCGGCTTGTTAGACTGGAGTTAAAGGAGTACAATGTTCCATATTCAATGCCTTTTGTAATTCATTTCTACCCCAATGGTACTGAGGCTATCTGTTAAATTCATAAACCATGCAGATTGGAAGGCCCCAAATTTTTGTTTATTTCTCAATTGTTGCCAGTGTCTGAAGAGTGGCAAAGTTCGCGGTTAAGTGCAACGATAACATTTCCTAATTCTTATAGCAGTTTAACTGCTCACTAAAATTCTTCAATCTTTTAATTATTATGTCTTAAACTCCCTTTTATTTGAAATTGGTTTTAGAATTGAATTAATGTTGCAAAGATATTTGTTGGTAGAAAAAAAGCTTCGCTTCCCCCCCCCCCCCCCCCCCTCCTACGTGAAAGGATAAAAATCGATAATAAACTGCTGAACCAAATATAAACTATTTTTCAAAAAGTTTGCAATTAACAATTATCTTTTTACACAAAAAGAGATGTCTGTCCGAATGTCCAACCTGGAAAATGACCGTGATGAGAGGGATGAAGATAGCCATGAGGATAGAGGAATCAGTAAGTATTATCTGCCAAATTAAACCTGGATTCTTGAAACTCTTATTTGTTGAGTGAAATGCCCCAGTCACCATCGTGATTTTGAATTTAACATTTCAGAAGGCCATCAGGAAAGGCTTCCTTTTAACAACTGTTGTTCAGGAGATAAGCAGAAGATTGTAACTCAGTACATGAGAGAGGGCTGCCTGGTGGTTCTGACATCAACACCACTTCGTATGATTCGGCCAATTCACTGGATGTATTCAAGAGAGAGTTAGATATAGCTCTTAGGGCTAACAGAAACAAGGGATATGGGGAGAAAGCAGGAACGGGGCACTGATTTTGGGTGATCAGCCATGATCATATTGAATGGCGGCGCTGGTTCGAAGGGCCGAATGGTCCACTCCTGAACCTATTTTTTATGTTTCAATGAGTGACATAAACAGGAAGCTTGAAGGATCCATTGCTGATCAGTGTGGTGTCAGCTCTTGTCAGCTGAGGTGATAATGGATGTATTGACATCCCTGACAAAGAAAAGGGAAGAAAATCAACCATTCGTGTTGCTCTTGAAATCTGTAGATGTGGGAGTTGTTCATGGGCAGAATTGTTTTTTCTCATGAAGCAGTGGTTCTGTAAATATGCAAGGTTCAGAAAGGCGTCATAGTCATACATTGTGGAAACAGGCCTTTCGGCCCAACATGCCCATACCGACCAACATGTCCCAACTACAACTAGTCCCACTTGCTTGCGTTTGGCCCATATCCCTCTAAACCTGTCTAATTGCTTCTTAAACGTTGTGATAGTCCCTGCCTCAACTACCTCCTCTGGCAGCCTGTTCCATACAGTTCCCAGTGCCCTACCATTCACTGTGTAGATCCTGCCCATGTTAGACCTAGCATGTGGCACTGGAAGCAATCCCGAGATCACTACTCTGGAGGTCCTACCTTTCAGCCTTTTACCTAACTCCCTATACTCGTACTGTAGAGACTCCTTCCTTTTCTTACCTATATCATTTGTGCCAACATGCACGACAACCTCCGTCTGCTCCCCCTCTCCTTTGAGGATGTCATGCAGCCTGTCTCTGTCATGGCATGTCATGTCATGTCTCTGAGACGTCGTGGAACCTGGAACCAGGGAGGCAGCACACCATCCTGGAGTCTCGACTGCTTCCCGCAGAATCTCCTGGCTACACCTCTAACTATAGAGTCAGATCAGATATTCATGTTTCTGGATCTTATGAGTTAGAAAAGTGGAAAATCTTTAAAGGTCCTGAATAATTACAGAATTAAGCTTTGGTCTTATTTGCTAACTTCCAATTTCTAGGATTGTTAGTAGAATAGGGAATCTGAATAGCACTCACCGTTTAAAACTGAAGAATGGAGGCCATTGGTAGCAGGGTTTTATTTTTAACTTTTGTAATCTTCTGCACCTTATCCTTAACATGAATGGCTTTTTTATTCTTCTCATAGGAGAATCATGTAACAGGGTTCTATCAATTAACCATCTGGGAACTGGATTAATTTAGATTAATCTCATAGGAGAAAAATGAAAAAGTCATTTGTTTGCTTTCTGACTGACAGATTTGAGTTTAGTTTTCCAAATGTCTTTTACAAGGAAAATATGTTTTTTAACCAGTTTACTCTAGTCTTCAATTTTTTCCCCCTTTATCTGTTCAAAGTTTGCTGTTTTTTAAAACCCTTTCAAATCACAGTTTTGTTTTATTCTACAGCATGACAAATTATTTAATTAAATTATTATATTCCAATAAACAGCTATGCTTCCGACTTTAAGGTTATGATATTTTGTATTCTACTTTTGAATCCAAGATAGTCTTAAACAAATGATTGTAAACTATTAATCTCTCCAGTACACCACTAATGCCTAACATGCAAATCCACATTGTATGATGCTCTGTTTTCTGATTAACGTTGTAAAGGTAATGTGGAACTGTGGTGCCAAAACACGAGCCACAACATTAAGTAGCTATATCCATTGCAAAAACAAATAAAATATGAAAAATAAGAGCAGTGGCAAAAGAGCAGTGGCAAAATGATGGGAGTTTTTTTTTTTTTTAATCCTCAAAAAGCGGAAAATTAAAAAATGAAAGTTCAGTCTGAAACCTCAAAGCCGTCACCACTCTGTTGCTGTAACCAAGTTCGGGATTACCTTAACCTATGTTCCTAAGATGCCTTAACACTACCACTATTTGTGCCCCCAGTGGGGTGGGGTGCCTCGGTTGGAGACGGTAATCGAGAGGAGAATCAAGAGTCTCCATGGTCCCTGGAACAAAACTTAAAATTGGCGAGTGGGTATGGGATAACAGTATAAAGAACCACTTCATTGCAATTGAATTTAGCAATCCGTTGATTGTTCAGTTTCCCTTTCCTTCTCTGCTTCTTATCTCCTTTCCACTGCCCTCATGCCCATGTATTGTTTGAACCTGAAATGTTAAATTCACTACATTTTAGACATGTACACTCAGAAAAGCAGATTGTATTAATTGGTGCATCTTTTGATTTGTATAGTAAGTAATACAAGGTTTATAGCGGCTGTAATTGAAAGACACGCACACAGTCCAGAACGCAGACGGCGGTACTGGGGACGATCGGGAACAGAGAGTGATCACGGTAAGTTCAATGACGTCACATTTCATTCATTGGAGAGAGAGGGAGAGAAAAAGCCGATTTACTTCGGGGCAACATTTCACATTCCAGAAATTAGAAAAATTATCTTATTTCTATCTGAACGGAACTGGTCCTATCTGTGTGGGATTATGTAAAACTTCAATCAAAACTAGAAATGAAATATCTTCCAATAGATGAAAGAATGTACGGAGAAAATCATTGGGATAAACAAGTTCTGAGCTACTTTTTCTTTATTTTAATACCTCAACATTTTTGGCTTTAATATTTCCAAAAATATTCTGTGGGTCTTTTTGTTTATATAATACTGTAACACTGTCCAGTGCGCTATTGAATAGGTTCTGTTGTAGCAACGTGAGTTTGACAGTGTTTAGTTTTCTTCGGCTAGACTTCTGAGAATGTAAGAAACCTGTGCTTAAAATGAATAAATACTTTGAGATGTTGTTTGAGCTAAAAACAGATGGACTTTATAATTCTTTAATTAATGCATATGTACCAAATACATCATTTAAGATTTTTTTAAACCAGTAAATTACAAAGATTTTAGTGCATTAGAGACCCTGTTACCTTAGTGCTTATTTTTGTTACTTTCAATTATCATCCTTCATCCTCAATGTTCTCCGTTTTTCTGATGACCATACAATAATAGAATGCATACCAAATCATTGAAATTACCCTTTTTCTAAAATTGTGTTCACATCTAGCAGTTATCGAATGCTTAACATCACACGATATTCCAAGGAGATTCATACATGTGTTCAGACAGCAGAGCCCATGCTCAATGTTTCTTCAATTAATTATGCTTTGGCATAAGAAATCAGCTTAACAAATTAATAGGAAACTGAACTTTTCATTCGGTGAGCTCCCTCGCTCTCTTCAATTTCTCTAAGAGCAGTGCAAAGCAACATGATAGTGTACACAAAACAGAATCATAGTGTACAGAAATGCAGCACAGTTTACATTCACTCCCAGTTATGTAGCTTGATGCATGAAGTTGGTTAAATTGAATCATTTAACATTTCAGAAATTAGCAAGTGATCTTATTTCTGTCTGAAAGGAACTGCTCCTATCTGTGTGGGCAGTGATTGATATATTTAACAGAGAGTGGATACAGCACAGGAACGTTCCTTTCGGCCTACAATGTTTGTACCGAACATGATGTCTAGATTACAACACATAATCCTCCGAAATTTCCGCCACCTCCAACGGGATCCCACCACTAGTCACATTTTCTCATCTCCACCCTTTTCTGCCTTCTGCAGAGTTCTCTCTGCAACTCCCTGGTTAACTCATCCCTTCACACCCAAACCACCCCCCCCCTCCCCAGGTACCTTCCCCTGCAACCGCAGAAGATGCAAAACCTGTCGCTATACCTCCTCCCTTGACTCTGTCCAGGGACCCCGGCAGTCCTTTTAGTTGAGGCAGAGGTTCACTTGCAACTCCTCCAACCTCATCTACTGTATCCGTTGTTCAAGATGTGGACTCTTATACATCGGCGAGACCAAACGCAAACTGGGCGATCGTTTCGCAGAACACCTTCGCTCAGCCCTCCTGAACCTACCTGATCTCCCGTTGCTGGTCACTTTAATTCTCCTTCCCATTCCTCCACAGACCTTTCTGTCCTAGGTCTCCTCCATTGTCAGAGTGAGGCTAAATGCAAATTGGAGGAACAGCATTTCATATTTCGCTTGGGCAGCTTACAGTCTAGTGGTATGAATATTGATTTCACTCACTTCAGGTAGCCCGGCATTCCCTCTCTCTCTTTCTCTAACCCTCCTCCACCCAATTCACACTAGCTTCTCATTTTCACCCTACAAACAGCTAACAATGGCATTTCCTTTATCATCGTTGCTTTTTTGCATATCTTTCATTCATTGTTCTTTAACTCTCCACATCACTGTCTATATCTCTCATTTCCCATATCCCTAACCTGTCTGAAGAAGGGTCTCGACCTGAAATGTCACCCATTCCTTCTCTCCAGAGATGCTGCCTGTCCCGCTGAGTTACTCCAGCTTTTTGTGTCTATCTCCGGTTTAAACCAGCATCTGCAGTTCCTTCTTACACATGATGTCTAGTTAAACTCTTCTGCCTCTTCTGCCTGTACCTTATCCCTCTATTCCCTACTTTTCCATGTACCTATCTAATGCCTCTTAAATGCCACTATCGTATCTGCCTCAACCACCACCTGATGCAATGTGTTCCAGACCCTCGCCACTCTCTGTTTTGAAAATAAAACTTGCCCCGTACATTTCCATTAAACTTTCCTACTCTCACCATATGGCCATGTCTTCTAGTGTTGGACATTTCCATCTTGGGAAGAAAGGTTCTGACTATCCTTTCTATGCCTCTCATATTTTCATACACATCTCTCACCCCCCTCAACCTCCGACATTCCATATGAAGATGTAGTACTTCAGTGAAAACTAGAAATTATCTTCCAGTAGATGAATGTCCAAAGAGACTAATGGGCGTTAACATCTTCTGGACTGCAGTTTCTTTGTTTTAACACCTCAACATTTTCTCTTGCTTCAACGTAACGTGATGTGTGGTAAATCTGTGATGTCTCCAAAATAAAATATTATCTGGAAATTTAAGAATCAGAAACCTAAGACACCACTTCTTAACCTTGAAACAAATCTGCCGGTGTTAACTATGATTGGATTCAGATGAACTAATTAGCAGTATAATTAATCTGTCAGACCTGTTCTGCCGAACACTAATGTTCATGCCAAACAGACACACCTATAGTGTAACAGCATTTGAATAGCAGCACTTCCGCATGTTTTCACAGGTGTGTATTTTGGGATTAAATCCACCCAGTTATTATGCAACAGGTCTAACTTTAAAACGTATTTAATTAATTTGCATAGAGATTCAGAAATCTTGTTGGTTCAGTCACCATCCTGAAAATGGCCCGAGGATTGAATTTGCCGAAAGAGAGAACAGATTCAGTTCAAATAGAACGTGTCCTATCCAGAGTCCTGTCATTAAAAATGTGGTGTGATGTGTTGCATTGAATAAGGTACAGTTTTACAAAGCTTTTAAAATTGAAGTGAAGTGATAGATAGCCAACTTGGAGAGTGAATGTAGTGCCCCCATGCAGTCTTTTCTTATTACTATTAAAATGCACTGCAGTTGATGTTGGCTTCCCTGCTGTAGAATTCCTTCAATGATCAAAGTGTCTGAAACATTTCTAGTTCAGACAATAGACAATATTGTACCAGTTCCTTAGCTACTTTCATAGTGGTTGGAAATTCAGTTCTCAGTGCTGAAATTGTTGCAAGGAATTTGCCTGACTGACATGCAGGGAGAGCTAGAATTGGGACAAAAGTCACAGCTAGAATCAAGAAATTGCAGATCTAGAATTGGGACAAGTCACTGCTAGAATCAAGAAAATGCTGGTTTACAAATACTGACACAAAGTGCAGGAGAAACTCAGTGGATCAGGCAGCATCTCTGGAGAACACGGATAGGTGAAGTTTCAGGTCGGGATCTATCTTCAGACTCCGCCGGGATCAGACTTTAGCCTGAAGAAACGTCCAGTTCCGAAATGTCATCTATCCATCTTCTCCGAAGATGCTGCTTGACCCGCTGAGTTACCCCAACACTTTGTGTCCTTTTGAATCACAACTAAACACAACACTGTTTCTTTCCAACCACTGATAAACATTTTCAGTTTCATAAATCGTATAGCTCAGTATTGCAAGTAAGAGTTTCATTGTTCTATCTGGAACATATGACAATAAAACACTCTTGACTGGCTAGGACATAAAATAGTCAAAAATAAATGCCTAAATTGTGGTTTCTATAAGTGAAGTATTTAAAATATAATTTTTTGGCTTTGCGTTCATTTGCAGGATACAGCACCATGAGTCCTCAAGAGGACAGTGAAAACCCACCGTGCAATAATGACCCATTATCTGCAGGAGTGGATGTGGGGAATCATGAAGAAGATTTGGAGTTGGACACTCCACCTCAGACTGCTGCTTTGTTAAGTCACAAATTCCACCACTATCGCTTACACCACCACCCTTCCCTCCATCACAGCCACCATCTACAAGCTGCAGTTACAGTACACACAGTGGATGCAGAATGCTGAACCATTTGACCTCCCCATTCAATAGAAGCTACAATCAAAAGGAATTGCAGCAACGTTTGCTTTAACCATCAGCCTTTGAGTCAAATGGGGAAAACTCTTATGGATTTTTAAGGGATTCTGAAAACCATCAAAACAACTCATTTGGAATTGTAAGTGTTAACAATACATCACAGATTTTTTTTAAAATAAAGGATTATTTTTCTACTATTTATTGAACCTTTTAACAAAAATAGACCACGGGAAGCAGTTTCTTTGGGGGAAAAAAAACTAACTGCTGTTCCTGGCAATGACATCGTGGATTAAGAATGAACAAAGCTACACGGATAATGACTAAGAATTAATTATACCTGAATCAACAAGTGAAGTTTGTGAACACGTTGTATTTAGTTTGTGTTTGATTGCATGAGCTCCACAAACCTTTTCAGAATAGTGTTATTACTAACTTTTTGTTGAGGGCCACAGTCTCGACCAGTGTCCTATCTTACTTCAGGGGCACTCAAGAGGTCATCGAGAGATGATGGAATGCAGTTGTGCAAACCTGATAGTCTATGTAGTGAGCACCTAATTTTGATCATGCCACTCAGCAAGCTAATTGGAGAACGGGTACTTTCCCCACAAGGAATCAAATAACTCATGTGGCTCAGTGTTTTTATTATTCGTAAGCATCTTTCACGTGTTATAGAATCTGGGATATTCCTGCCTCTCAATCATATCCCCGAGTTACCTTTTGTTGCAGCTAAGTGATAGGAATTCTCATCGCAAGCCACAGTCTACATCTGAGCAGGCTGTGAATGGAGTAATACAGGTAGCTGGGCTGACAGGTAAGGACATAGTCTTCGCTCAAATAGCTACCTGGCAGTTGTTTTTATGAGCACCACTATGAGAAAAGCAGTGAATGGTAAATGATGCTTATTGCTGCTGCTTTAAAATGGCGGCGTTATGAGACTGGTCTGGAATGAGATTTTGTCACGGAATGTTAGTGTTAAATACTTGTGGTGCAGTGGAAAGTTGTGCAACACCAGAGTTTTCAATTAACTTCAAAGCTCTGAGGTAAAGTTAGTTGTCAAAAAGCATGACCTGAAGAGCCATTGATGCTGCAAAAGTTTTTTGTTTAATAACTGTATCCTCTATAGATTAATCTCTCTAGTGGTCTTTGCTCTTTCAGTCAATTATGATCTTACACGTAATATTAAAAAACCTCTGAATTGCTGCTGAAATTACATGAAGTTTAGGGGAGGGGAGAATGCTGGTAAATACATGATTAATGTACAGGTCACATACTCCCCAACCAGATCTCCCTAAAAATTGTTTTATAAAATTGTAAAGTTAAGTTTTTTTTATTTTTATGGTTACAGTTGATTAAAATTTTAATTATTGTATTCCTATGTTTTTAAACTGTAAAATCTTTTTATTAAACAAAATCTGAAAATAGATTTTACTCGTGTGAAGGATATATAATTCAATTGTAAAATTAAATGAGCACAACTTCAAAAAGGTATTTGCCATTTTTTTGTTTATAAAGCTGTGTTGCATTTTGAAGTGATTTTACACATGAGAAAGTTGTAAAATTAAACGTTATTTTCCGTGGGGAAAGCTCTGTCAAATATTTTTCACCAACATGATGATTATTCAATGAGCATGTCGAGAGGGCGCATACAATAAACTGTCAAATATGACTTCAATTTTTCGCTTAACAGCCAGTTTCTTACAAAAAAGCCTGCAACCTAATGTTCTCCACACTTTTGCTTCCCTGCTTTAAAAAAAGAACGTATTCTGTTTAAGAAAGTTGTGGTTGATAATTATGAATGACAGCCAAGAATTTGTCCCAGTGAAAATCATATTTGTAACACTTTACTATTCTCTCTTTGCTTCTCTATAAGAAAACTCAACTCAGCTCACAATTCTACATGCCCACATTACGTATTCCCCAATTTCCAAATAAATCAAAAGTCTATTGATCTTTGTCTTAAATATTCTCAATAGAAACATAGAAAATAGGTGCAGGTGTAGGCCAGTAGACCCTTCGAGCCAGCACCGCCTTCCTGCTTTTTCCCCATATCTGCAAGTATTACAGTTCCCTGGGACAGAGAATTAAAAAAATTCACAAGTCTTGAGTGTAAGGATTTCTGCTCATCTCAGTCCTAAATCTCTCATTTGAAGAACATAATCCTTCAATTCTGGCTGTCCCAGGCAATGGAAACCGTCTTGCAGTTTCTTCTTTTCCCAATCACTTGAAAGTTATATTTTTCAGTGAAATCACTCTTAACGCTGGAGGATATAGGGTGAGTACTATATCATTCTCTAGAATAATTCTCCTCGCCCTGTGAAACAGTCTGGTGGACAAAGAGATTATTTTGTTAAAAAAAGCAGTAAGACTCACCACCTTGTGTACATAAACACAACATTTGTGGAACAATTGAACCAAGGGCACGCATTCCCATAATGCCACGTTATCTTCCCATCAATTATACTTGCTCCACTCCAAAGACTGCAAGAAATTTCAGAGTTGCGAATGTAGCCCAGTCCATCACTCAAACCAGTCTCCCCAATGTTGACTCCATCTACACTTCGTGCTACCTCAGAAAAGCAGCTAATATAATCAGACTTGTCCCTCCCTGGTCACTCCATCTCCCTGCTCCCATTGGGAAGAATATACAGAAACTTGAAAGTGTGTACCACCAGACTCAGGAGCAGCTTCTTCCCGTTGCTTATCATGCTTCTGAACTAGATTTACCTCTACCCCATTGCGGACATTGGACTTTGTCTCTGGAACCGGTGTGCTACAATGCTGCAAACTATATTCTGCACTCTATCCCTTTGCCCTACCTATTGTACTTGAGTTTGGCTTGATTGTAAAAATGCATAGTATTATCTAATTTGATTGGAAAGCAAAACAAAGCTTTTCACTATACAGGTCCACCACCGATTTTCCGGCTACAAGTGGTTCCCCCCCCCCCCCCCCCCCCCTCCTTAATCTGATTGGTGGGCCGAATTTGTCCCCTGCGGCCAGGACTCTGGAACTCCAGCCCGGCCGGGGCCGGCAGGTCCATTCCCGTAGCCAACTTCCACGGCCAACTTTGAGGGCCAGTATCTCGGCCTCCCAAGGTGGTGACCTCTGTTGGTCTAGCAAAATGGATAAACTAGAAAGGCTCTAGAAACGAGGGTGCCAGAAAATCGGTGGTGAACCTGCACCTCGGGGACACGACAATAAAACCAAATCTAGAAATAAACCTAACCCCATCTCAAAGCACAAACATGAATTGAACAGGGAATTAATTCTGTCATGATTACATCATAGAACCACGTCACAAGGCTGCTGTAATATCTCGGGTTCCCGGAACTATGGACTTGGATCCTGCAATATCATTAAAACTGTCCATGTCGGATTATGTACCTACATTTCCACATGGATTTGCTGTGTAAAATACTTTATCTTCAATGTCTTTGAATGGTGGCTATTGTAATTTAAGGTGATAATAGTTGTTTTCCTTATGGCTGCACAATTTGACATCTTTGACAGTGTCAAGAAAGAAAACAGGAATGGTTGCAGAGTAGTTCAAAGGACCCATCATCACGTCCAGAAGAGCAAAGTCAGCCACCTCTTATCCACTTCCCAATCAACAGACATGGTTGCCCCAATTCCAAGTGCTCTTTTTCATTAATAACCAATTTTTCAACTTCTTATTAATGATCCCTGGAAGATATTTAAGATTTTATTCAGGGTTGTTTCTCAACCTGCTATTGATGTTGAATGATTGTTGGTTTAATCAGATGAAAGCAGATCTGCAGAAATTCACGCTAATCCTGACTCTTGTCAATTTGCTTTATTTAATTAGAATCTAGCAGCTTTCTCATAATTGACATGAAGCTTTTAGGAATGTAATGTGCCTGATTTCCCCTGTTCTTCTTAAAGAGTAGAGTCATATTTCTAGTTTTCCCGCCCAAGAGCAGAATTCCTAAATGTAGACATTGGTAATGGTTTGGTTTAGTAGTATAATTTAGTTTATTGTGACATGTACCAAGGTACAGTGAAAAAGCTTGTGCGTGCTATTCAGTCAAAAAGGCAATAGACAATAGGTGCAGGAGTAGGCCATTCGGCCCTTCGAGCCAGCACCGCCATTCAATGTGATCATGGCTGATCATTCTCAATCAGTACCCAGTTCCTGGCTTCTCCCCATACCCCCTGTGTCCGCTATCATTAAGAGTTCTATCTAGCTCTCTCTTGAAAGCATCCAGAGAATTGGCCTCCACTGCCTTCTGAGGCAGAGAATTCCACAGATTTACAACTCTCTGAAAAAGGTTTTCTTCATCTCCGTTGTAAATGGCCTACCCCTTATTCTTAATCTGTGGCCCCTGGTTCTGGACTCCCCCAACATTGGGAACATGTTTCCTGCCTCTAACGTGTCCAATCCCTTAATAATCTTGGATGTTTCAATAAGATCCCCTCTCATCCTTCTAAAGTCCAGTGTATACAAGACTATGCAGGACTATGCAGCAATACAGTCAAGCCATTCATAGACCACAGATGAAGAGTACAACGTTTAGTGCAAAGATATAAAATTGAAGCTCGATAATGCCCGATTAAAGATATTTCAAAGGTCTCCAATGAGGTAGATGTGAGGTCAGGACTGAACTCTAGCAGCTGAGAGGACCGTTCATTTGCCCTATAACAGTTGGGAAGAAACTGCTTCTGAATCTGAAGGTATGCATTTTCAAACTTCTGTATCTGTTGCCTGTTGGAAGAGGGAGTGACTGGGGTGAGACTAGTTCCTTGTTTATGCTGGCGGCCTTGCCGAGGCAGTGTGAAGTGTAGATGAAGCCAATGGAAGGGAGGCTGATTTGTGTGATGGTCTGGGCTGCGTCCACAATTCTCTGCAATGTCTTGCGGTCTTGGATGGCGCTGTTCCCAAACCCTGCCGTGATGCATCCCGATAAAATGCTTTGTGCGGCACATCCGTGGAATTTGATGAGGATTGTTGGGGAATGTCAAATGTAGGCTTTCTAAGGAGGTAGAGGCTTTGGTGTGTTTTCCTGGCTGTAGCTTTGATGTGGCTGGTCCAGGACAAATTGCTGGTGATATTTAGTATTAGTATTACAAATGCATGTTTCAAATGAATGTCATACCAAGCCTTCCAAGTGCAGTCTTTTGAAAGTCTTAATAACTAATATTCCGAATCATATAAGTTGCTTGCTGTCCTTCTCCCCCAACAGCAGCAGTCTTCAGAAATTCAACATTTTTCATTTAAACTTGGGAACATCCATTAAAATGGGTGATTTTTGAGTTCATAAACACAAATTAGTGAACGGTCATCAACCTGTAATGCTGACTGTTTCCCTCTCCACAGATGTCGCTTGGCCTGCTGAATATTAGTGGCATTGTCTGTATTTTTTATGGTTGAGCTTCCAACGTGTACATTTTTTATGCTTCTTTTGATATAAAACATATTTCTTTAGCTGGAACCATATTATTGTTTGAAAAGCCAAAATTGTTGAGCTGTGCAGTTCATCACTTTGACGCTCCATTGTACAGGCCACAGTGAGTGGATGTTAGCCAGCATTCCCATTAATTGCTGCTGCCTGCTACTGAAAAGTATGATATTAGAAGAACACAACTAACTCGATCGTTGTGTCCAGGGCTGAACAAATGTATGAAGTGCACTGTCCAGGCTTCAGCAAGTACTTGGAAAAGATCCACTCTATGGCCTGCCAATGTTCAGGAGATACATACCAGCAAGAACTGGCAGAGAAGATGGGAAGGAAATTGAGCAAAATCGTCAAATATTTCTTATAGAAAGAGCTTCCAATTATGTCATTTTTGTGCGTTAGGCCATAAAAGCAGTACAATGAACATTAACATTGAAATTAAAACAACAAAATGCAAAAAATGAATGATTATGTTATAATGTTAAAAAGTTTTGTGCATTATACCAATAACACATCTTTTCAGTCTGAAGAAGGGTCTCGACCCGAAACGTCACCCATTCCTTCTCTCCTGAGATGCTGCCTGACCCGCTGAGTTACTCCAGCATTTTGTGATACCTTTTTTTTGTTATATCATTTTGGCCTTTTATAATTAAGTCCATGACTCATGTCCCAGATGTATTAAGTATATTCATTCAGCTGCCATTTTCTTTGAGCTGGCAATTGAAATCTCAAACACTTCAGCAAATAGAGTATCTAAACTTCATTGGTAATCATTCAGTTCCCAGTATTAACAATTTGGCACACTGCTCCCATTGATTATTACGTGGGTGAATGTATTTTCTAGCACAATTCTGAACAGCAAAATAGACGCTCCCGACTTATGTAAGGGTTACGTCTTGAGGACCTTTCTGTAAGGCTGATGGTACGCAAGTTGGAAAGGTAAATTTAAATACATAAATTTACTATTTGACATGGAGACCACGTGGGAGCTCTGACACAGAGACCATGTGGATGTCAGTGGGCTTAAAGAATTGCTTAGGTAAGTGTGAGTTTATGTAAGTTGGGGAGATCCCGTAATAAAAAAAATCTGAAGTTGTATTGTTCTGTCTTATTTGGTTTATCGATCAAAATGTATCACAATCGACCAAATCGTTCTCGGACGTTGCAAATAGCCAAGGCTCATGCTTATTGTTCGTTACTGGCCCTTGCGTTTGTTTGGACGTCTGGAGGATCTCAAGACTGTCCGGGCTACCACCCTCACTCATTGCTGACCTTCAGTCATTAGGTAGGCAGAGTGAAATAAATGGTTGTCTACTGGAGAAGTACAAAACTGCACAATTAAAAGCTATCAATGAGTGAAAATAACCCCAAAGTTGGTACAGTAATATTTGAATACTGTTTCTTGTTCAAGTGATTTTGCATTTCTTTGGGACCTAGATTTTTGTCTTATTAGTTATTAAGGAACCATAATTTACTATTTACAGATGTATAAAGATAAAAATCTTGATTTACCTCAAAATAAAATTATTTATTTTTTGACTGGCGGCGTAGCAGTAGAGCGAGCTACAGCCTTACAGCGCCAGAGACCCGGGTTCAATCTTGACTGTCTGTACTGAGTTTGTACGCTCTCCTCGTGACCTGCGTGGGTTTTCTCCAAGATCTCCGGTTTCCTCTCGCGCTCCAAAGACACACAGGTTTGTAGGTTAATTGGCTTGGTGTAAATGTTTAAAAAATTGTCCCTAGTGTGTGTAAAGCAGTGTTAATGTGCAGGGATCGCTGGTCGGTGCGGACTCGGGCCGGAGTGCCTGTTTCCGCACTGCATCTCTAAACACATTTATATTTTGACCCCAAAGAATCTATATATAATGATTTAAATTAAAGCAAACATTAAAGGGTGCTATGAATTTCTGATGCGCTTTGTCTCTAGTAAAGATACTGGAAATGTGTTTGCTGATATTCAAGCGATATATCTGCTGTATGGTGATGAACTGAGATGAACAACCAGAATTGCAAGTTTCACTTTTAGTTGGCACCAACCCCCCTGATCTCATCTGGGCTTTCAACGGAGTATCGTGGTTGGCCTCACAACCTGGGTAATGAAAAGGAAAATTATCTAATGTTCCAATGATTCATTTCTCCCACAATCCAAATAGAACACTCATTTTTCATTGTTTATTTTTTGTTCATGTAGTGCATTTTTCTCCATGTGTTTCTTTTCCTCCAATTTTAACTGCTTTACCATGTGGTACATTTTTTAAATCTAGCCAAATTCTACGCATTTGACTTCTCCCCACACCGTATAGTTTAGAGATCCAGCATGGAAACGGGCCCTTAGGCCCACCGCCCAAGCCAGCCATCGATCACCCATTCACACTAGCTCTATGTTATCCTACTTTCGCATCCCTACACACTAGGGGCAATTTACAGAACCCAATTAACCTGCAAGCCAGCATGTCTTTGTGATGCTGGAAGAAACTGGAGCACCCGGAGAAAACCCACACGGTCTCAGGGAGAATGCACAAACTCCTCACAGACAGCACCTGAGTTCAGGATCAACCCCAGCTGTTAGGCAACAGCTCTGTGCCACTGTTCTGCCTTGTTCCACCTCACTTCAATTGATAGCTGCTTAACACTTAACTGTTTAAACATGCTTTATAGCATCTAATAGGTCAGAGAAATACGTTCATTTGATATTTTTTTACCTTGCTATTAAAATGTATTATTTTTGTCAATACATTGTCAATACATTTTCAGCTTCTTTTGAATATTTGCTCTGGGTACTATTTTTTTTACTGTATGAATTCAACAAAAGGGGAATTGCCTGAAAAGAATTTAAATAATTTATGGTATTTTCTTCAGGTTGATAGTTCCAGATCATTGGATTGAGAAAATATGAAGCCATTTAATTGAATGATGGTAGTTTATTGATGGATTTCCAGTATTTAAGGTGAACAAAATGAAGTTTGATTATTTTGTACCAAGTTAGAATATTTGATTCAAACAATGACACAGAATTTACAGTTAGAAATAACAGTAGGCTCTTGCTGCTTTCCAACAGAAATAGGAAAAAAAGCAGCGACTTTCTATAAAGGGGTGGCACAGTGTCGCAGCAGTCGAGTTGCTACCTCACAGTGCCAGAGACCTGGGTTTGATCCTGACTACGGGTGCAGTCTGTACGGAGTTTGTACATTCTTTACAATTTTTCTGTCTCATGAAAGCTAATTTTGTATTTTTGGATTGCTTCCAGGTGGATAATTAAATGTCCTGAAATCATTTTAATTCCTTTATGTTCCTACATTAACCTTGTTTATCATTATTTTGATGCTCTGCAATGCGGACAAAGTAAGTTTAATTTATGGTATCCCATTTGTTGAATCTGTTATCATGGGTATTTTTTTAATTTAGTTGTAGTTATCTCATGAGATTTATGTGAAAGGTTTTTGTGAGAAGTATTTTTATGGAAATTGACATCCTGACTGGTTGTTATCCGATGCCCTCTGCTGGAAGTATGTGCCAGTTTAGTTGATGCTCAAAATGTCCAATGATCAAATGAGCATTCAGAAACTGATGTGGGCCGGATTTTTCCTCAGCTAGTTCGCAAGTGTAAAACAAGTATAAAATAAGGCCGAGGTGTATAAGAAGAGAAACATTAGAATGGAAATGAGGTTACTATAAATCCTGTTTTATGAAATTACGGAAAGTTGTGAATGTTGCCCTGCCCATCACAAAAACCAGACTCCCCACCATTGACTCCATCTACACTTCATGCTGTCTCGGAAAAGCAACGAACATAATCAAAGACATGCCCCACCCCAGTCATTTCTCCTTCTTTGCACTCCCATAGGGCAGAGGATACAGAAGCTTGAAACCTTGCACCACCAGCCTTGAGAACGGTTTCTTCCCCGCTGTTATCATGCTTCTGAACAGCTCTACCATAAGCTGGGGTTATTCCCTTGAATCACCTCTGCCCCACTGGGAACATTGGACTTTATATATGGAACTGTTGTGCTTCAATGCTGTAAACTATAGTCTGCACTCTGCATGTTCCCCTTTACTCTTCCTATTGTACTCGAGTTTGGCTTGATTGTATTGGATAGCATGGAAAACAAAGCTTTTTACTGTACCTGGCAATAGTACAATAGTACTATAGACAATAGTCTATATGTGCCTATGTGTATGTGACAATAATAAACCTAAAGCTAGAATGTACTGGGTCTAACCAGAGATTGCTGGGGGGGGTTAAGGAACTTTGTGGAAACTTGCATTTAGCTAATTAAAAAAAAATGTTTATCAGCCTATACAAACGGCCACCATAAAGTTTCATTGGTTACTGGGAAGATCCTTGTAGCTGGAAGTCTTGCACCCAGAGAATCTGCAATATTTTGGGTGATTAGCTCAGGAATGGGTTGCAGAGGATATGGTGATGGACGAGTAATCCAAAGGTTTCTGTTATAAAAGGTTGCAGACTAATCCCAGAATAGCAGCTGGGAAATATTAGACTCGCTTTAATAAATTAGGAATTAAAATGTAATGTCTGTCGGTGACTGGATTATCACTGAATAATCAGAACTTGGTTGAAGTCAGCTGCTCCAAACTACCACACAATTCAGCCATCGCTCTTTCACCCTCCAACTTAAGCATATCCAAAATTGTAGGAGTAAGACACTGGCTGGTTCCACTGGCATTGGAGGAGAGTTCCAAAGATTTGCAAATCTCTCTTGGGGAAAAAGGAATCATCTTACCTCTGCCTTAAATGCACAACCTTTCATATTTAAATGGTGAATCCCCTGGTTCTAGATTCTCCCCACTAGAGTATGAAGACCTTTAGGACTCTGTATGTTCCAATCAAGTATTTTAGCCCATCAAGTCTTCACTGACCATCAGCATCCCATTGTACTAATTCTACATTAAATCCATTCTTTTTATTTTCCGCACATACTCGTGAACTTTTATTTTCCCCACATACTCATGAACAAAAAGGCCGTAAAGCTGGGTCCATGCAAGTGCCCATGACTACGCCTTAGATTTGGAGAAAGTGGGAGGAATCAAAGGAGATGTTGTTGAGGGCAAGGACAAGTTCTGCTCGGTGGAGGGGTGAGTTAGAGGGAAATTGGTTGGGTCTTTGTTCGTGGAAGAAACTAAAGGTCTCAAGGCCCTCCTGGTGGGGGATGGAGGTTTGAGGAAGATATTTCTTCTGTGTCCCGTGTTGTTCCCCCTTACCCCAGACGCAACAAGGACAGAGTGCCCCTCGTCCTCAACTTTCACCTTATCCACATCCAACACATTATCCTCCAACATTTCCATCACATCCTGCGAATCCCACCACTAATCACAAATTCCCATCTCCACCCCTCTCTGCCTTCTGCAGAGACTGCTCCCTCTGCAACTCCTTGACTCATTCATCCCTTCTCACCCAAACCACCATCTTTCCAGCTACCTTCACCTGCAACCGCAGGAAATGCTACACCTCTCCTTGTATCTCCTCCCAAGACTGAATCCAGGGACCTTAACAGTCCTTTCAGGTTCACATGTACCTCCTCTAACCTCATCTACTGCATCAGTGTTCCCGATGTGGGCTCCTGTACATCCGAGAGACCAAATGGAGATTCAGCGACTCACTGAACACCTACGCTCGGTCTGGCAAACCCCACGGGATCTCCTGGTTGCTAACCATTTTAACTCCCTTCCAATTCCCATACTGACTGTAGCGGCAACTTTAGTCTTCCCTATAAGGTCCAAAGCTTACCGTTTGATGAAGGAATGGGAGCAGTGGTTCTTGACTCAAATAACAATAACAAAGAGATAGACAATAGACAATAGGTGCAGGAGGAGGCCATTTGGCCCTTCGAGCCAGCACCACCATTCAATGGGATCATGGCTGATCATTCTCAACCAGTACCCCATTCCTGCCTTCTCCCCATACCCCCTGACTCCGCTATCCTTTAGAGCTCTATCTAGCTCTCTCTTGAATGCATTCAGAGAATTGGTCTCCACTGCCTACTGAGGCAGAGAATTCCACAGATTTACAACTCTGACTGAAAAAGTTTTTCCTCATCTCCGTTCTAAATGGCCTTCCCCTTATTCTTAAACTGTGGCCCCTGGTTCTGGACTCCCCCAACATTGGGAATATGTTTCCTGCCTCTAACGTGTCCAACCCCTTAATAATCATATGTTTCAATAAGATCCCCTCTCATCAATTTAAATTCCAGTGTATACAAGCCCAGTCGCTCCAGTCTTTCAACATACGACAGTCCCGCCATTCCGTGAATTAACCTAGTGAACCTACGCTGCACGCCCTCAATAGCAAGAATATCCTTCCTCAAATTTGGACCAAACCTGCACACAGTACTCCAGGTGCGATCTCACGAGGGCCCTGTACAACTGCAAAAGGACCTCTTTGCTCCTCTACTCAACTCCTCTTGTTATGAAGGCCAACAGTCCATTGGCTTTCTTCACTGCCTGCTGTACGTGCATGCTTCCTTTCAGTGACTGATGCACTACGACACCCAGATCTCGTTGTACGTCCCCTTTTCCTAACGGCACCATTCAGATAATAATCTGCCTTCCTACTCTTACCACCAAACCTCACACTTATCCACATTAAACTGCATCTGCCATGCATCCGCCCACTCACACAACCTGTCCAAGTCACCCTGCAACCTCATAGCATCTTCCTCACAGTTCACACTGCCACCCAGCTTTGTGTCATCTGCAAGTTTGCTAATGTTACTTTTAATCCCTTCATCCAAGTCATTAATGTATATTGTAAATAGCTGCGGTCCCAACATCAATCTTCACGATGTTGCAGTTAGTTGTTTATTGAAGCAAAATACAAAACAGATTAGTATATCCCGTCGTTAACTTGTTTGTTTGTATTAAGAACTTATTTTCTCACCGTCACTCCTTGGTATGCTATTATCTTAGCAGGCTTGACTTGTATGGCCTGCTTACCCTATGTCAGCAGGCTCCTCGTTGTCACACTGAAGCATTACGTCAGTGCTGGGCACGTTATACTCATAATTCTGGCTCCGCCCATGGCACCTCCCAGTCCATTACGTAAACTCCAACATTCATCTCAGGACCACCCCCCCCCCCCCCCCCCCCCCCCCTGGTATCCAAAGATAATACAGCAGGATACAAAGTAATATAATAATATGCAAAATGTGTCCTACACTGACTTTTCTGTCCATGGCCTCCTCCATTTCACTGTGAGGCCACATGCAAATTATAGGAACAGCACCTCATATTTCATATTTGGGTAGCTTACAACAGCGATATGAATGGTGAATTCTCTAATTTTAAGTAACTTCTACCTTCACTCCCCTTCCTCCACCCTAGTCGTTTAACCAGTTTCCACAGTTCACCACATTGTATCCCGCTTGAGATCACACCTTCTCTAGCCAACAATGGGTTATTTGTAACAGGCCATGATTTGACCTGGTCTTTTCTTGCCTCCAGCTTGTCACCCCCCCAATCCACTATTTTCAATTTGAAGGGTCCTGACCTGAAACTTCAGCCACCCTTTCTCTCCAGAGATGATGATGCCTGACCCGCTGGGCCCTTTGTCTACCTTTGGTATAAACAAGTGTAA
Source organism: Rhinoraja longicauda (assembly GCF_053455715.1). Classification (NCBI taxonomy): domain Eukaryota; kingdom Metazoa; phylum Chordata; class Chondrichthyes; order Rajiformes; family Arhynchobatidae; genus Rhinoraja; species Rhinoraja longicauda. The sequence continues at coordinate 43,919,138 of NC_135963.1, read as the reverse complement.
GAAAATAACTGCAGATGCTGGTACAAATCGAAGGTATTTATTCATAAAATGCTGGTGTAACTCAGCAGGTCAGGCAGCATCTCGGGAGAGAAGGAATGGGTGACATTTCGGGTCGAGACCCTTCAGACTGATGGTATAAACAAGCATCTGCAGATCTTTGTTTCTGAAGACGGGTTCTCAGTTTACAATTACTTGCTGATTCTTCCACATAATTTTATAATCCCTGAATGATCCAAACACTCCCTACCCAAGAACAATGTGGGAGTTGCTTCAATTAATAAGCCACCAGGGTTAAAGGGGGCAGTTCACCACCACTGTTTTCAAGGGCAATTAATGCTGTCTTGGTGGATGCTCCTTGGTGGATACTTGGTGTACCGGTCGTGCCCAGGAGGTGGCGTTTTCTCCACCCTGCAGTCGTAGGTTTGTGCAGCCCTGCAGTACCGGGTTTGAACTGCGGGCAGTTCGCCGCCCAGCAGTACTGGTTGTGCCCGACCGGCGGTGCTCTCTCTCCCCACCCCCTGCAGTACTGGCTGTGCCCAGATGGCGGTGTTCTCTCTGCCTTGCACTACCGACTGTGGCCGGCCGGCGGCGCTCTCCGCCCTGCAATACTGGCCGTGCCCGGCCGGCGGCGCTCTACGCCCTGCAATACGGGCGGTGTCCGACCGGCGGCGCTCTACGCCCTGCAGTACCGACTGCCCGGCCGGCGGCGCTCTCCGCCCTGCAGTACCGGCTGTGCCCGGCCGGCGGCGCTCTCCGCCCTGCAGTACTGGCTGTGCCCGGCCGGCGGCGCTCTCCGCCCTGCAGTACTGGCTGTGCCCGGCCGGCGGCGCTCTCCGCCCTGCAGTAGTGGCTGTGCCCGGCCGGCGGCGCTCTCCGCCCTGCAGTACTGGATGTGTCCGACCGGCGGCGCTCTCCCCGCCTTTCTTTAACCGGCTCGGCTCGCGACGAGTCCAATCCACAACGGTCTCTTCGCCAAGATGGCGGCGTGCTCCCAACAGCGGGCGGACAGCGGGGCGCCAGACGGCGACTCTGAGCTCGGCCCCACCGACGCAATGGCGGATGAGTTGCCGGTCCTGACGCCACAGGAAATCGAGCTGCGGCTGCAGCGAACCCGCAAGGAACTGAGCAACAGGAGGAAGATTCTGGTGAAGAATCTGCGGTCGGACAGCAGTAACCAGGTACCCGGCTCCCGAGGCGGGCGGGCGGGGGGTGAAGCCGGTTAAACTGCGGACTGGCGGCCGGGCTGGGCCGGACCGGGCCGATGGCGGCGCGCCCGGCCCCGCCGCCATTCCCCCGGCCTCCGGGGCGCTCCCTCGCCGCCCGTGGCGAGAGGCGGGGGGAGGGAGGCGCTCCGTCGCCATGGCTAGAGGTGGGGGCGCTCCCTCGCCGTGACTAGAGGGAGCGGAGGGGGGCGCTCCCTCGCCGTGAGCGTGGGGCGGGGGGAGCGTCGTGCGTCCGCCCGGAACTCTCTCACGGCCTTTTACTACATCTACAGACGTGTTTTATAGATAAAGTTGCTCGCAGTAACTCAGCTGCAGAGTGCGAGAGGCAAAGAGAGAAGTTCAATTATCGTGATTCTGGTGGTTGGAAGTTGTGGCGAAGGAGTTTGAGCTGGTTCAGACTGACGGGGTTGTTTGAGCTGGTTCAGACTGACGGGGTTGTTTGAGCTGGTTCAGACTGACGGGGTTGTTTGAGCTGGTTCAGACTGACTGGATTCCCCACATGGTTTCTTTCCTCTTTATTTTTTTTGCTGTGTAGAACATCGCAGTATGCGCCCATTTTCCACTTTCCCCTTTTTTTAAAAAACAATATATTTTACACCAAGTGCGTTTTTTTAAAATAAATATTTTGTAGAACGAAGTTTGACTATTTTTTAGAATTCTTGCTTCTATTAAAAAAAAAAATGAACACTGTGTTACGTACACGCTTTCAAAACCCGCAGTATTCTTTCTGTAAGTTAAACTAGTGTTGAATTTCCGTATCATTACGTACACGAAATATGACAAATTCCACCATGAACAGCGCCTTGTGTGTTTTAACCTGGTGGTGTTATGATTGCAGTTTCATGTCATCATATCATCATATCATATATCTACAGCCGGAAACAGGCCTTTTCGGCCCTCCAAGTCCGTGCCGCCCAGTGATCCCCGTACATTAACACTATCCTACACCCACTAGGGACAATTTTTACATTTACCCAGCCAATTAACCTACATGTCAATGTAATTACTTTTTACGTTGGGTCATAGCTATCGTTAAACTACGAAAGGCCATACAAATGATATCAACAGCTGTTTTAATTTTATATTCATAACGTTTTTTAAGCGACAGGTTATTATTGTTTTGTAGCCCATTTTGAATATAATGTAAAACTGATTTATGGCTCTTACTTTTGATGTTATTACTGTCTGGGAATTCATTAGTGTACTTCACCTGGGGTTTAAAGGTACTATTCAGACACATTTGGGTACTGGAGTTGAGTTTCTTCTGTTGTGTATGAGGTATAGGTATAATGAAAATCTTGATTACAGCAGGATTGCTGGCACATGGATTCAAACAGCACACAAAAACAAATTATATATACATACATATATGCATTACACCAATTCTTAAAGGCAAAAAAAAAGTACATTGCAAACTACAACAAGAAAACAAGTCCATAGTACATATGCAGGATAGACACAAAAAGTAACTCAGCTGGACAGCCACCATCACTGGAGAGAAGGAATGGGTGAGTTTCGGGTCGAGACCAGGCTTTCCTTAAGATTGGTTCAAGAACCTGATGGCTGTAGAAAAGTAGCTGTTCCTGAACTCAATGGTGCATGATTTCAGGCTCCTACCAATGGTAGTAACACGAAGAGGGCAGGGCCGGGCCCAAATCTAGGTAAGCGATGATGTAGATGGTGTAGACGCCACCTGAAAACTACTTGTTACGATACCTTGAAAATTCCCAGGAGCTATTCGCATGACTCAAGTAGCTAAGAATAAACATGTTACCTGAACTGGTGCATTTCCCTGAGTTTTCCATCAGAGGGATTTGCAAGAAATATGGTGAGACAAGACCAGCTATTTTGCAGACCATATGCAAATACGCAAAGTTATTAAATTGAAAAGCCTTTCTCTCTTCTTTGAGTGAACCTTTCTTGTCAGTCTTCTGTGCTGTTGATGCCTTTCATTACAATGCTGTGTGTACTTTCCAACATTTAGACTTTGCAAGTCTGTTTATGTAAAAAGCAGACCCAGTTTATGACTCCTGGGAGCCCTCGGGTAATGATCTACCCCAGCCCAAATATAGTTGACGAATAATTTTATTTTATTGCGTAATACTAAGCTTGCCACCAAATATGTGAGTGCCTTTGACATAAAACTGTTAAAACTTTAATAAAATAAAAAATATGGAACTACAAAAAATCAGAACCCAGGTGGTCCCAGCTGGAGGCCGCCAGCTCCAGGTGTTTGGCCGATGGTAGGCCGCAGTCTGAAACGTCAACTGTTTATTCCCTCCAGACGCTTCCCTAACTGCTGAGTTCCTCCAGTACTCTTTCTTTAACTTCTGTAAGATATTTTCTCAAGCAATTAGACTAACCAATACAGCAGAAGGCAATACTTTAGGGAATGTTGAAAGTCATGCAGGATATACAATGCAGTGAAGAATATTACAGATGTTAGGCTGAGTTATAGCATCAAATATGAATTGTGTGGGAGAAATTTTACCCTGATTTTGTTCATGATTGCCAAGGTTTTCCCAAATCACAAATCATGTGAACAATAAAGTGGTGCCCTTGATAATGAACATGAGTTTGAAGTTAATGTAGATTATGTCACTGACTTGCTTAAATCTCACGTAAATCTCATTTTAAAAAACAAGTTTAAACCCCAACCATGAAAAAAAGAATTCACTCCAAAAGGATTGGTGGAAGCTTTGAAGGCATTTGAAGGTTTGTCAATGTTAGAAGGCTAAGATCCTAACTTGGCAAGATGCACCAAGGCCTGTAGGGGTGTGAACTAGAGTATTTTATGCTACAAAGAAATTTTAGAAGAAAATGGCAACCTTTTAATCTTTGCTTAAAATAGTTTAAAAGTTTGAAAGGAAACTTGCCGTTGCATCTACTTCAATTCTGTTGGAATATGGTATTGAATGGTTTTTGTGTGGCCGGACGTACTTTCTGAATTCCGAGCACCAGGACGATATTCACTCGGTGGCAGGGAGAGCATGAAAGCTCCACATCCTGAGGTCGCAAAACGCCCATGTCTCTGGCGCTGTGAGGCAGCAGCTCTACCAGTTGTCCCATTGTGTTGCCCTTCTTTCAGGACTGCTTAGGGATAGTGCATTGGAAGATGTTCAAGACAAATGATTCAGCCCAAATAAGTACCTCTGTCCTTGCCAGTCTCGTCAATAAATGTGTTCTGTCAAAAGAAAAATGGGGTTTATCCTAATCCTTGGGTGAACAGGGAGATTCACTGTTTTACAGTCCAGATCTGAAGCTTTCAAGAAGGATTATCTTGCACTAAACCAGAAAATCAGGTATGATCTCCGCAGGGCTATCTGGAATGCCAAGAAAGAATTCCAAAATAAACTAGAGGCTCAATTCAATTAAGCAGTGTGAAGCATCTTTGGTAAGACTTGAATGCTATAATAGGCTAACAGCCAAAATTGTGGGTGATCTCAAGCAACCACACAGCTCTACCAGATGACCACAATGCAATTTATGTCTGTTTTAAACACGCAAAATTCCACTTGGGTGACCCCCATCCACCATGTGTTCTGTCCCATACATGTCAATGATTAGTTGGGCCTAGTTTTATAGGGTTGTAAACTCTCATAAAATGGCCGGGTGACGATACAACTTGTCGGCTGGATCAACAACAGTGATAGCATAAAGAACAAGGAGGAGGTTAGGATCCCATGGATGTGTTTCCATAACACAAATTGGATATAACATGAGTGAATTTGAGAACATTATTTGCATTGTGTGGGCAGAATTGGTAATAACACGGTTTCAATCGGGAACTTGGTAACCACTTAAAAGTCAGTCTGGAAATTGACAAGCGGGAACAAAAAAACGATCTTGGATTTAAACAATATAGGAGATTTTTTTAAAAACCTGTGTCCATGTGACCTACGCACAGTCATCAGACATCATTTGAATACAGCTGACCATTAAAATGACAATTGTGCAACAATACTCTATTAAACAATGTAACGTACAACCTTCAGCATTTTTAATACGCTGTGACAAAAATAAACAGTTCCATTTTTTAATTTTTTTTACATTCTGTTAGAAAATTACTTTGTTATTTCAAAAAGTGGCACTGCAGACCTTAAACCCTCCCCCAAATTCCCCACACAATTCTCTTTATAATGCGATTTTTCTGTAACATAAGATATCTTATGCACAGCTATCGTGTAACAACAGCACTGCCAATATTTATTTGGGCGCCAAGAAGATTTGCCATGTCCACGAGGATTTTCTTGAATTTCTACAGATTCTCATGGGGTGCACCTCCATGATTTGGCAACTGCTCTGTACTTCAAGGCCTGAATCTGCAGAAAGTGGTGAACACAGCCCATTTCCGTCACGGGGGCCACTTCCATCCAGTACATCTTCATGGTGCTTTGTCTCTTGAAGGCGGAAAGTATCATCAAGGATACTTTTAGCCAGTCTGGCTGATCCCTTTTCTCTCAGTTATCTTCTAGGGAGAAGACACATGAGTTCAGATGGCCAGGCTATTGAACAGCTTTTTCCCCCCACTGCTGTCAGACCTCTGAATCAGCCACCTCTTTCACATCCCTTACCAGAGATGCTGCCACTTGCTCTTACTCTAGTTTACCTTGTTGGGTTATTTTGTTATTGTTTTTTTCACTACTTCAGATTGGACTACAATCATGCACCATTCTTATGCTTAGCACTTACTGTAATTGTTGTTGTATTTATTACTGTATGCATATTGTTTACAGAGCTTCCTGTAAGCAAGGAGTTTCATTGTGCATTGGTGTATAAGATGATAAACTGATCTGAACTGAGCTGTGGATATATTGGTGGATATATTAAATCAGTTTTATCTTTTGGAAATGTAATAATTGCTTTAAACAAAATGGGTTGCTTTATTTCAGGAAAAAACCCATATGGGTACTTGTAACCTGCTGTTGCATATATATCATCCCAGGTGCCCGAGTCCATGGAGTGGAGTAATTGCAATTTACTTAGCTGAGGCAAATGTGATACCATAAGTCTGGAAACTTTAAAGAGCATTGCAGTTGAATCTGACCATGCCAATTATACCCATTACAATTAGAAATGTCTTCACTCATTTGCCTGTGAAAGTATAACTTGAATAACTGAATAATTTCCGGGAATGGTGGTTATACTTTGCAAAGAGAAACAATTACATTGTAAATGCTCCATGTGAGCCAAAAGAATATTCAAAGTTTTAAGTTGGATGGAAAATTGGCTTCATGAAAGGAGCAGAGGGTGATGGTGGAAGGTTGCTTTGCGAACTGAAGGCCTGTGACCAGTGGCGTGCCTCGGTTCAGTTTGTCAATTATACCAATGATTTGGATGGGAATGTAAATGGCAGATTAGCAAGTTTGCAAATTATACATAAGTATACATCTATGGTTTGGGGATTGGAACATCAAGATTACTGCAGTATAAATTACAATTAATATTTTTTTAATTAGATAAGAATCAACTTGAATCTAATAACAGAATATTCTTTTTACACTTAAAATTGCTCTTGGGTCTGGAACATCAAAATGAGTTACTATAAAATTGACCATTACCGTAAAACCAATACTAGTCTTTTAAGATCTAAAGATTATATTCATTAATATCCATTTGTATATGGGTGTTAGGCCTGTCTTCTTGTAAACTCAAGTTGTGGTTTCAAGTCCTGCTGTGGCACAAAATCCGTAGTCCTGTACGGGGATTTCAGCTATGGGAGAGCTATTCTGTCAGACATTTTATAGTTTTGTACATGTGTTGAGTCGATAACCCCCATCGTCCTATAAAATATTCCCATAATACTGCACGAGGATGAGCATTGAAAGTCGCCTTTGCAGGCCTGCTAATCATTCCCCACAAACATAAATCAATAGCCTTAAGGACATAAGGAATAGGAGTAGAATTAGGTCATTCGGCCCATCAAGTTAACTCTGCCATTCAATCATGGCTGATCTATCTCTCCCTCATAACCCCATTCTCCCGCCTTCTCCCCTTAACCTCTGACACCTGTACTAATCAAGAATCTATCTGTCTCTACCTTAAAAATATCCATTGACTTGGTCTCTACATCCTTCTGTGGCAAAGAATTCCACAGATTCACACCCTCTGACTAAATAAATTTCTCCTCTTCTCCTTCCTAAAAGAATGTCCTTTAATTCTGAGTCTATGACCTCTAGTCTCGACACTCCCACTAATGGAAACATCCTCTCCACATCCACTCTATCTGTCTAAGCCTTCACTATTCTGTATGTTTCAATGAGGTCTGCCCCCTCATTCTTCTAAACTCCAGCGAGTATAGGCCCAGTGCCGACAAACGCTCATCATAGGTTAACCTACTCATTCCTGGGATCATTCTTGTAAACTTCCTCTGGACTCTCCCCAGAGCCAGCACATCCTTCCTCAGATATGGTGCCCAAAATTGCAAACAATATTCCAAATGTGGCCTTGTAGAGCCTCAACATTATATCGCTGTTTTTTGTGTACAAGCCCTCTTGAAATAAATGCTAGCATCGAGTTTGCTACCAATTTACTACCAATTCAACTTGCAGATTAACTTTTTGGGAATCCTGCACCTGCACTACCAAGTCCCTTTGTGCCTCTGATTTCTGGATTTTCACCCCATTTAGAAAATAGTCTGTGCCTTTATTCCTGCTACCAAAATGCATGACTCCACAGTTTGGTACACTACATTCCCTCTGCCACTTCTCTGCCCACTCTCCCAACCTGTCTGTCCTTCTGCAAAGTCTCTACTTTCTCTGCACTACCTGCTCCTCCATCTATTTTTGTATCATCCACAAACTGCCACAAAGCCTTCAATCCCCTCATCCAAATAATTAATATAAAATGTGAAGAGTAGCGGCCCCAGCACCAACCATTGCGGAACTCCACTAGCCACTGGCAGCCAACCAGAAAAAGCCCCATTTATTGCCAGTCTTTGACTTCTGCCATCCAGCCAACGTGCTATCCATGCTAGTTTATGCCCTTTGATGCTGTGGGCTCTCATCTTCCTAAGCAGCCTAACATGTGGCACCTTATCAAAGGCTTTCTGAAAATCTAATTAAACAACATCTATTGACTCTCCTTTGTCCTGCTATTTACTTCTTCAAAGAATTCCAGCAAATTTGTCAAGCAAGACCTCCCCTTCACGAAGCCATGCTGACTTTGGCCTATTTTGGCATGAAATTCGAAGTACTTCGTAACCTCATCCTTTATAATCTATCTATCTATCTATATATAATATATATATATATGTGTGTGTGTGTATATGTTATCTCTCTGCAAATGTGGACCTACAGCCAAAACGGTAAACCATAGCGCCACAATTTGTGCGCCACCTTAACCACCACACTCCTGCCCACTGTTAAAAACAAATTGGTCGTATATTTTTTAAGTTAGAGAGATTTTAAAGTTTAAAACTTTCATTTCTAAACACATTTTTCAAAGTGCTGTGCGTATGATGTCACCATAGGGCACGCACGGCCTCTCTTTTCATTCGCACAAACAAGATGGACGCCGTTAGCGTGGCCGTCCGCACGCAATCAGGGGCTCCTCTCTCTCCCCTCTCCTACACCCGCCGCCGCCGCCCGCCTCAAGTAGTCCCGGCCAGGCCAGAGCCGCGCTGCCCGACTCCAGTAGTCCTCCCTGCTCCCTCCTCCTCCCTGCACGCTTGGTAAGTGGCTTTCGCCGCCAACAGCTCCAAGGAGGGGAGTGGGTGGGGGTAGGAGGGGGGGGGAGTGGGGCTGGGGGAGGAGAGAATGGGGGGGTGGGGAGAGGAGAGAGTGGGGGGAAGGGGAGTGGGGGAGAGTGAGAGGGTTGGGGGAGGAGACAGTGGGGGGAGGGTGGGAGGAGGAGAGAGAGTGGGTGGGGAGGAGGAACGGTGGTGGTGGTGGTGGTGGGAGGAAGAGAGAGGGTGTGGGGGGAAGGGGGTCAGTGGAGAGTGGGGGGAAGGGAGTGGGCGTGGGAGGGAAAGGGGTGGGTGGGAGGGGGACAGTGAGTGGGAGAGGGTGGGGGTGGGGAGGAGGGTGGGGTGGGGAGGAGGGAATAGTGGGGGAAAGTGGGGGTGGGGGTGGGGAGGAGGGAATATTGGGGTGGGGGGAGAGTGGGGTGCGGGCAGGGGGAGGGGGGTATAGGGGTGGGGAGGGAGGAATGAGTGGGGGTAGGGGAGGGGCAAGTGGGGGTACGTAGGGAGGATGGAGTAGGTCAGTGGGGGGAAGGGGGGGTAAGATTTGAGTGGGGGGGTTGAGAGTGCTACATCAATACAGGAGAGGCTTTGGGTCCAGGGCTCACCCACTCACACTCTCTCCCATTCCCTGCCCCCCCCCCTCCCCTCCCTCTATGAGGAATGGGCCCGACGGGCCCACTTGGTCTAGTGTGTATGTATGTGTATATATATATGTGTAAAACTCTCATGTTATGTGTGTATGTATATATATATATGTGTATACATTGTATATTTGTACGTGCCCTAAATAAAGCCAAAACGGTACACGATAGCACACCAATTTTATGCCCACCCTCCCCACCATTCCACTGCGGTCTCAATTGATCAAGTTTTGTTAGATGGATAGAGCAGGAGGAGGCCATTTGGCCCTTCGAGCCAGCACCGCCATTCATTGTGATCATGGCTGATCGTCCCCAATAACCCGTGCCTGCCTTCTCCCCATATCCCTTGATTTCACTAGCCCCTAGAGTCTATCTAACTCTCTCTTAAATCCATCCAGTGATTTGGCTTCCTCTGCCCTCTGTGGCAGAGAATTCCACAAATTCACAACTGAGTGAAAAAGTTTTTTCTCACCTCAGTTTTAAATGGCCTCCCCTTTATTCTAAAACTGTGGCCCCTGGTTCTGGACTCGCCCAACATTGGGAACATTTTTCCTGCATCTAGCTTGTCCAGTCCTTTTATAATTTTATATGTTTCTATAAGATCCCCTCTCATCCTTCTAAATTCCAGTGAATACAAGCCTAGTCATTTTCAATCTTTCCTCGTATGACAGTCCCGCCATCCCAGGGATCAATCTCGTGTACCTACGCTACACTGCCTCAATTACAAGGATGTCCTTCCTCAAATTAGGAGACCAAAACTGTACACAATACTCCAGATGTGGTCTTACCATGGCCCAATACAACTGTAGAAGAACCTCTTTACACCTATACTGAAATCCTCTGTTATGAAGGCCAACATTCCATTTGCTTTGTTCACTGCCTGCTGTACCTGCACGCCAACTTTCAGTGACTGGCGTCACACTTATCTATATTATACTGCATCTGCCCATTCACTCAACCTGTCCAGGTCACCCTGCAACCTCCTAACATCCTCTTCACAGTTTACACTGCCACCCAGCTTTGTATCATCCGCAAACTTGCTAGTGTTGCTTCTAATTCCCTCTTCCAAATCATTAATATATATGGTAAACAGTTGCGGCACCAACATCGAGCCTTGCGGCACTCCACTCGCCACGGCCTGCCATTCTGAAAAGGACCCGTTTACTCCTACTCTTTGCTTCCTGTCTGCCAACCAATTTTCTATCCATGTCAACACCCTACCCCCAATACCATGTGCTCTAATTTTAGTCACCAATCTCCCGTACGGGACCTTATTAAAGGCTTTCTGAAAGTCTAGATACACTACATCCACTGGTTCCCCTTCATCCATTTTACTTGTTGCATCCTCAAAAAATTCCAGAAGATTAGTCAAGCAAGATTTCCCTATCATAAATCTATGCTGACTTGGACTTATCCTTTTACTGCTATCCAAATGCACCGTTATTACTTCTTTAATAATCGACTCCAGCATCTTTCCCACCACGGAAGTCAGGCTAACTGGTTTGTAATTCCCCGTTTTCTCTCTCGCTCCTTTCTTGAAAAGTGAGATAACATTAACTATCCTCCAATCCACAGGAACTGATCCTGAATCTATTGAACATTGGAAAATGATCACCAATGCGTCCACTATTTCTAGAGCCACCTCCCTGAGGACCCTCGGATGCAGACCATCAGGCCCAGGGGATTTATCATCCTTCAATCCCATTAGTCTACCCAATACTATTTCTCGCGTAATAAAAATTTCTTTCAGTTCCTCTACCCCCCTAGACCCTCTGTCCTCCAGTACATCTGGGGGATTGTTTGTGTCTTCCTTAGTAAAGACAGATCCAAAATACCAGTTCAACTCTTCTGCCATTTCCTTGTTACCCATAATAATTTCACCCGTGTCTGCCGTCAAGGGGCCCACATTTGACTTTGCTGCTCTTTTTCTCTTAACATATCTAAAGAAGCTTTTACTGTCCTTTTATATTCTTGGCCAGCTTCCCCTCGTACTTCATCTTTTCAGCCTGTATTGCCCGTTTTGTTACCTTCTGTTGTCCTATGAAAGTTTCCCAATCCTCTGGCTTCCGGTTACTCTTTGCTGTGTTATACATCTTTTCTTTTAGTTTTATTCCATCCCTAACTTCCCTTGCCAGCCACGGTTGCCTCCTACTCCCCTTAGAATCTTTCTTCTTTTTGGAATGAAATGATCCCGCGTCTTCCGGATTATGCCCGAATGTATTGTTGCATTTTAAAAACCATTAACTTAATAAACTTTAATAAATGTGCTTCTCCCGCCCCCCTCTGCTGGGAGGACTGGTGCCCGTCCCGGCGTGCCCTGCGCCTGACCTTCCCATAGTGCAGCGCGTCGGTAGAGGGTCAAACAACATGACTGCCACCGAGTTGCCGTTGCAGGAAAGGTTTCCACCCAACGCGTCCACGGCTCGCTCTTGTCGACACGATGGCCGCCTGGGGCTGAGATGAGTGGCTCCCTCTCCTACCCACGGCCCCGGGGGCACTCCCCGGCCGGCGACGGGTCCACAGATCGTCAGTTGGGGGAGGGTTGCCGGGCCTGCAGGAGAGGTTTGCACCCAACGGGGGTTGCCGCGCCCTCAGGAGGGGTTTGCACGGAGGGTTACCGGGCCCGCTGTAGAGATTTGGACCCAACAGGACCACACCCGGCCATCGGACTCTAAACTCTTACCAACCTCCGAAGTCAGACTAACCGGCCCATAGTTACCACTATTCTGCCTTGCTCCCTTTTTGTGAAGTGGGGTAATATTGGCAATTGTCCAATTATCTGGGACCATTCCTGACTCTAGTGATTCCTGAAATATCACTATCAATGCCTCCACAATCTCTAAAACCACCTTTTTCAGAACCCTAGGGTGCAGTCCATCTGGCTCAGGTGACTTATCCACCTTAAGCCCTTTCAGCTTCCCAAGCACCTTCTCCCTAGTAATAGCCACTCCACTAACTTCCACCCCCTGATTCTGTTTGAGGCATGTTGCTGGTGTCTTCCACAGTGAAGACTGATGTAAACACTTTATTCAACTCCTCTGCCAATTCTTTATTCCCCATTGTCACTTCTGCATCATTCTCCAGCAGTCCAACCTCCTCTCTTGCCTCTTCTTTGTTCTTTATATAACTGAAGAAACTCTTGCTATCCTTTTTATATTATTGGTTAACTTACCTTCGTATTTCATCTTTGCTCCCCGCATTGCCTTTTTAGTTACCTTCTGTTATTCTTTAAAAGCTTCCCAATCCTCTGGCTTCCCACTAATCTTTGGGAGCACGCCTTCTCTTTTAGTTTTATACTGTCCTTGACTTCCCTTGTCATCCATGGTCGCCTCTTTCTCCCCAAGAATCTTTCTTCCTCTTTTGAATGAAAAGATCCTGCATTTTTTGGGTTATTTTGTTTTGATGTGTTTATGCTTTATTCTTAATTGTTAACTGTATGTTTGTGTTGTCATTTGTGAGCGGAGCACCAAGGCATATTCCTTGTATATGCATCTACTTAGCCAATAAACTTATTCATTATGTCATTATTCCCAGAAATTTCTGCCATTGCTGTTCCACCATCATCCCTGCTAGGGTCCCTTTCCAGTCAACTTTGGCCAGCTCCTCCCTCATGCCTCTCTCATCCCCTTTGCCCAGCTGCAATACCGACACTTCCAATTTCACTTTCTCCCTCTCAAATTGCAGATTAAAATTTATCATGTGGTGTTCGCTACCTCCTAATGGTTCCTTTACCTTGAGTTCCCTTATCAAATCCGGTTCACTGTATAACACTAAATTCGCCTTTTTCCTGGTAGGCTCCACTATAAGCTGTTCTAAAAATCCATCTTGGAGGCACTCTACAAATTCCCTTTCTTGGGGTTCGGTACCAACCTGATTTTCCCAGTCTATCTGCATATTGAAATCTCTCATGACCACCGTAGCATTGCCTTTTTTTCATGCCAATTTTATCTCCAGATGTAACTTGTACCCTGTATCCCGACTACTGTTTGGGGGCCTGTAAATAATCCCATTAGGGTCTTTTTAGTCTTATAATTTCTCAGCTCTATCCACAATGACTCTACATCTTCTGATCCTATGTCACCCCTCACTAAGGACTGAATTTTATTCCTAACCAACAGAGCTACCCCACCCCCTCTACCCACCTTCCTGTCATTCCGATATGACGTATAACCCTGAATATTTAGCTCCCAGCTCTGATCCTATGCAGCCACATCTCTGTAATTCCCACAGCATCATACCTACCTATCACTAACTGTTCTGTAAGCTCATTCTCTTTGTTTCTTATACTATGCATATTCAAATACAACACCTTTAATTTGGTATTCACCTCCCTCGTCACGCCGGTCCCGATTTTACCCGACCTGGATCTTTTACCCCTTCTTGAACTTTCCGTCCCATTAATTTGGGAGACTTCTGTAACATTTCCTGCACTCTCTTTCCCTTTAACTTCACCCTTACACTTCCAATTTGCTGACCCCCCCCCCCACTATTTAGTTTAAATAGTTAATATTTCAGCTGTTAATGTGTCTGGTGAACAACCATTTTTAAAATGGATATGCTTAGGTTGTTAAGGCCTGCTGTATTGAGTGGATTCATTGTTTACTGACACATCACAATTATGTGGTTGATGGGGAGCCTCTACTGGTTGCCATTCAGCATTCCTATGGGAACATGCACCTGGCTGACTGCCACCTCCTTTGTTGCACTTGGTGAATTGGTGTGCCAACAGTTAATGTAAATGATGCAAAAGATTATCTTCCCGAATGAAGAGATTTAGTGCCAAAGCAAGATGTAAATAGGGCAAAACAAAAATCTGCTGTTTAAAGTATTCTCTCTTTTCTATATTTTTCTCAGACCTGGCTATAGACAATAGACAATAGGTGCAGGAGTAGGCCATTCAGCCCTTCGAGCCAGCACCGCCATTCAATGCGATCATGGCTGATCACTCTCAATCAGTACCCCGTTCCTGCCTTCTCCCCATACCCCCTCACTCCGCTATCCTTAAGAGCTCTATCCAGCTCCCTCTTGAAAGCATCCAACGAACTGGCCTCCACTGCCTTCTGAGGCAGAGAATTCCACACCTTCACCACCCTCTGACTGAAAAAGTTCTTCCTCATCTCCGTTCTAAATGGCCTACCCCTTATTCTTAAACTGTGGCCCCTTGTTCTGGACTCCCCCAACATTGGGAACATGTTATCTGCCTCTAATGTGTCCAATCCCCTAATTATCTTACATGTTTCAATAAGATCCCCCCTCATCCTTCTAAATTCCAGTGTATACAAGCCCAATCGCTCCAGCCTTTCAACATACGACAGTCCCGCCATTCCGGGAATTAACCTAGTGAACCTACGCTGCACGCCCTCCATAGCAAGAATATCCTTCCTCAAATTTGGAGACCAAAACTGCACACAGTACTCCAGGTGCGGTCTCACCAGGGCCCGGTACAACTGTAGAAGGACCTCTTTGCTCCTATACTCAACTCCTCTTGTTACGAAGGCCAACATTCCATTGGCTTTCTTCACTGCCTGCTGTACCTGCATGCTTCCTTTCATTGACTGATGCACTAGGACACCCAGATCTCGTTGAACTCCCCCTCCTCTTAACTTGACACCATTCAGATAATAATCTGCCTTTCTATTCTTACTTTCAAAGTGAATAACCTCACACTTATCTACATTAAACTGCATCTGCCATGTATCCGCCCACTCACACAACCTGTCCAAGTCACCCTGCAGCCTTATTGCATCTTCCTCACAATTCACACTACCCCCCAACTTAGTATCATCTGCAAATTTGCTAATGGTACTTTTAATCCCTTCGTCTAAGTCATTAATGTATATCGTAAATAGCTGGGGTCCCAGCACCGAACCTTGCGGTACCCCACTGGTCACTGCCTGCCATTCCGAAAGGGACCCATTTATCCCCACTCTTTGCTTTCTGTCTGTCAACCAATTTTCTATCCATGTCAGTACCCTACCCCCAATACCATGTGCCCTAATTTTGCCCACTAATCTCCTATGTGGGACCTTGTCGAAGGCTTTCTGAAAGTCGAGGTACACCACATCCACTGA
Source organism: Rhinoraja longicauda (assembly GCF_053455715.1). Taxonomy (NCBI): domain Eukaryota; kingdom Metazoa; phylum Chordata; class Chondrichthyes; order Rajiformes; family Arhynchobatidae; genus Rhinoraja; species Rhinoraja longicauda. The sequence goes on along the minus strand of NC_135963.1, from coordinate 43,903,519 downwards.
CTCTCCCTTGTCAATTTTCCTAGTTACATCCTCAAAAAATTCCAGTAGATTTGTCAAGCATGATTTCCCCTTCGTAAATCCATGCTGACTCGGAATGATCCCGTTACTGCTATCCAAATGCTCAGCAATTTCGTCTTTTATAATTGACTCCAGCATCTTCCCCACCACTGATGTCAGACTAACTGGTCTATAATTACCCGTTTTCTCTCTCCCTCCTTTCTTAAAAAGTGGGATAACATTTGCTATCCTCCAATCCACAGGAACTGATCCTGAATCTATAGAACATTGAAAAATGATCTCCAATGCTTCCACTATTTCTAGAGCCACCTCCTATCTGAGATGATTGATCAAATTAGATGTCCTGCTCTAATTGCAAAGAAGGCATCTCATTGTCTAATTAATGTTCATTCTCATTCTTGCTCTTCTACCCTTGCCCTGTGTGCAACTTCCCAAACAATGGTTTGGCTCTTCTTGAGTCGTTCTTTCCTTTTACTAGATTCTACAATCATGGCTGTTACTGCCATCTCCAGCATGTTGACTATTAAATTTTCTTCACTGTCCTCACTTTCCCTTCACTTTCATTAGACCAAACATTACCACAATATACCATCATGATTTATTTATTTATACTACAGGTGCTCGACTTTGCGATGGTACAAATGGCCACGAGCCACAGCTCGCTTGCGGCCACGTGATCAGGTGTATTAAATGCATTTGGACTTACAATATTTTCGGTTTGCAATGGGTTTCTAGGAAAGGAACCCGGGTGGGGAGTGTCCTGTGGGCGGGCAAGGGGGGACAGGGAAAAGGCACTGACCTCTGCCCCGTTTCTCCTGCGGGCCTGGCGTGGAGCCGAAGCCTCTCCTGCAGCTCGGCGGGGAGCGACGGGGACTGCCATCTTGTGTATCTGCCGCCGCGCTGCACCACGGGAGGAAGGTCAGGCGCGGGGCACGCCAGGACAGGCGCCGGTCCTCCCGCTGGACCTCCGGGGGGGAGGGGGGAAAGCACGTTTATAAAAGTTCATTAGGCAAATTGTTTTTAAAAAGTAAAAAAAGTGGGTTTATTCAGACCACAGGGGAATGGTGAGTAGGGTGGGCCTAAAATTGTCGTGCTGTCGTGTACTGTTTTGGCTGTGTAGAGGGCATGGCGCGCGCGCACACACACACACACACACACACACACACAATCATATTGCCTTTTCCCTTGTAGGTTATATAAGCTGCTCTAAGAAGCCATCTTTTAGGCACTCCACAAATTCCTGGGATTTTCGTGGGATCCACACTGATTTTCCCAGTCTATTTGCGTATTGAAATCCCCCCTGACCATTGTACTATTACCTTTCCTGCTGTTTGTATCTCCTGATGCCATTTATATGCTACATCCTGGCTACTGTTCAGAGGCCTGGAGATAACGCCCATCAATCTTTTTACCTGTGCAGTTTCTTGACTCTACCAACAAGCATACTACATCTTCTGATCCTTTGTCATCCCTTGATAAGGACTGAATTTCATTCATTACTAACAGAGTTACCCCGCCCCTCTGCCGTCTGTCTTCAATAGAATGTGCGCCCATAGTTACGCAATTTGCTAGTACCCTGGACCCAGCCGGGTTCACCTGGAGTCCGTCCCATTGGAGCATGTACTTCCTTCCCCATACTTATCCTAACGTCCCACAAATTCAACCCTACTTCTCCCACCAATTTTTGAGCCACGCATTCAACTCTTTAATCTTCACCACCCTAGGCCAATTTGCCCGTGGCTCAGATAGCGATTATTACACCTTTTTGGTTCTGCTTTTCAATTTAGTTCCTAGCTGCTTGAATTCTCTCAGCAGAATCTCTTTCCTTGTCCTACCGTTGTCATTAGTACCCACATGGACCATGACAATTGGATCTTCCCCATCCACTCCAAATTGCTCCGTAGATCATACAAGATGTCCCAAGCCCGGGCACCAGGCAAGCAAGACTGATTTTGGGACTCTCTATCCTCATGACAGAGAATCGTGTTGTTGTAGTTCGTGCCCTATGAACAGAATAGTCAGACAACCGAATTCGTTTAACCTCTTTATTCTACTCACCCAGGTGGGAGAGTCTAGAAACCGAAGCGTTTAGAAACGCTCAAGAAGCTAGTGTAGTCTCTCTCTCCGAAAGCTAGCATTTACACACCTTTTATACCCTAAATAGATGTGCCAGCATTTTTCCATCACTGCCTTATATGGCAAGTTTACAACGCCCTATAAATCTTTGTGTCTTTCGGGACCTCCGTGTCCATCTTCTTTCTTGGGAACAAAGGGCAGTCCATATGGCAAGATGTTCTTCTTAACACTTCAAAGCTTTGAGGCCAGTTGCTGATATCAGAGGATACGATCAGCCATAAACCGCGCTTCCATGCTGACAACAGGATGCCCCAGGAATAATCCGAGCTGGAGCTTTTACACTCCTGCAATAAAACCCACATTGCTGCATTCGTAATGTTAGCCCTTACAGTGTCTATTCCCCTAACTGTACTATCCCCAATGACAATGTCGGAAAATGGAACTAGCTTCGATGTGGCAACTTGATCAGCATGGATGTTGCGCAGAAGAGCCTGTTTCTGCACTGTCTTTAAAATTTAAAACAAAAAATAGCCAAGGACTACATTTGATACATGCAGTATCTCAGTAGTAATGAACTGAAATTGTTTATTCCTATTTTCATTCCTTCAATTCACCATTCATGGTAAAATGTTTACAAACTTGTAATTATTAACTTGGGTAACAACCTTTTTAATCATATGCCTTTTCCAAGAAAAAAATATTGAGATTGTGTTTGACCACTGTTAACTTGGATGTGTAGTGATTCCCAAGAACCAGAGGTCTCCTGAATAAAAGGCCCTGAATGCAATTTTTATCAAAACTGTTGATCAACTGGGGGTTTTTTGTCACAAAAATATTGTTTTGCCAATCTGTTGCTTGGCTCATTATGAGAGCAAGTTGTTATTACTTAGATAATTGAGCAGAATGGTTTATCTCTCGTATAATGTGAACCAGGTGGAGACCATACCTTTTTTCATTATTGCCTCAATCCATTTTTTTTGTTGCTGAAACATCTTTACAAAGGACTAATTTTGTTACCTTCGTGTCGGAAAAAAAACTGCAGATGCCGGTTTAAATCAAAGGTAGACTCAAAATGCTGGTGTAACTCAGTGGGTCAGGCAGCATCTCGGGAGAGAAGGAATGGGTGACGTTTCAGGTCTAAGAAGGGTCTCGACCCAAAACATCACCCATTCCTTCTCTCCCGAGATGCTGCCTGACCCGCTGAGTTACTCCAGCATTTTGTGTCTAGCTTTGTGAATGAGTGAGATAACAACATCTCTCAAGTACCTCATAGCACTTTAATTCTCAATCACATTTTTGGGGATTTTAAATGTGCACTAAATACATTCGTGCTAAGCACTAACCTGTTGGTGGAAATGGCTGTTTATTATTAACGAAGCTGCAAAGTCTAATTTGGAAAAATTAAACTAAACTCGCTGGTCGGCGCAGACTTGGTGGGCCAAAGGGCCTGTTTTCATGCTGTAGCTCTAAACTAAACTATAAATTTTATTTATTTAGGAGTATGGAAACATAGCCTTATTGTTCAGAAAGATTTTGCTATTTTTGTACACGAGACTACACTAAAGCATTAAGACATTTAAGGCCTCAAAAGTTGTATACATTCAGCTCCAGATGTGTATGATGTCTGATGCCAGACCAGGAATACAGTGTAGGATTGAGCTCCCTGGCTGTCGCTGAAGTAGCTTTTATTATGATCTTGTGTGTTGTGACTACATTTGGAATCTCAACCTGAATATCTCTTGGTAATGAGATATTATTTTCGTAACTGCTTTAACATGCTTAATGTAGGTGGCTAATGTTATTTTTCTTCCTTCAGGAAGTACATGAATTGCTGAAAGATTATGAATTGAAATATTGCTATGTGGATAAGAACAAAGGAACGGGTGAGTAGAAATTGTATTTGAGAAAAGGTTTAGTTCTCAGCTATCATTTAACAAGAAATGTTCAATCAGTTGCATTGCCCAATATTTTAAAAAAACACTTGGAAACCATGTGATCTTTTAATAACATGCCACAGAAAGCAATCGATTCAATTGGTGTTTCTATGTGTGCAGCTGCAGTATCGCTATCTACCAAACAACAATGTGGAATATAAGACAATGTGGCAAATTAAGTATTGTGTAGGGAAGGGGGTGTTGGATTAAGGATTTTGATGAGGATAGAGAACAAAACCGTTGTGCAATGTTGAGAAACTAGTGTGTGTGGAGATCTTGATGTCTCGTTCATGAGATCTTGAACCTTGTTACTTTTTCCAAGTAGTTGGGCTTCTCAACATTAATAGAACCACAATTTTTTTTTAAAGGTTATGATACTTTACAAGGATGAGAAAATGCCTTTTGTTTTGCTCCCTATGGCTAGGTCATTTTTCTGCCTTTTATGGGTGGTAAAAACTGAATTAATCAGTGCTTTCAGAAGTGAATTTGACCCCTCTTTCCCCCAACCTTACCTGTGCCCCAGTTGGATACTCACCCATTTCTCCCCTTTCCACCTACATTTCTTCCACCAGCTTCACAATTCACAACTGTTCAATCCTTTTGTCTCCCATCTGTCGTTTCATCTCTGGCCTTTGTCCACTACCTGCCTATCCAACCCCCTCCTCACCTGTATCAACCTATTACCTGCCAGGCTCTTCCAGCTTTCATTTATCTTCCCCCCCCCCCCCCCCCCCCCCCACAATCAGTCTGAAGAAGTGTCCTGACGCAAAACATCACCTATTCATGTTCTCCAGATTTGCTGCCTGACCCACTGAGGTATTCCACCAATTTATCTTTTTTTTTTGTTGTAAATCAGCATCTGCAGCTCCTTGTATTTACCATTGAGAATTATTTGATGGGCTCTCGGGAAAGCCGAGCAATGGGACTGACAGGATGGTGTGGTGTCCGTGAACTCCTCCGGGCACACTGCTACAAATTGAAAAGACTTCCTAATAACTTTGCAAACCAGTGACCTTCACTACCAAAAAGCAAGCACTGATGTGTAGAAATACTCTCACTTCTACCCAAGACCTATATCAACCAGGCTTTGAAAGTTATCATCATTTTCCCGTGTGCTCATTATTGCAAAGGCATTGAAGATTCTGCTGCTTGTGTGTTTGAATAATTGTAGTTAGATGGTAGGATTACTGATGTGCTACTGGTTTATAATCTTGAATCCTGAACTAATATTGCAGGGAATTTACATTAGTCTTGTAATTAAAAGACCCTCTAATAAAATTGGATCAGCAAAACAGGCAAGTTGTTAAAATTATTAGAGATGATCAGTACCTGGTGCATAAGTATTGCGGATATTACTTGCCATCAATGTTGTGAAAATGGTCCAAGCTTTTGCTGCATGCAGGTATGAGCTGCTTCATTTGCTGCAGTATTGCATACAAAATTGAACATTGTTAGAAAAGTCAAATAGGTTTATCTCCTGTTGGTTCATTCACTATCTATTCTTCAGTACTTGGCCACTTTGGTTTCTGATAAAGGATATTGAAGTACCCATATCTTGTGCCCTTGTTAATTTCATGAACCGAGGGAAGGCAGCAGGTGAAAATCAGGAGGAGGTTTCCTTGCCCAAGTCTGACGTAACGCCATGAGACATCATGGGGATTGAAGTCAAATGATAAGGATTCCAAGGGTTACTCAATACCACCTATACGCGTATGTGCCAACCTCGCTTAGGTCTGTATGTTTAGTGGGATGAGAACAGCCAGAAATTGTGATGGAAGAATCCCACACGTTGTGTTGGCAATGATTGTGCGTAGCACTTTATCGGAAGGATCAGACAGCTGTGGATGGCAGCTGTGGCAGGGCTTGTACGCCATCACTTCCTGCAGATGAAACCAGTGGCAGGTCGAGTGACATCAAGGGAAGCGCAATGCTTTCTATACACATTTCAAAAGGAGAACACCTATGTGCCTTCACAGGCTCCCACAGTCTCTGATGGTATTGTAATCTCTGTCGCCGAGGCGACCTCAGAAGATTCTTCATGGGGCTAAACCGTCTGGATTTGTGGTGTACTTGGCTGCACCTTTAAAACCTGCTCAGACCAACTGGCTGAAGTTTTTGCGGATATCATCAATCTCCCTAAGGTCTGAGGTTCCCACCTGCTTTAAAAGGGCATCAATGATGCCAGTGCCCAAGACGAGTAAGGTGACATGATTTGATGACTACTGACCAATGGCACTAACGGCCATGGTATGAAGTGCTTTGATCAATGGTACAGATCACAATAGATGCAATCTTACTGGCTCTCCATTTTACACGGCACCACTTGGACAATAAGAATGCATGCGTCAGGCTGTTGTTCATCGACTACAGCTCGGCGTTCAACACTATCATCGCCTCCAAGCGCAGAGAACGAGGTGTCTGCTGATCTCTGTGCGACTGGATCCTTGACTTCTTCACTGGCAGACTACAATCGGAAAAAATTGGCAACAACTCTTTCTCCTCGAGCAGCTCAAGGATGTGTGTGCAATCATCTGTTCTGTAGCCATGAGTGCATAACTATACCATCACCATCTTTAAATTTGCCAACGAAACCACCATTTTGTTGGACATACAACAGGTAATGATGATGAAAGAGTGGAGGAGGGATGATAGAAAATCTGAATGAATGGTATAGATTTTCAGAACGACGATCTTGCTCTCAACATCAGCAAGAAGAAGGAACTGATTGTTGACTTTAGAAAAGGAAAGTTGAATATCTGTAAACCGAACTTAATTGATGACAGACATCTCTGAAGACCTGCACTGGACCCAGCACATTAATGCAATCATAAAGAGACCTATCAACCGATGCTTCTCGCCATCGACACCGGCGATTGTGCAATCCTGCTCCTTCTCGACCTCAGCGCAGCGTTCGATACAGTGGACCACACCATCCTTATTGACCGTCTCCGGTACGCGGTTGGCATTGATGGCACTGCCCTGAGCTGGTTCGCTTCGTACCTCAAAGATAGGAGTTTCGCCATCAACATAGGCAGTTACTCCTCTGCTCCAGCTAGCCTCTCCTGCAGAGTTCCACAAGGCTCCATCCTAGGCCCCATTCTCTTCTCTCTATACATGCTCCCCCTTGGCCAAATCATTCAAAGGCACGGCATTTCTTTCCACTGCTATGCCGATGACACTCGGCTTTACCTCCCCCTGAAACCCAACAACCAGTCAAATTTAAACAGCCTCTTACACTGCCTTGAGGACATAAAATGTTGGATGGCACAGAACTTCCTCCAATTAAATGAGAGCAAGTCTGAGGTCATCCTATTCGGCCCCCCCGACTCCATCAAATCGATAACAGGCAGTCTTGGAAGTCTATCCTGCCTAGTCAAACCGCATGTCAAAAACCTCGGCATGATATTTGACTCTGCATTAAAATTTGATAAGCAAGTCAACGCTGTGGTAAAAGCCAGCTTCTTCCAACTTCGAACCATAGCTAAAATCAAACCTTTCCTCCAATTCGACAACACAGAAAAAATCATTCACGCTTTCATTTCCTCCCGCCTAGACTACTGCAACTCCCTATACACTGGGATCAGCCAATCTTCCCTGTCCCGCCTGCAACTGGTCCAAAACGCTGCAGCGAGACTCCTGACGGGTACCCGTAAAAGGGACCACATCACCCCGATTCTGGCCTCTCTCCACTGGCTCCCTGTACGGTACAGAATCAACTTCAAGCTCCTCCTATTCACGTATAAAGCCCTAAATGGACATTCCCCCCCCCCCCCTACATCAAAAATCTTCTAACCCCCCTATCTAACTCCAGGTCCCTCAGGTCGGCTGACTTGGGGCTACTCACTATCCCGCGGTCTAGGCTCAAGCTCAGGGGTGACCGCGCTTTTGCGGTTGCAGCTCCTAGACTGTGGAACAGCATCCCTCTCCCCATCAGAACTGCCCCCTCCATCGACTCCTTTAAGTCCAGGCTCAAAACCTATTTCTACTCCCTAGCGTTTGAGGCTCATTGAGGAGGCGCTGTGAACTGTTTGCGTGCTACTGTATGTTTCATTTTTTTTCCTTAGTACCTAATCAGATGTACAGCACTTTGGTCAACGTGGGTTGTTTTTAAATGTGCTATACAAATAAAATTGACTTGACTTGACTTGACTATCAACGCCTCTACTCAGGAGATTGAGGTGGTTCGCTAACTCAAGCGCCTGGGAATGAAGGAGATTAGAGAGGGGTAGACACTGCCTGGTCCATCACGGGTACTGATCTCTGCACCATCGAAGGGATACATAGGAGGTTCCTCCACAAAAAGGTTGCAAGTATCATGAAAGACCCACACCACCCTGGCTATGCTCTCATTTCACTTCTACCGTTGCAATGAAAGTATAGGAGTCTGAAAACCGTGGCCAACAGGTTCACGAATAGCTGCTTCCTAACAGCCATCAGGCTTTTGTGCACTTCACAACAGTAACCTCAACTATGAACTTTTATGGACGGTCTTTAGTTGCACTAATGACTTTTGGGAAATTTTACACTAGTCTTGGCATTGTTCATTTATAGGATTTTTCTTTATATTATCTGTATATTGCATTCAAAAGCCTTGAATAAGCTGAATAAAGAGCACTTCTTCTCAATCATTACCTCTGCTTTTGTCCATTAGCAGGCATGTGAATTTTCCGCGTTTCCGCAGATTTCCACGTTTTTAAAATCCATTTTCCACACTTTTTGCATGATTTCCGCGTTTTTCACTTTGCCAAATGAACGGAGAAATCGGATCGAAAAAAAGAAAGAAAAAAAAACCCGAACTATAGACTTGTAATGAACACGAGGGTTCTGCGAAAAATCCCCCTTGCGCACCCTGGAAGTCTCCCCGGAAATGTGGCACCTAGGCTGGGCAAGGCAGCCAATCTCGACCTCATCCGGACTTCCACGGCCGATCAGTGGGTTGAATTTGCAACCTGCGGCCGGGGCTCTGGAACTCCAGCCCAGCTGGAGCCAGCAGATCTATCCCCATAGCCGACTTCCTTGGCCTGCTGGATAAACCAGCAAAGCTCTGGAACCAAGAGTGCCAGAAAATCAGTGGTGGAATTGTAATGAGTAAATATTACATTTAAGTGCAGGATTTCATTAAGACAGGGTTAAATATTAAAACAGAGCAGAAAAGCCAATTACCACCTTTTTGGGCTGATTATCAATTAATGTGCGAATTTACTTAAATGTTATTAGTATACAGTGACATATTCACATTATTTTGTGATGTCTCTTTTTACTTTGAAATTAACTAAAAGAGGCCTAAAACTGGTAATTTTGTGTGTAAATTTTCAATTTTTTTGACCCCCGCTGTACACCTCGCATAAGCGCTCGGCTCTTTTCCTCTTTTTTTACCTCGCTCACATGCCTGATTAAACACCTCCAGCCCCATTTGTGGGAAAAGTCTGGTTCCTACAATTGTCCCATCAGCTTCATCAGCCTGGTTAAAAAGTGAAAAAATCAGAGTGAGGGTGGAAGTGGAGAGGAAGAGTTTGAACTGCAGGTTATGATCTTGTACTGTATTTGTGTTCTTTTTCTTAATATTTAGTTTTCCTCTTTAAAGCACAAGATTCTGATTTGATATTGGAGGAACAGAAGACAGCTGAAAGTTAGGTTTTGCTTAAGTGCAATGCTGCCTCAAGCCATGCAAATTAAAAATGGAATAAAATGTAATGGAATCTGCAAATGTATGGTTTGATCCTGAAGAAAATTGAGCATGTTTGGCCTATAGTGGAGGCATAATGGGTTTTGCAGGGATTGTGGTGGGGATAGATTATGAAGTAGTCACAATTGGCCTGTAGATTTGTGGCTATCAGATCATTTGTGTAGGAAGGAACTGCAGATGCTGGTTTATACTGACACAACATGCTGGAGTAACTCAGTAGGACAGGCGGCATCTCTGGAGTGAAGGAATGGGTGATGTTTCTGGTCAAGACCCTTCTTCAGATCATTTAATGGAGCTGAATCAGTATGAAGAAGGTCCTGACCCAAAACCTCATTTGTCCATTCAATCCCCAGATGCTGCCTGACCTGCTTAATTGCTGTGTAAGAAAATAACTGCAGATGCTGGTACAAATAGAAGGTATTTATTTCACAAAATGCTGGAGTAACTCAGTAGGTCAGGCAGCATCTCAGGAGAGAAGGAATGGGTGACGTTTCCGGTCGAGACCCTTCTTCAGACTGAAGATCTGAAGACTGCTTAATTGCTGTGATTTGCTCAAGATTCCAGCATCTGCAGTCTCTTGTATTGATAGTGGAGTTTGGTTTGCATATTTGGTGGAGGGAAGTTGTGGTGCTCGGATGCGAGGTCCTCGTCAGAAATGGGGAATTTGACCAATAAATTGGAGATTAATAGGATTGGATGGTTATTTTGGAAAGTGGATGAAGAGTGATGCTTGTGCAGCAGATCAGGTGATAGTGGGTTGGAATTGGCTGAGGTGAAGAAGGGGGTAAGGGGACCTTAAATGAGGTTATGGATTTGAACATAGCTTGTCATATTCCTTGGTCTGGACTTCACAGGTTGGAAGCTGCCCAGTCATATCCTTGTTTTAAAAAAAATGAAGTAGCTTCACAGGTTCTGGAAATAGTGTCTGGAGGCATGTTTATTTGACAATTTCTTTCACTGCTTGGTATGACAAATGAATGGATGTCTTTAAAAGAAATCACACATTTAATAGAACTAGCTTTGAGTGCACTATTTTCTTTTTTTTGGTGTTTTTATTGAAATTTCATTGTACAGTGTCTGACGGCAAACCTTTGAGTACTTTCGTGATAATATTTAAGATGGAAGTTTAATGTGACCTTGATAGGCATAGCTTGTCGTATTCCTTGGAGTGGACTTCACCGGTTGGGAGCTGCCCAGTCATGTCCTCGTAAATTAATGAAATAGCTTCACAGGTTCTGGAAATGGTGTCGGGGGGGGGCATGAATATTTGGCAGTTCTTAACATGGTTAGCATGACAAATGATTGGTCGTTAAAGAAAAATCACGCATGTAATGGAAATTGCTTTGGGTCCACGATCTTCCTTTTTATTGAAATTGCATTGTACAGTGTGTGATGGCAAACTGTTGAGTATTTTAGTGATTATGTTTAAGATGGAAGTTTAATGTGGTCTTGATAGGTTGGGTATAGAATGGATGTTTCCATTGCGTGAGAAAATTGCGGTACTGTTTCAAAAAAGAGGTTGCCCGTTTAAGATGGAAGAAAAGGATACATTTTTAAGGCTTCAATCCTTGGAGCTTTCTTTCTCAAAGGACGATGGAAGCAGAATATTTGAATATTTTGAACGGGGAGTCAGGTCGGGGGGGGGGGGGGGGGGTCCTGATTGGAAAGGGGTAAAAGGTTACTGGAGTTGGGTAAGAATACAGGATTTGGGTTGCATCACATTACACATGACCTTATTGAATGGTGGTGCAGACCTGGAGGGTTAAATAGTGTATGGGAGGGGGGTCATTTATTAATACAGAAGAAGGTTCTGCACTTGCATTGAAACATCAATGCAGCAATTCTACCCAAAGTTGTTCTTTGATTTTCTTTACTTTGTATTCCTTTGGACATTATTTATACTTGCTTTGCCCCTCTTACTTTTTCCATTGATTTTGGATTACCTTCAGACACGTCAGTTCACTCCTCCTTTGAGTTTCTAAGATTTTATGAGAGAACCTATGGACGGTCAAGATTTATGCCAATAAAATCTAATATATTGAGCCTATAGATAGCATCTTTCCAAAGATTTTTAAGATTTGAGGACAAAGGAAATGTGACATTCATGGCCTTTAATACTTGAATTGACCAAAAGAAAATTGGTTAAATTTGATATTTATTCATAACTTGTACCTAATTCGTACAAAAGTTATTGGGGTGCATTTAAACAATTTCTGTGCGAATTTGCACCAGACTTCCTGCAAAGTTAATTTGCTTTCACAGATATGATTTTGAAATGCTTAACATATATAACATATAACAACTACAGCATGGAAACAGGCCTGTCCGGCCCTACCAGTCCACGCCGACCATTCTCCCTGACCTAGTCTCATCTACCTGCACTCAGACCATAACCCTCCAATCCCCTCCTATCCATATACCTATCCAGTTTACTCTTAAATAATAAAATCGAGCCAGCCTCCACCACTTCCACCGGAAGCCCATTCCATACAGCCACAACCCTCTGAGTAAAGAAGTTCCCCCTCATGTTACCCCTAAACCTTTGTCCCTCAATTCTGAAGCTATGTCCCCTTGTTGGAATCTTCCCCACTCTCAAAGGGAAAAGCCTACCCACGTCAACTCTGTCCGTCCCTCTCATAATTTTAAAAACCTCTATCAAGTCCCCCCTCAACCTTCTACGCTCCAAAGAATAAAGACCCAACCTGTTCAACCTCTCTCTGTCGCCTAAGTGCTGAAACCCAGGCAACATTCTAGTAAATCTCCTCTGTACCCTCTCCATTTTGTCGACATCCTTCCTATAATTTGGCGACCAGAACTGCACACCATACTCCAGATTCGGCCTCACCAATGCCCTGTACAATTTCAACATTACATCCCAACTTCTATACTCGATGCTCTGATTTATAAAGGCAAGCATACCAAACGCCTTCTTCACCACCCTATCCACATGAGATTCCACCTTCAGGGAACAATGCACAGTTATTCCCAGATCCCTCTGTTCCACTGCATTCCTCAATTCCCTACCATTTACCCTGTACGTCCTATTTTGATTTGTCCTACCAAAATGCAGCACCTCACACTTATCAGCATTAAACTCCATCTGCCATCTTTCAGCCCACCCTTCCAAAAGGCCCAAGTCTCTCTGTAGACTTTGAAAATCTACCTCACTATCAACTACTCCACCTATCTTAGTATCATCTGCATATTTACTAATCCAATTTGCCACACCATCATCCAGATCATTAATGTAAATGACAAACAACAGTGGACCCAACACAGATCCTTGGGGCACTCCACTAGACACTGGCCTCCAACCTGACATACAATTGTCAACCGTTACCCTCTGGTATCTCCCATTCAGCCATTGTTGAATCCATCTTGCAACCTCACTATTAATACCCAACGATTTAACCTTCTTAATCAACCTTCCATGTGGAACCTTGTCAAATGCCTTACTGAAGTCCATATAGACAACATCCACAGCCTTGCCCTTATCAATTTCCCTGGTAACCTCTTCAAAAAATTCAAGAAGATTAGTCAAACCTGACCTTCCAGGCACAAATCCATGTTGACTGTTTCTAATCAGGCCTTGATTATCCAAATAATTATATATATTGTCCCTAAGTATCTTTTCCATTAATTTTCCCACCACAGATGTCAAACTAATAGGTCTATAATTGCTAGGTTTACTTTTAGAACCTTTTTTAAACAAAGGCACAACATGCGCAATGCGCCAATCTTCCGGCACCATCCCTGTTTCTAATGACGTTTGAAATATTTCCGTCATAGCCCCTGCTATTTCTGCACTAACTTCCCTCAATGTCCTAGGGAATATCCTATCAGGACCTGGAGACTTATCCACTTTTATATTCTTCAAAAGTGTCCGTACCTCCTCTTCTTTAATCATCCTAATTTCCATCACTACTCTACTTGTTTCGCTTACCTCACATAATTCAATATCCTTCTCCTCGGTAAATACCGAAGAAAAGAAATTGTTTAATATCTCCCCCATTTCTTCCGGCTCAGCACATAGCTGTCCACTCTGACTCTCTAATGGACCAATTTTATCCCTCACTATCCTTTTGCTATTGACATATCTGTAGAACCCCTTGGGGTTTACTTTTACATTACTTGCCAAAGCAGCCTCATATCTTTTTTTCGCTTTTCTAATTTCCTTTTTAAGATTCCTTTTACATTCTTTATATTCCTCAAGAACCTCATTTACTCCCTGCCGCTTATATTTATTGTATATCTCCCTCTTTTTCCGAACCAAGTGTCCAATTTCCCTGGAAAACCACGGCTCTTTCAAATTATTATTCTTTCCTTTCCACCGAACAGGGACATAAAGACTCTGTACTCTCAAAATTTCACCTTTAAATATCCTCCATTTCTCTATTATATCCTTTTCATAAAACAACAATTTCCATTTCACTCCTTTTAAATCCTTTCTCATCTCCTCAAAATTAGCCTTTCTCCAATCCAAAATCTCAACCCTTGGTCCAGATTTGACCTTCTCCATAATGATATTGAAACTAATGGCATTATGATCACTAGACCCAAAGTGCTCCTCAACACATACCTCCGTCACCTGACCCATCTCATTTCCTAACAGGAGGTCCAACACTGCCCCTTCTCTGGTAGGCACCTCTACGTATTGCTGCAAAAAACTATCCTGCACACATTTTACAAACTCCAAACCATCCAGCCCTTTAACAGAATGTGATTCCCAGTCTATATACGGAAAATTGAAATCACCCACAATCACCACTCTGTGCTTACTACTAATATCTGCTATCTCCTTACATATTTGCTCTTCCAATTCTCGTTCCCTATTTGGCGGTCTATAATACACCCCTATAAGTGTTGCTAAACCTTTCTCATTGCTGAGTTCCACCCAAACAGCCTCCTTAATCGAGCCTTCTAGTCTGTCCTGCCAAAGCACTGCTGTGATATCCTCCCTGACAAGCAATGCAACACCCCCACCTCTTGCCCCTCCGATTCTATCACATCTGAAACAATGAAATCCTGGAATATTTAATTGCCAATCGCAACCCTCCTGCAACCATGTTTCACTGATCGCCACAACATCATACTTCCAGATGTCAATCCAGGCTCTAAGCTCATCCACCTTTCTTACAATGCTCCTAGCATTAAAATATACACATTTAAGGGACCCATCATTTCTTATTCTCAGTTTATTTCTTTTCCCTTCTTTCTCTCCTACATATTGGGTCTGAGTGTTTCCCTTTTCTGCCTCCTGCCTCACACACTGCCTATTAGCTATCTGTGTTTGAGTCCCTCCCCCCAACCGTACTAGTTTAAAGTCTCCGCAGTTATTTTAGCAAATCTCCCCGCCAGGATATTGGTTCCCCTCGGGTTCAGATGCAACCCGTCCTTTTTGTCCCAATGATCCAGAAACTTGAAACCCTGCTCCCTGCACCAGTTCCTCAGCCACGTATTTATCCTCCACCTCACTCCATTCCTATTCTCACTATCGCGTGGCACAGGCAGTAAGCCTGAGATTATTACTTTGGAAGTACTTTTTTTTAACTCTCTTCCTAGCCCCCTGAATTCTCTTTTCAGGACCTCTTCCCTTATCCTACCTATATTGTTGGTACCTATATGTACCACGACCTCTGGCTCCTCTCCCTCCCCTTTCAGGATATCCTGGACACGCTCAGACACATCCCGGACACCGGCACCAGGGAGGCAAACCACCATCCGGGTCTCCCGACTGCGTCCACAGAAACGCCTATCTGACCCCCTCACTATAGAGTCCCCTATTACTACTGCTCTCCTCTTCCTTTCCCTACCCTTCTGAGCAACAGGGCCGGACTCCTTGCCAGAGGCCCGGGCACCGTCGTTGCCCCCAGGTAGGCTGTCCCCCCCAACAGTAAAACCTGGTATTATTAGTTGCTTGTTTCTGCGGCCTTTCTTAATCCTGCAAATTATGGGGAGATAGACCACATGAGTAGTATAGAATATTCACACTTTCATCATTCTGAATAATTAGTATGAATACCACAATAAGTGGTTAATACAAATTCGGGTGGTTGAGACTGACAGTTCTAATTATGGGACAAAGCTCAGATAGGCTATTTTAGACCACCATTGCAATCTTGAATATTTCCATGGGAGTAAGTTATGGCAGTACTGGCCATTGCTTACTACCAAGGAAATAATCAATTGGAACATTATGTCAAATGATCCCTGAACTCCTGGACTAGGAATCATCACTGCCATCTGCCATTGGATCGTCTGACCCACAGACCACAATCTTTCTGACCCACAGACCACAATCAGTGAGGATAGGTGATAACACCACCTCCACAATAATTCTCAAAACCAGTGCCCCACAAAGATGCGTTCTCAGTCCCCTCCCATACTCGTACATTCTTGACTTTATGGCCAAATTTGGCTCTAACTCCATTTGCAAGTTTACAGATGGCACAACTGTGGTGGGGCCGGATAATGACACGGTAGAGTACCTCAAGAAGGAGATTGAGAATTTAGTTACATGGTGTCAGGATAATGACCTCTCCCTCAATGTCAGAAAGTTGAAGGAGGCAGGTGGAGAAAGCATGGAGTACATGCCCCAATCAGCATCAACGATGCCAGTGGAAATTGTTGTGACCTTCAAGTTCCTTGGCATTAATATTACCAATGGCCTGTCGTGTGCCTACCACATTGATGTGACAACCAAGAAGCTACACCAAAGTCTCTACTTCCTGAGAAGATGGAGGAAAATCTGCATGTCTTCAATGACTTGCAAACTTTGACAAATGCACCATGGAAAACATACTATCGGGTTGCATCGCAGCTTGGTTTGGGAACAGCTATGCCCAAGACAACAAGAAATTGCAAGTGTTATAGATATCTCCTAGTCCATCTCACAGACCAGATTTCCCACTATTAATTCCATCTGCACACGCTGCTACTTTGGAAAAGCAGTCAACATAATCAAAGACTTGTCCCATCCTGACCATTCCTCCTGTCTGGCTTCTTTAAAGAACTTTAAAGCATGCCCCATCAGACTCGGGTACAGGTTCTTTCCCTCTGCTATCAGGTTTCTGGGCAGTCCTTCTGTAAGCTCGGGTACTGACCGATTCACCTCTCCCGCATGTGAACAATGGGCTCAGTCTATAGAATTGATGTGCTATAATGCTGAGAACTATATTCTGTGTTCTATCTTCCCATTTGCTCTATCTATTGTACTTTAGTTTGACTTGATTGTATTAATGTATGGTATATCTGATCTGTTTGGATAGCATGCAAAACAAAACTTTTTGCTGTATCTCAGTACACATGACAAAATAAACCTAAACTTAAACCAAGGAAGGAACTGCAGATACTGGTTTAAACTGAAGATGACACAAAAAGCTGGAGTAACTCAGCGGCACAGGCAGCATCTCTGGAGAGAAGAAATGGGTGACATTTCAGGCCAAAGAAGGGTCTTGACCTGAAACGTCACCCATTTGTTTCTCTCCAGAGATGCTGCCTGTCCCACTGAGTTACTCCAGCTTTTTGTGCCCTCTTTTGGGGAATTTTATAATTTGGTGCATGCTGTGTATTATTACACTTTAATTAAATTAACCATTGCATTAAAAAAGCAGCGATGCATTCTTTATTTAAAACTATTTGATATACCAATAGCAGATTTTCCTCGGTCAATTTTCAGAGCAATGGACATGAACATGGCAAGGATGAGCAACCCTAATTGCCCTTTAAGGTCGTGTTGAGCCATCTTAAATGGCAGCAATTCTGTTGGGCATTGATTTGCAAATTTTAACCCAGTGGCATTTGAGCAACAGTTATATTTTGAAGTCTGAGTGACGTGTGACTTGAAGGAATCCGACAGATGTTGGCATTTCCAACGACATTGCCTTTGTTGTCCTTGATTGTAGACATTCTGAATTTGGTTAATGCATTTGGAATTGAATTTCCTGAAACGGGTGTCTAATGTGGATGGCTAATTGCATTTCTGGGGAGTAGGTAAAAATCAGTAGTAGATATTTATTGAAAATTGATTACCGTACGTACGTGCATTTATTCACAAAGTGCTGGAGTAACTCAGCAGGTCAGGCAGCATCTCAGGAGAGAAAGAATGGGTGATGTTTCGGGTCACCAGCATTTTGTGAATAAATACCTTCGATTTGTACCAGCATCTGCAGTTATTTTCTTACACTACCTGTTGCTATCATTCTTCAGGAAACGGGGCTTCCCCTCTTCCATTATAGATGAGGCTCTCACTAGGGTCTCTTCTACATCCTGCAGCTCCGCTCTTGCTCCCCCTCCCCCCATTCGTAACAAGGACAGAATCACCCTCGTTCTCGCCTTCCACCCCACCAGCCAGCGTATCCAACAAATCATCCGCCAACATTTCCGTCACCTACAATGGGACCCCACCACTGGCCACATCTTCCCATCCCCTTCCTTTTCTGCGTTCCGCAGAGACCGTTCCCGCCATAACTCCCTGTTCCACTCGTCCATTCCTACCCAAATCACCCCATCCCCGGGCACTTTCCCCTGCAACTGCAGGAGATGCAACATCTGTCCCTTTACCTCCCCCCTCAACTCCATCCAAGGACCCAAACAATCTTTCCAGGTGAGACAGGTTCACCTGCATCTCCTCCAACCTCATCTATTGCATCCGCTGCTCTAGATGTCAACTTCTTTACATCGGCGAAACCAAATGCAGGCTCAGCAATCGCTTCGCTCAACACCTTCGCTCAGTCCGCCCTAACCAACCTGATCTCCCGGTGGCTGAGCACTTCAACTCCCTCTCCCACTCCCAGTCTGACCTTTCTGTCATGGGCCTCCTCCAGTGTCATAGTGAGGCCCACCGGAAATTGGAGGAACAGCACCTCATATTTCGCCTGGGCAGCTTGCAGCCCAGCGGTATGAACATTGAATTCTCCAACTTTAGATAGTTCCTGTCCCTCTCTTCCCCTTCCCAGATCTCCCACTGTCTTCCTGTCTCCACCTATATCCTTCCTTTGTCCCGTCCCCCTGACATCAGTCTGAAGAAGGGTCTCGACCCGAAACGTCACCCATTCCTTCTCTCCTGAGATGTTGCCTGACCTGCTGAGTTACTCCAGCATTTTGTGAATAAATACCTTCGATTTGTACCAGCATCTGCAGTTATTTTCTTACACGTTCGTACTTGCATGGTAGGTACATTTGTTTTCAAAACATTGAAAAGCAGAGTTTTAATTTTTGTTCTGTGAATGTTTTGGTTACTGAATGGTTGCCATATTAAGTGAATACACAAAGTACCTTTTCAGCTGTATGTTGTGTGTTTTCTACTAAAACTAGTACACATGACGGAAATGTTGTTTTGAACTTGACTGGTCAGCAATTTCTTTTGGACAATACTGCTTTATTTCTGAACTCTATCTTTATCAGAGTGTGTGCGCTGATCTTTTGTGGTTTCTGTTTACACTAGGCAGTGCTGTGTAAGCTAAAAGCCCACATGGTGCAGCATTGCAAAGCATAAAAGGTGAGGTCAAACAATAGACAGTCTAGAACATTGGGGCTCCTGTAACCTTGAAAGCAAGTGTAATAGTTTGAATTTTCAGTATTAACAAAATATCGTTGTTTTTTATATTCACTTGTTTAGATTTGTGTAATTTGAATAAAGCTATTTTAATTGTAAAGTTTGTCATTGCTTAAATTTTTTGTAAGCACTTTCTTTTTGGAACATTGAGGATTGAAGTATTAATCTAGGCCATGTTGAATTTCAAGTGATGGTTGGTAATGAATCTGTTGTGCAGCCACCTTCCTTTTCTAATTGAAAGAATCACGCCAATGATTTTTCATTAATTGTAGTTGTTATATTTTAATGAAAATCAAAGCCGAAACGATCAATTTATTATAGTCTTTTACGGCTGTCTTGAAACAAAAAAATAGACACGAGAAGCCAGTGTTATCCATGTGAAGCTAATAACATATTAAATAATGAAGAAGCTAGAATGTAAAGTTTCTATTGTAGAAATTGAAAAGAATCTTTCTTTTAACTTTCTGTTTGATAATTTGTGTAGAACAATTTGTCACTCCATTGTTTATTCACCTTGAAGACTTCCTTTTGAGTTACTGTTTTATTGAATTGCAGCTAGTTCAGCAAAGGTAACTGATTTCCTTTTTGTCTACGTTATTTGTTTGATCCATGCTACCATGTAAGTGAATAATTATTTAAAAGGAATAACATTTAAGTGATGGAAATGAAATACCCTGCTATAAATTTAATTTCTAAGTTAGTATCAAAGATGTTAATACCAAAGAAGGAAATTGATCTTGTGTCAAATACTTTAATATATTGACTCTTTGATTTAATGTGATTTTCTTTTTCAGCTTTTGTTACTTTGCTTAATGGAGAGCAAGCAGAGGATGCCATTTGCAAATTTCACAAGTCCATTTTCCAGGAAAGAGAGATAACTGTTCAGCTACAATCGACAGATAGTTTGCTATGTGTTACTCAGCTGCCCCTTTCCTATACACAACAACAGTTTGAGGATCTGGTCCGTCTCCATGGAAATCTGGAGCGGTGCTTCCTTGTTTATAGTGAGACCACTGGGCATTCAAAAGGTTATGGTTTTGTGGAATACATGAAGAAGGATTCTGCTTCTCGAGCTAAATCTGAACTTATGGGCAAACAGCTAGGATCTTGCATCCTATATGTTCAGTGGACAGATGCTGATCAACTGTCACCTGATTTCCTTCATTCAAAGTGCCTTTGCATCGATAAAATTCCCCATGATTACAAAGACTCGGAGGAGCTGACGCAGTTCTTCTCACAGATGTTTAAACCAGTTTTCTGTCAGGTATGTAGAGAAAAATGGGAATATGCTTATTTTTTTCATGGCATGGACTTAACTTTAAATTCAGTGGTTGTAATATTTTTGAACTCAATGTGCAATATGGTTTTGTGAACTCAAATTTTAGAACATTACTCCAGGGTGTCTCCACTACTTCCAGTGTGTCCACTACTTCCATAGCAATCTTTTTCAAAATCTTGAGATGCAGATCATCCCTGTAGATTTTTATCAGCTTTTGTCACCTTCAATTTTTTTAAACTAATGTTCTTTATTCTACAGTATTTCTTGTTTAGTCTAGATGGCATTTTCTTGTTTTCATTAAGATGGATACAAAATATGTATTCAATTCCTGTTTCCTCTCCCCAATATAATTTATCTTGATCTCTGAGACCCATGCTGCAATTCCTAATTTGCCTTTCAATGAGCACCCATAGAAGCCTTTATAGTCTTTTTTTTCTTTTCTTGATTACTGTCTCTTTTTGTCATTAATTTCTTGGTTCTGTTTTGCTGCAATGTGACATTTGGCCCATACTTGTGTTTCCTGCTCTGTTTGGCAGAATAATTTTTATTGATGGGATTTTGTGCCTCTCAGTATCTTATCATTGTTATAAATTATCCTTATAAATGTTCACCATTGTTTACTTAGTGCTGTATACTTTTAATGCCTTTTGCAGTCTTTTCAACTCGTAATGTGTTTTCCCGCTTAAATTTATTGACTGTCACAGTTGTACTGGGTTAGTGCTCTTCAACTTTGGAATAGTGCTCTTCAACAAGTGTTAACGGATCTTTTATTAGGATTCACTCAATGTTTTTTCTATGCTTTCTTCACTTAGTTGCTTTCCTCCTATTTCTGCCTTCTACCACTTCACACTCTTTCCCACACATACCACTGCTGAAATTGGGAGGTCAGAAATATACTGGAACTCCCTGACTTGACAGTTGCGTTCCGTGAACCCTTGCGCAAGCCAGATTTTATGTAAGTCTGAATCTCCATCCACTGCCCAAAAGAACTCATGGAGAGTATTAACTGTCTCCGTGTCCGGCTGTTTCCAAGGCACTTTCTGCAGTGCGCAGCCTTCTGGGTAAGCACAGCTGCCGTTGCCTGAGTTACACTTGTGGCGATTACAAACTTCCTTGTTAGCACCAGGGACTCAGTGCAGAATTGTTTACGGAAATGCGAGTGTATGTATGTCGCCTGTTACATAAATCGGGGAATGTTTACATTCTAGTTATGAATATTTGGTAATCCAGATTAATATGGTATTCAAAGTTAGGATGAAATGAAGATCTTCTAAAAAATCAATCTTGCACTACTGATTCTTTATGCAAAAGTTTATTTGAGTGGTAGTAGCTTTTCATTGTAACAGTATTGTGACTATCTGCAAGCTATTTAAGTTTTGTGACAGCCAAGGGCAGCATCCTTATCAGTAATGATCACCAAATATTGACCTAATTTGTATTTTAATCACCTTATCTGTGCACAGGAATTGAACCAGACACCTCTCTTGTTGGGACACCTCTCTTGCCCCTCCCCTACCCCCACTGCCCCTAGCGTTGCCTCCACCCCCATTTCCCCCTCCCCTCCCCACCCCTATTTCCCCCCTCCTCTCGCTCCCACCCCTCTCCCTGCCCGCACCACACTCTCCCCCCACCCCAATCGTCCCTCCTCCCCACCCCCACTCCCCCCCCCCCACTGCCACTCTCCTCCCCCACCCCTCCTCCCCCACCCGCTTCCCCCCCTTCCTCCCACCCCACTTCCCACCCACCCGCTCCCCCCATTCTCCCCTCTTCCCCACCCCCACTCTCCCCTGCCCTGCACTGCCCCCCACACCCACTGCCCCTCCTTCCCCCACTCCTCCTCCCGCCACTCTCCCCGACCACCTTCCCCCCCACTCTCTCCCCCACTCTCCCTTTCCCCCCACTCCCCTCCTACCCCCATCCTCCCCTCCACCCACTCGAAACCCCTTGCTTCGGGCCCGGCAACGCCGCTTAAAGCTCCTCCGTGCGAGGGGGAAGGCACTGAGCACAGCACTCCCGTCAGTCGGGTGGGTGCCCCCACCCCTCGGAGCGGGAGAAGCAACTACACCTCCCGGCGGCAGCGTTGCCTGATCTGAGGAATGTCAGGCGCGAGGCATGCAGGGACGGGCGGCGGTGCACCCGGGGGGCGTATTAGTTCAAGTTCGGGGGGTGGGTGGAGCGCATTAGTTAAAGGTCCGGGGGGCGAGAGCGAGCTCATCTCTTGAAGACGTGCGGGTCGCATTGTGCCGTCACACGCTGAATAGCGGTGTGGGAGGGGGGAGCGCGAGCTGATCTCTCACAGTCACACGGGTGCCATTGTGACGTCACACGCTGAAGACCTTCAAGAACTGGGTTAGAAAGGAACATTTTAAACTTTAAAATCTCTAGCTTTAAAAATATAGCTTCAATTTGAATGAGAGTTGTTACATATTATGCCCAGGATTGTGGTGAGTAACATGGGCCAAACATTGTGGCGCTATGGTGTACCGTTTTGGCTGTGCGAACCAAAAAAGGTTGACACAAACACACAAACAAACACACTTTTAGTAATATATAGATATCTTGACAATGTTTGTCAGTTCTTTAGCAAGCAGCTTTGCTTCAGATACTTGGCAGTTAAGGAAAATTTGCCCGTATTTAAATATCTTCCAAACAAGGGTATTTTTGTTTTAACAACTTTTGTGTTTTAGTGTACATTTGAGTAAAATCTGTGGTGCCAATGTGCATTTCATTGGGTTTTCAGCCACTTTATTAAATTGTGCCTTTTTTTAATTGACTTTGGGAAGGTTGTGAAAAGAACTGAGCCAATTGAGGAACTGCTCCATTTACCACTAGATATTTCTTTGAGTGGAGGATTGTTGTTCAACTTTTGTTTTAGTGTGCTTATTTTTCTTTCATTTTATTTATCAGCTTGCCCAAGGCTCAGGTAGCCATCCGTCTTTTGCAGTAGCAGAGTATGAGACTGCTGACCAAACTGAATTAGTTCAGCGATCTGCTAATGGAATGCTTGTTGGGGGCAGCCATGTCCATATTTCATTTTGTGCTCCGGGTCCTGCAGGACGCTGTACTCTGGCAGCACTTATTGCCGCCCAGAGGTTGGTAAGTAAGATCTTTAATCCTCTTCAGAATATTTAAGTTATAGCACCAAAATAAGTATGACATTTATTCTGTTATTTCAGCAATAAACAGCATTACTAATTATTTTGAACGGAATGATACAGCATGGAAATAGGCCCTTCAGTCTAACTAGCCCACACTGACCAAGATGCCCCATTTACCCTAATCCCACCTGCCTGTGTTTGGCCCCTATCCTTCTAAACCTTTCCTATCCATGTACCTGCCCAGATGTCTTTTAAATGTTGTGATTGTACCTGCCTCAACTATCTCCTCTGGTAGCTTGTTCCATATACCCACCACCCTTTGTGCGGGAAACGTTGCCCCTCAGTTTCCTGTTAAATCTTATACCTCACCTCAAACCCATGTCGTCTGGTTCCTGATTCCCCTACTGTGGGTAAAAGACTGTGTATTTACACACAGCGTATTTACACTGTGTATTTAACTATTCCCCTCATGATCTTGTCCATCTCTATAAGATCACCCCTCATCTTCCTGTGTTCCAAGGAATAAGTCGTAGCTTGCTCAGCCTCTTCTGATAGCTCAGGCCCTCGAATCCGAACAACATCTTCGTAAATCTTCTCTGCATTCAACCTAACATCTTTCTTCTAACAGGGTGAAGATCTAAACTGAACACGACACCCCAAATGTGGCCCCGCCAATGTCTTGTACAACTGTAACATAACATCCCAACTTCTATACTCAATACTCTGACTGATGAAAGCCAGTGTGATTAAAGATTTCTTGACCACCCTATCTACCTGTGATGCCACTTTCAACGAACTATGTACCTGCACTCCTGAATCCTTCTGCTCTACAACACTCTCCAGAGCCCTGCCGTTCACTGTGAAGGTCCTGCCCTGGTTTAACGTCCCAAAAGGCAACACCTTGCACTTATCTGTATTAAACTCCATTAACCATTCTTTAGGTCATCTGCCCAACTGTTCAAGATTCTACTGCAATTATTGATAACAATCTTCCCTATCTACAATTCTACCCACTTTCATATCATCTGCAAACTTACTAATTGTGCATTCCCATCCAATCATTGATATAAGCCACCAACAGCAATGGGCCCAGCACCAATCCCTGAGGTCCACGACTAATCATAACCTTCCAGTCTGAAAAACAACCCTACCCCATCACCTTCTGCTTCCTTTCATGAAGCCCATTCTCCATCCTATTAGCTAGCTCTCCCTGGATCCCTTGCGATCTAATGTGGCCTACCAGGTGGACCTTATCAGATGATTTCCGCAAGGCCATATGGACTATGTCTTCAACTTTGCCGTCATGAACTTCTTAAAAAAAAAACTCAATCACATTCTTGAGATATGATTGTCCACGAAAAAAACATGTTGCCTATGTGTAATCAGCCCATCCATCCATATTCCTATCGCTCAAAATACTCTCCAATAACTTGCCTACCACAAATGTTAGGCTCACTGATCTATAATTCCCAGGCTTTTCCTTGCAACCCTTAAATAGAGGCATAACATTAACCACGCTTCAGGCTTCTGGCTCATCCATATGTAGTGATGATTTGTATATATCAGCTAGGCTGCCTGCAATGTCTTTAGCTTCCCACAGTGTCCTTGGATGTATCTGATTGGGCCCAGGAGATTTAATATGCTTTAAAACATGGGCGGCACGGTGGCGCAGCGGTAGAGCTGCTGCCTTACAGCGAATGCAGCGCCGGAGACCCAGGTTCGATCCCGACTACGGGCGCCGTCTGTATGGAGTTTGTACGTTCTCCCCGTGACCTGCGTGGGTTTTCTCCGAGATCTTCAGTTTCCTCCCACACTCCAAAGACGTACAAGCATGTAGGTTAATTGGCTGGGCAAATGTAAAAAATTGTCCCTAGTGTGTGTAGGATAGTGTTAATGTGTGGGGATCGCTGGGCGGCGTGGACCCGGTGGGCCGAAGGGCCTGTTTCCGCTCTGTATCTCTAAATTCAGCACCTCTTCAACTGTAATACTGGCTGTCTTCAAGACACTTCTATTAACTCTCCCAAGCTCCCTGTCTTCACATCTTTCTTCATAGTAAACACAGAGGAGAAATACTAATTGAGGAACTTGCCCACCTATTGCAGCTCCACACAGATGACCACTTTGGTTTCTGAGGAGCTTCTGTTTTCTCTAGTCACTCTATTTTCTTTAATGTGCTTAAACAAAAAATCCTTTATGCAACAGAGCTATCTCCTGCCCCCTTTTTTACCTTTCTGATTTCCTTCTTGAGTATGTTCCGCAGGTCCTCCAGGGACATGCTTGAACCCAGCTTCTGATGTCAGTCCTCTGCCTCATTTTTCCTGACCAGGGCCTCAATTTCTCTCATCATCTGTTTCCTTATTCCCACCTGCTTTGTCCATTACTTTAACAGGAACCCGCATGCCCTGAACTCTTGTCAACGCACTCTTTAAAGCATCCTACTTTCTGGACGTTCCTTTGCCAGCAAACAACCTACCCCAATGAAATTGAGTAAATTCCTGTGTAATACCATCAAAGATGACCGTGCCCCATTTCAGAATTATAACGTGGGTCTGCCGTATCTTTATCCATAACAATCTTTAAAGCTAATGGAAGTAATTGCTGGTTCCAAGAGGCCCGCCCACAGACATTTCAGTCACTTGCCCTTCCCAATTTCGTAAGAGTAGATCCAGCTTTGCCCTCTCCCCTGCCTGAGGAAACTTTCCTGAACACATTTCACAAAATCTGCCCTATCTAAGCACTGGCGCTATGACAGTCCCAGTTTATATTGGGAAAGTTAAAACTGTCCACTATGACTACCTTATTAGCCTTGCTGTCTGCTATCTCTTGGCCTCCAATACTCGCTGATTATTTGGGTGTCTGTAGTACACTCACAACAAGGTGATCATTCCCTTCATTTCTTAGCTCCAATCATGTAGAATCACTGGACAATCAGTAATGTCGTCTCGGGCAACTGCCGTGAAATTTTCCTTGATCAATAAAGCAACATCCCCTTTTCTTTACCCCCACCTCTATATCTCCTGTAGCATCTGCACCCTGGAACATTAAGCTGCCAGTCCTGTCCCTCTTTTAGCCAGGTTTCCGTAATAGGCACAACATCCTAAATACGTGTACCTATCCATGACTTGTGTTCATCCGCCTTTCCCGTCAGGCGCGTTAAAATAAGTGCGCATTAAAATAAGTGCAATTCAATCCAACAGTTCTTCCGCGCTTCCTGTCATGCTCCTACCAATTCTGTCCACTGGACTTTCTTTCATATAACTGACCGTGTACTGTCTTCCAGCCTCTCGCCTGCCTCAGTCCTGCATTGGATCTCGCCTCCTAAGCAATAAGAATATGTATATAGAAAAGAAGACTTGGATTGATTTCAAGTGCTTTATTAGGATTTTTTATGTTGTGAACCACTTTTCCTTTTGACTGAACAATTTTATATTTGGGTGCAATAGTTGTTTCAAAATGTTAAGATCATTAACATTATTGTATAATCAATGCTTGAAATCTGCCAGATTGCCTCCTTTTTTCCCTTCACCCCTTCCCCTACCATTTCTCTGTTCTACTCCTTCACCCCATCTTACTCCTTCCGCCCTTCTCTGGCCTGCCTCTTTCAATCTGCCGAAAGGGCTTCAAGATTATTCAAGCAATCATGGTGTACTTTGCCCATATGACCACCATTTGAAGTGTGAGTTTTGATGGCAATTATTGGGAGTTATTAAAGCACTTCAATACCACACCTTGGCCCTTGAATTTATTGCAACATCTACATGCAGGAGGAGGTAAATGCATGTTTGTTATGATATATACATTTATAAAAATATCAATTTTTTTTTCAACCCAGTTCTATGGGCAGTTTTCTCAGCACTTGAGAATTCTTGTCTGGAATAGTCTAATATTGTTCAAGATGAGAACAACATGGGTTGAATTCCTTTCATCAATCTCATCCCCATTATTAAACCATTATGCTTAACATATATATATATATATATATATATATATAATACATTTTAATTTTAAATTAACCCATTTTTGCTTAACTTAATATTATTGAAGAATAATCATAAATTCAACAAAACAATCTAATCTGCAGTATTAATAAATTCAGATTATCTTTGTAAGCAACATTGTATTAGTAAAGACTATATAAAATCCTGCCTTTGAGAATACTGCTATTTATTAACTGGCATTCAATGACCATGAATTGAGATGAGAAAGTTTTTCTTCACACAGAGAGTGGTGAATCTGTGGAATTCTCTGCCACAGAAGGTAGTTGAGGCCAATTCATTGGCTATATTTAAGAGGGAGTTAGATGTGGCCCTTGTGGCTAAAGGGATCAGGGGGTATGGAGAGAAGGCAGGTACGGGATACTGAGTTGGATGATCAGCCATGATCATATTGAATGGCGGTGCAGGCTCGAAGGGCCGAATGGCCTACTCCTGCAGAACTATTTTCTATGTTTCTGCCAGCAAAATTCAAATGGTTAGTTTACTGAATATATACTGTCTGTGTTCTTTATGGAATTCATGATAATTCAGATTTCATGATAATCGGGCTGTGGAACTGGATATTTTGAATTCTTGTATTAATGCATATTTTTCAAGAGTAAATAATTAACAATAAAGGAAATTTCATTCGAGCAAGTATCTCAGTTAGAGGCGAGAATGGCAGCTCAGAAATATGAATGCACACCTACTATAGATAGCCATTGAGCCATATTGAACCAAGCATCTGCCTTTTTTAAATATATTTTGCCATCGCAGCAGCACTTTGGTTCTGTGAGCTGGAGTAGGCTACAGGTGGAATATAGTTAGGTAGGAGATAATGTTATTCCGGGTCACGCCAGTAATTGTAAACCTTCCCCATACAATTGACCTCACAAAATGCAACACTTCGCTCTTGCTTGGATAAATTCCATCTGCCATTTCTATGACCATATTTGCAATTGATCTGTCTCCCGTGACCTTTGACAGCTTTCACTGTCCACACATTCACCAATTATTGTGTTATCCAATCAACCCATCTATATTTTTGTCTAATTTACTAAGATGTATCACAAAGAGGTCCCAAAATAGATCCTTGCAGTCACAAACTGCCAGTCAGAATAACATCCTTCCATCACTACCCTTTGTCTTCTGAGTAAGCAAGTTCTGAATCCAAACTAAGTCATCATAGGCAACATCCACAATCGTACCCTCATCAATCACCTTTGTTACACCTTCAAAGAGCTCTATCAAGTGTGTAAGATGTGATCTGCCCTGGACCATAGCATGCGATTGTCCCTAGTTGCCAGGAAATCCTATCCCTAAGAAGCCAACATACATTTAAATTGAACCCTTCAGCTTTATTGCAATGGCCGCAATCATGTAGAGTGGACACATTCATTTAAAAAGGGACACTATGTTTAATAAGGAAACGGCAGATATCATTTTATTGGATCTTTAAATGCCAGTTAATTCAAAACATTAAGGTGAATATGAGCAAAATGATTAATTTTTTATTAAAAGATCAGAATAGTTAAATTGCTTTGAATTTCTAAAATATTTCTCATCTGCTTTTAAATATTAATGGTCAGAGTTCTGTAAACAAGAGTGAGCTGTCAGAGGCCATC